>NC_138295.1:11725000-11822500 GCF_965601325.2 Salmo salar | reverse complement strand
AAGTGGCTTGGAAGTCCAGAGTTGAGTTTCAGGGCTCAACATAGCACACTCAGAGCCATGCATGTTGACAGTTGGAACATTGATGTGTCTGCGTTCACATGACACTTCACATTCTATAACAGCCATGTTAGATCTTCATTCTCATGACACTTCAACGTTATATAACAGCCATGTTAGATATTCATTCTCTTGTTAGATCTTCATTCTCATGACACTTCAGCAATATATAACAGCCATGTTAGATCTTCATTCTCATGACACTTCAACATTCTATAACAGCCATGTTAGATCTTCATTCACATGACACTTCAACATTCTATAACAGCCATGTTAGATCTTCATTCACATGTCACTCCAACATTCTATAACAGCCATGTTAGATCTTCATTCTCATGACACTTCAACATTCTATAACAGCCATGTTAGATCTTCATTCACATGACACTTCAACATCCTATAACAGCCATGTTAGATCTTCATTCACATGACACTTCAACATCCTATAACAGCCATGTTAGATCTTCATTCACATGTCACTACAACATTCTATAACAGCCATGTTAGATCTTCATTCTCATGACACTTCAACATTCTATAACAGCCATGTTAGATCTTCATTCACATGACACTTCAACATTCTATAACAGCCATGTTAGATCTTCATTCTCATGACACTTCAACATTCTATAACAGCCATGTTAGATCTTCATTCTCATGACACTTCAACATTATATAACAGCCATGTTAGATATTCATTCTCTTGTTAGATCTTCATTCTCATGACACTTCAACATTCTATAACAGCCATGTTAGATTTTCATTCACATGACACCTCAACATTCTATAACAGCCATGTTAGATCTTCATTCTCATGACACTTCAACATTCTATAACAGCCATGTTAGATCTTCATTCTCATGACACTTCAACATTCTATAACAGCCATGTTAGATCTTCATTCTCATGACACTTCAACATCCTATAACAGCCATGTTAGATCTTCATTCACATGACACTACAACATTCTATAACAGCCATGTTAGATCTTCATTCTCATGACACTTCAACATTCTATAACAGCCATGTTAGATCTTCATTCTCATGACACTTCAACATCCTATAACAGCCATGGTAGATCTTCATTCACATGACACTACAACATTCTATAACAGCCATGTTAGATCTTCATTCACATGACAATACAACCTTCTATAACAGCCATGTTAGATCTTCATTCACATGACACTTCAACATTCTATAACAGCCATGTTAGATCTTCATTCACATGACACTTCAACATTCTATAACAGCCATGTTAGATCTTCATTCTCATGACACTTCAACATTCTATAACAGCCATGTTAGATCTTCATTCACATGTCACTACAACATTCTATAACAGCCATGTTAGATCTTCATTCTCATGACACTTCAACCTTCTATAACAGCCATGTTAGATCTTCATTCTCATGACACTTCAACATTCTATAACAGCCATGTTAGATTTTCATTCTCATGACACTTCAACATTCTATAACAGCCATGTTAGATCTTCATTCTCATGACACTTCAACATTCTATAACAGCCATGTTAGATCTTCATTCTCATGACACTTCAACGTTATATAACAGCCATGTTAGATATTCATTCTCTTGTTAGATCTTCATTCTCATGACACTTCAACATTCTATAACAGCCATGTTAGATTTTCATTCACATGACACTTCAACATTCTATAACAGCCATGTTAGATATTCATTCACATGACACTTCAACGTTCTATAACAGCCATGTTAGATCTTCATTCTCAAGACACTTCAACATTCTATAACAGCCATGTTAGATCTTCATTCACATGACACTTCAACATCCTATAACAGCCATGTTAGATCTTCATTCACATGACACTTCAACATCCTATAACAGCCATGTTAGATCTTCATTCACATGTCACTACAACATTCTATAACAGCCATGTTAGATCTTCATTCTCATGACACTTCAACATTCTATAACAGCCATGTTAGATCTTCATTCACATGACACTTCAACATTCTATAACAGCCATGTTAGATCTTCATTCTCATGACACTTCAACATTCTATAACAGCCATGTTAGATCTTCATTCTCAAGACACTTCAACATTCTATAACAGCCATGTTAGATCTTCATTCACATGACACTTCAACATCCTATAACAGCCATGTTAGATCTTCATTCACATGACACTTCAACATCCTATAACAGCCATGTTAGATCTTCATTCACATGTCACTACAACATTCTATAACAGCCATGTTAGATCTTCATTCTCATGACACTTCAACATTCTATAACAGCCATGTTAGATCTTCATTCTCATGACACTTCAACATTCTATAACAGCCATGTTAGATCTTCATTCTCATGACACTTCAACATCCTATAACAGCCATGTTAGATCTTCATTCACATGACACTACAACATTCTATAACAGCCATGTTAGATCTTCATTCTCATGACACTTCAACATTCTATAACAGCCATGTTAGATTTTCATTCACATGACACCTCAACATTCTATAACAGCCATGTTAGATCTTCATTCTCATGACACTTCAACATTCTATAACAGCCATGTTAGATCTTCATTCTCATGACACTTCAACATTCTATAACAGCCATGTTAGATCTTCATTCTCATGACACTTCAACATCCTATAACAGCCATGTTAGATCTTCATTCACATGACACTACAACATTCTATAACAGCCATGTTAGATCTTCATTCTCATGACACTTCAACATTCTATAACAGCCATGTTAGATCTTCATTCTCATGACACTTCAACATCCTATAACAGCCATGTTAGATCTTCATTCACATGACACTACAACATTCTATAACAGCCATGTTAGATCTTCATTCACATGACACTTCAACATTCTATAACAGCCATGTTAGATCTTCATTCTCATGACACTTCAACATTCTATAACAGCCATGTTAGATCTTCATTCTCATGACACTTCAACATTCTATAACAGCCATGTTAGATCTTCATTCACATGACAATACAACCTTCTATAACAGCCATGTTAGATCTTCATTCACATGACACTTCAACATTCTATAACAGCCATGTTAGATCTTCATTCACATGACACTTCAACATTCTATAACAGCCATGTTAGATCTTCATTCTCATGACACTTCAACATTCTATAACAGCCATGTTAGATCTTCATTCTCATGACACTTCAACATTCTATAACAGCCATGTTAGATCTTCATTCTCATGACACTTCAACATTCTATAACAGCCATGTTAGATCTTCATTCTCATGACACTTCAACATTCTATAACAGCCATGTTAGATTTTCATTCTCATGACACTTCAACATTCTATAACAGCCATGTTAGATCTTCATTCTCATGACACTTCAACATTCTATAACAGCCATGTTAGATCTTCATTCTCATGACACTTCAACGTTATATAACAGCCATGTTAGATATTCATTCTCTTGTTAGATCTTCATTCTCATGACACTTCAACATTCTATAACAGCCATGTTAGATTTTCATTCACATGACACTTCAACATTCTATAACAGCCATGTTAGATATTCATTCACATGACACTTCAACATTCTATAACAGCCATGTTAGATCTTCATTCTCAAGACACTTCAACATTCTATAACAGCCATGTTAGATCTTCATTCACATGACACTTCAACATCCTATAACAGCCATGTTAGATCTTCATTCACATGACACTTCAACATCCTATAACAGCCATGTTAGATCTTCATTCACATGTCACTACAACATTCTATAACAGCCATGTTAGATCTTCATTCTCATGACACTTCAACATTCTATAACAGCCATGTTAGATCTTCATTCACATGACACTTCAACATTCTATAACAGCCATGTTAGATCTTCATTCTCATGACACTTCAACATTCTATAACAGCCATGTTAGATCTTCATTCTCATGACACTTCAACATTATATAACAGCCATGTTAGATATTCATTCTCTTGTTAGATCTTCATTCTCATGACACTTCAACATTCTATAACAGCCATGTTAGATCTTAATTCACATGACACTTCAACATTCTATAACAGCCATGTTAGATCTTCATTCTCATGACACTTCAACATTCTATAACAGCCATGTTAGATCTTCATTCTCATGACACTTCAACATTCTATAACAGCCATGTTAGATCTTCATTCTCATGACACTTCAACATCCTATAACAGCCATGTTAGATCTTCATTCACATGACACTACAACATTCTATAACAGCCATGTTAGATCTTCATTCTCATGACACTTCAACATTCTATAACAGCCATGTTAGATCTTCATTCTCATGACACTTCAACATCCTATAACAGCCATGTTAGATCTTCATTCACATGACACTTCAACATTCTATAACAGCCATGTTAGATCTTCATTCTCATGACACTTCAACATTCTATAACAGCCATGTTAGATCTTCATTCTCATGACACTTCAACATTCTATAACAGCCATGTTAGATCTTCATTCTCATGACACTTCAACATTATATAACAGCCATGTTAGATATTCATTCTCTTGTTAGATCTTCATTCTCATGACACTTCAACATTCTATAACAGCCATGTTAGATTTTCATTCACATGACACCTCAACATTCTATAACAGCCATGTTAGATCTTCATTCTCATGACACTTCAACATTCTATAACAGCCATGTTAGATCTTCATTCTCATGACACTTCAACATTCTATAACAGCCATGTTAGATCTTCATTCTCATGACACTTCAACATCCTATAACAGCCATGTTAGATCTTCATTCACATGACACTACAACATTCTATAACAGCCATGTTAGATCTTCATTCTCATGACACTTCAACATTCTATAACAGCCATGTTAGATCTTCATTCTCATGACACTTCAACATCCTATAACAGCCATGTTAGATCTTCATTCACATGACACTACAACATTCTATAACAGCCATGTTAGATCTTCATTCACATGACACTTCAACATTCTATAACAGCCATGTTAGATCTTCATTCTCATGACACTTCAACATTCTATAACAGCCATGTTAGATCTTCATTCTCATGACACTTCAACATTCTATAACAGCCATGTTAGATCTTCATTCACATGACAATACAACCTTCTATAACAGCCATGTTAGATCTTCATTCACATGACACTTCAACATTCTATAACAGCCATGTTAGATCTTCATTCACATGACACTTCAACATTCTATAACAGCCATGTTAGATCTTCATTCTCATGACACTTCAACATTCTATAACAGCCATGTTAGATCTTCATTCTCATGACACTTCAACATTCTATAACAGCCATGTTAGATCTTCATTCTCATGACACTTCAACATTCTATAACAGCCATGTTAGATCTTCATTCTCATGACACTTCAACATTCTATAACAGCCATGTTAGATTTTCATTCTCATGACACTTCAACATTCTATAACAGCCATGTTAGATCTTCATTCTCATGACACTTCAACATTCTATAACAGCCATGTTAGATCTTCATTCTCATGACACTTCAACGTTATATAACAGCCATGTTAGATATTCATTCTCTTGTTAGATCTTCATTCTCATGACACTTCAACATTCTATAACAGCCATGTTAGATTTTCATTCACATGACACTTCAACATTCTATAACAGCCATGTTAGATATTCATTCACATGACACTTCAACATTCTATAACAGCCATGTTAGATCTTCATTCTCAAGACACTTCAACATTCTATAACAGCCATGTTAGATCTGCATTCACATGACACTTCAACATCCTATAACAGCCATGTTAGATCTTCATTCACATGACACTTCAACATCCTATAACAGCCATGTTAGATCTTCATTCACATGTCACTACAACATTCTATAACAGCCATGTTAGATCTTCATTCTCATGACACTTCAACATTCTATAACAGCCATGTTAGATCTTCATTCACATGACACTTCAACATTCTATAACAGCCATGTTAGATCTTCATTCTCATGACACTTCAACATTCTATAACAGCCATGTTAGATCTTCATTCTCATGACACTTCAACATTATATAACAGCCATGTTAGATATTCATTCTCTTGTTAGATCTTCATTCTCATGACACTTCAACATTCTATAACAGCCATGTTAGATCTTAATTCACATGACACTTCAACATTCTATAACAGCCATGTTAGATCTTCATTCTCATGACACTTCAACATTCTATAACAGCCATGTTAGATCTTCATTCTCATGACACTTCAACATTCTATAACAGCCATGTTAGATCTTCATTCTCATGACACTTCAACATCCTATAACAGCCATGTTAGATCTTCAATCACATGACACTACAACATTCTATAACAGCCATGTTAGATCTTCATTCTCATGACACTTCAACATTCTATAACAGCCATGTTAGATCTTCATTCTCATGACACTTCAACGTTATATAACAGCCATGTTAGATATTCATTCTCTTGTTAGATCTTCATTCTCATGACACTTCAACATTCTATAACAGCCATGTTAGATTTTCATTCACATGACACTTCAACATTCTATAACAGCCATGTTAGATATTCATTCACATGACACTTCAACATTCTATAACAGCCATGTTAGATTTTCATTCTCAAGACACTTCAACATTCTATAACAGCCATGTTAGATCTTCATTCACATGACACTTCAACATCCTATAACAGCCATGTTAGATCTTCATTCACATGACACTTCAACATCCTATAACAGCCATGTTAGATCTTCATTCACATGTCACTACAACATTCTATAACAGCCATGTTAGATCTTCATTCTCATGACACTTCAACATTCTATAACAGCCATGTTAGATCTTCATTCACATGACACTTCAACATTCTTTAACAGCCATGTTAGATCTTCATTCTCATGACACTTCAACATTCTATGACAGCCATGTTAGATCTTCATTCTCATGACACTTCAACATTATATAACAGCCATGTTAGATATTCATTCTCTTGTTAGATCTTCAATCTCATGACACTTCAACATTCTATAACAGCCATGTTAGATCTTAATTCACATGACACTTCAACATTCTATAACAGCCATGTTAGATCTTCATTCTCATGACACTTCAACATTCTATAACAGCCATGTTAGATCTTCATTCTCATGACACTTCAACATTCTATAACAGCCATGTTAGATCTTCATTCTCATGACACTTCAACATCCTATAACAGCCATGTTAGATCTTCATTCACATGACACTACAACATTCTATAACAGCCATGTTAGATCTTCATTCTCATGACACTTCAACATTCTATAACAGCCATGTTAGATCTTCATTCTCATGACACTTCAACATCCTATAACAGCCATGTTAGATCTTCATTCACATGACACTACAACATTCTATAACAGCCATGTTAGATCTTCATTCACATGACACTTCAACATTCTATAACAGCCATGTTAGATCTTCATTCTCATGACACTTCAACATTCTATAACAGCCATGTTAGATCTTCATTCTCATGACACTTCAACATTCTATAACAGCCATGTTAGATCTTCATTCTCATGACACTTCAACATTATATAACAGCCATGTTAGATATTCATTCTCTTGTTAGATCTTCATTCTCATGACACTTCAACATTCTATAACAGCCATGTTAGATCTTAATTCACATGACACTTCAACATTCTATAACAGCCATGTTAGATCTTCATTCACATGACACTTCAACATTCTATAACAGCCATGTTAGATCTTCATTCACATGACACTTCAACATTCTATAACAGCCATGTTAGATCTTCATTCTCATGACACTTCAACATTCTATAACAGCCATGTTAGATCTTCATTCTCATGACACTTCAACATTCTATAACAGCCATGTTAGATCTTCATTCTCATGACACTTCAACATTCTATAACAGCCATGTTAGATCTTCATTCTCATGACACTTCAACATTCTATAACAGCCATGTTAGATTTTCATTCTCATGACACTTCAACATTCTATAACAGCCATGTTAGATCTTCATTCTCATGACACTTCAACATTCTATAACAGCCATGTTAGATCTTCATTCTCATGACACTTCAACGTTATATAACAGCCATGTTAGATATTCATTCTCTTGTTAGATCTTCATTCTCATGACACTTCAACATTCTATAACAGCCATGTTAGATCTTCATTCTCATGACACTTCAACATCCTATAACAGCCATGTTAGATCTTCATTCACATGACACTACAACATTCTATAACAGCCATGTTAGATCTTCATTCTCATGACACTTCAACATTCTATAACAGCCATGTTAGATCTTCATTCACATGACATGACACTTCAACATTCTATAACAGCCATGTTAGATCTTCATTCTCATGACACTTCAACATTCTATAACAGCCATGTTAGATCTTCATTCTCATGACACTTCAACATTCTATAACAGCCATGTTAGATCTTCATTCACATGACAATACAACCTTCTATAACAGCCATGTTAGATCTTCATTCACATGACACTTCAACATTCTATAACAGCCATGTTAGATCTTCATTCACATGACACTTCAACATTCTATAACAGCCATGTTAGATCTTCATTCTCATGACACTTCAACATTCTATAACAGCCATGTTAGATCTTCATTCTCATGACACTTCAACATTCTATAACAGCCATGTTAGATCTTCATTCTCATGACACTTCAACATTCTATAACAGCCATGTTAGATCTTCATTCTCATGACACTTCAACATTCTATAACAGCCATGTTAGATTTTCATTCTCATGACACTTCAACATTCTATAACAGCCATGTTAGATCTTCATTCTCATGACACTTCAACATTCTATAACAGCCATGTTAGATCTTCATTCTCATGACACTTCAACGTTATATAACAGCCATGTTAGATATTCATTCTCTTGTTAGATCTTCATTCTCATGACACTTCAACATTCTATAACAGCCATGTTAGATTTTCATTCACATGACACTTCAACATTCTATAACAGCCATGTTAGATATTCATTCACATGACACTTCAACATTCTATAACAGCCATGTTAGATCTTCATTCTCAAGACACTTCAACATTCTATAACAGCCATGTTAGATCTTCATTCACATGACACTTCAACATCCTATAACAGCCATGTTAGATCTTCATTCACATGACACTTCAACATCCTATAACAGCCATGTTAGATCTTCATTCACATGTCACTACAACATTCTATAACAGCCATGTTAGATCTTCATTCTCATGACACTTCAACATTCTATAACAGCCATGTTAGATCTTCATTCACATGACACTTCAACATTCTATAACAGCCATGTTAGATCTTCATTCTCATGACACTTCAACATTCTATAACAGCCATGTTAGATCTTCATTCTCATGACACTTCAACATTATATAACAGCCATGTTAGATATTCATTCTCTTGTTAGATCTTCATTCTCATGACACTTCAACATTCTATAACAGCCATGTTAGATCTTAATTCACATGACACTTCAACATTCTATAACAGCCATGTTAGATCTTCATTCTCATGACACTTCAACATTCTATAACAGCCATGTTAGATCTTCATTCTCATGACACTTCAACATTCTATAACAGCCATGTTAGATCTTCATTCTCATGACACTTCAACATCCTATAACAGCCATGTTAGATCTTCATTCACATGACACTTCAACATTCTATAACAGCCATGTTAGATCTTCATTCTCATGACACTTCAACATTCTATAACAGCCATGTTAGATCTTCATTCTCATGACACTTCAACATTCTATAACAGCCATGTTAGATCTTCATTCACATGACAATACAACCTTCTATAACAGCCATGTTAGATCTTCATTCACATGACACTTCAACATTCTATAACAGCCATGTTAGATCTTCATTCACATGACACTTCAACATTCTATAACAGCCATGTTAGATCTTCATTCTCATGACACTTCAACATTCTATAACAGCCATGTTAGATCTTCATTCTCATGACACTTCAACATTCTATAACAGCCATGTTAGATCTTCATTCTCATGACACTTCAACATTCTATAACAGCCATGTTAGATCTTCATTCTCATGACACTTCAACATTCTATAACAGCCATGTTAGATTTTCATTCTCATGACACTTCAACATTCTATAACAGCCATGTTAGATCTTCATTCTCATGACACTTCAACATTCTATAACAGCCATGTTAGATCTTCATTCTCATGACACTTCAACGTTATATAACAGCCATGTTAGATATTCATTCTCTTGTTAGATCTTCATTCTCATGACACTTCAACATTCTATAACAGCCATGTTAGATTTTCATTCACATGACACTTCAACATTCTATAACAGCCATGTTAGATATTCATTCACATGACACTTCAACATTCTATAACAGCCATGTTAGATCTTCATTCTCAAGACACTTCAACATTCTATAACAGCCATGTTAGATCTTCATTCACATGACACTTCAACATCCTATAACAGCCATGTTAGATCTTCATTCACATGACACTTCAACATCCTATAACAGCCATGTTAGATCTTCATTCACATGTCACTACAACATTCTATAACAGCCATGTTAGATCTTCATTCTCATGACACTTCAACATTCTATAACAGCCATGTTAGATCTTCATTCACATGACACTTCAACATTCTATAACAGCCATGTTAGATCTTCATTCTCATGACACTTCAACATTCTATAACAGCCATGTTAGATCTTCATTCTCATGACACTTCAACATTATATAACAGCCATGTTAGATATTCATTCTCTTGTTAGATCTTCATTCTCATGACACTTCAACATTCTATAACAGCCATGTTAGATCTTAATTCACATGACACTTCAACATTCTATAACAGCCATGTTAGATCTTCATTCTCATGACACTTCAACATTCTATAACAGCCATGTTAGATCTTCATTCTCATGACACTTCAACATTCTATAACAGCCATGTTAGATCTTCATTCTCATGACACTTCAACATCCTATAACAGCCATGTTAGATCTTCATTCACATGACACTACAACATTCTATAACAGCCATGTTAGATCTTCATTCTCATGACACTTCAACATTCTATAACAGCCATGTTAGATCTTCATTCTCATGACACTTCAACGTTATATAACAGCCATGTTAGATATTCATTCTCTTGTTAGATCTTCATTCTCATGACACTTCAACATTCTATAACAGCCATGTTAGATTTTCATTCACATGACACTTCAACATTCTATAACAGCCATGTTAGATATTCATTCACATGACACTTCAACATTCTATAACAGCCATGTTAGATCTTCATTCTCAAGACACTTCAACATTCTATAACAGCCATGTTAGATCTTCATTCACATGACACTTCAACATCCTATAACAGCCATGTTAGATCTTCATTCACATGACACTTCAACATCCTATAACAGCCATGTTAGATCTTCATTCACATGTCACTACAACATTCTATAACAGCCATGTTAGATCTTCATTCTCATGACACTTCAACATTCTATAACAGCCATGTTAGATCTTCATTCACATGACACTTCAACATTCTATAACAGCCATGTTAGATCTTCATTCTCATGACACTTCAACATTCTATAACAGCCATGTTAGATCTTCATTCTCATGACACTTCAACATTATATAACAGCCATGTTAGATATTCATTCTCTTGTTAGATCTTCATTCTCATGACACTTCAACATTCTATAACAGCCATGTTAGATCTTAATTCACATGACACTTCAACATTCTATAACAGCCATGTTAGATCTTCATTCTCATGACACTTCAACATTCTATAACAGCCATGTTAGATCTTCATTCTCATGACACTTCAACATTCTATAACAGCCATGTTAGATCTTCATTCTCATGACACTTCAACATCCTATAACAGCCATGTTAGATCTTCATTCACATGACACTACAACATTCTATAACAGCCATGTTAGATCTTCATTCTCATGACACTTCAACATTCTATAACAGCCATGTTAGATCTTCATTCTCATGACACTTCAACATCCTATAACAGCCATGTTAGATCTTCATTCACATGACACTACAACATTCTATAACAGCCATGTTAGATCTTCATTCACATGACACTTCAACATTCTATAACAGCCATGTTAGATCTTCATTCTCATGACACTTCAACATTCTATAACAGCCATGTTAGATCTTCATTCTCATGACACTTCAACATTCTATAACAGCCATGTTAGATCTTCATTCTCATGACACTTCAACATTATATAACAGCCATGTTAGATATTCATTCTCTTGTTAGATCTTCATTCTCATGACACTTCAACATTCTATAACAGCCATGTTAGATCTTAATTCACATGACACTTCAACATTCTATAACAGCCATGTTAGATCTTCATTCACATGACACTTCAACATTCTATAACAGCCATGTTAGATCTTCATTCACATGACACTTCAACATTCTATAACAGCCATGTTAGATCTTCATTCTCATGACACTTCAACATTCTATAACAGCCATGTTAGATCTTCATTCTCATGACACTTCAACATTCTATAACAGCCATGTTAGATCTTCATTCTCATGACACTTCAACATTCTATAACAGCCATGTTAGATCTTCATTCTCATGACACTTCAACATTCTATAACAGCCATGTTAGATTTTCATTCTCATGACACTTCAACATTCTATAACAGCCATGTTAGATCTTCATTCTCATGACACTTCAACATTCTATAACAGCCATGTTAGATCTTCATTCTCATGACACTTCAACGTTATATAACAGCCATGTTAGATATTCATTCTCTTGTTAGATCTTCATTCTCATGACACTTCAACATTCTATAACAGCCATGTTAGATCTTCATTCACATGACACTTCAACATTCTATAACAGCCATGTTAGATCTTCATTCTCATGACACTTCAACATTCTATAACAGCCATGTTAGATCTTCATTCTCATGACACTTCAACATTCTATAACAGCCATGTTAGATCTTCATTCACATGACAATACAACCTTCTATAACAGCCATGTTAGATCTTCATTCACATGACACTTCAACATTCTATAACAGCCATGTTAGATCTTCATTCACATGACACTTCAACATTCTATAACAGCCATGTTAGATCTTCATTCTCATGACACTTCAACATTCTATAACAGCCATGTTAGATCTTCATTCTCATGACACTTCAACGTTATATAACAGCCATGTTAGATATTCATTCTCTTGTTAGATCTTCATTCTCATGACACTTCAACATTCTATAACAGCCATGTTAGATTTTCATTCACATGACACTTCAACATTCTATAACAGCCATGTTAGATATTCATTCACATGACACTTCAACATTCTATAACAGCCATGTTAGATCTTCATTCTCAAGACACTTCAACATTCTATAACAGCCATGTTAGATCTTCATTCACATGACACTTCAACATCCTATAACAGCCATGTTAGATCTTCATTCACATGACACTTCAACATCCTATAACAGCCATGTTAGATCTTCATTCACATGTCACTACAACATTCTATAACAGCCATGTTAGATCTTCATTCTCATGACACTTCAACATTCTATAACAGCCATGTTAGATCTTCATTCACATGACACTTCAACATTCTATAACAGCCATGTTAGATCTTCATTCTCATGACACTTCAACATTCTATAACAGCCATGTTAGATCTTCATTCTCATGACACTTCAACATTATATAACAGCCATGTTAGATATTCATTCTCTTGTTAGATCTTCATTCTCATGACACTTCAACATTCTATAACAGCCATGTTAGATCTTAATTCACATGACACTTCAACATTCTATAACAGCCATGTTAGATCTTCATTCTCATGACACTTCAACATTCTATAACAGCCATGTTAGATCTTCATTCTCATGACACTTCAACATTCTATAACAGCCATGTTAGATCTTCATCCGCACTCCGTACAGCCTGAGCACTCTGAGCCACCAGACACTCCTCTATAACAGCCATGTTAGATCTTCATTCACATGACACTTCAACATTCTATAACAGCCATGTTAGATCTTCATTCTCATGACACTTCAACATTCTATAACAGCCATGTTAGATCTTCATTCTCATGACACTTCAACATTCTATAACAGCCATGTTAGATCTTCATTCACATGACAATACAACCTTCTATAACAGCCATGTTAGATCTTCATTCACATGACACTTCAACATTCTATAACAGCCATGTTAGATCTTCATTCACATGACACTTCAACATTCTATAACAGCCATGTTAGATCTTCATTCTCATGACACTTCAACATTCTATAACAGCCATGTTAGATCTTCATTCTCATGACACTTCAACATTCTATAACAGCCATGTTAGATCTTCATTCTCATGACACTTCAACATTCTATAACAGCCATGTTAGATCTTCATTCTCATGACACTTCAACATTCTATAACAGCCATGTTAGATTTTCATTCTCATGACACTTCAACATTCTATAACAGCCATGTTAGATCTTCATTCTCATGACACTTCAACATTCTATAACAGCCATGTTAGATCTTCATTCTCATGACACTTCAACGTTATATAACAGCCATGTTAGATATTCATTCTCTTGTTAGATCTTCATTCTCATGACACTTCAACATTCTATAACAGCCATGTTAGATTTTCATTCACATGACACTTCAACATTCTATAACAGCCATGTTAGATATTCATTCACATGACACTTCAACATTCTATAACAGCCATGTTAGATCTTCATTCTCAAGACACTTCAACATTCTATAACAGCCATGTTAGATCTTCATTCACATGACACTTCAACATCCTATAACAGCCATGTTAGATCTTCATTCACATGACACTTCAACATCCTATAACAGCCATGTTAGATCTTCATTCACATGTCACTACAACATTCTATAACAGCCATGTTAGATCTTCATTCTCATGACACTTCAACATTCTATAACAGCCATGTTAGATCTTCATTCACATGACACTTCAACATTCTATAACAGCCATGTTAGATCTTCATTCTCATGACACTTCAACATTCTATAACAGCCATGTTAGATCTTCATTCTCATGACACTTCAACATTATATAACAGCCATGTTAGATATTCATTCTCTTGTTAGATCTTCATTCTCATGACACTTCAACATTCTATAACAGCCATGTTAGATCTTAATTCACATGACACTTCAACATTCTATAACAGCCATGTTAGATCTTCATTCTCATGACACTTCAACATTCTATAACAGCCATGTTAGATCTTCATTCTCATGACACTTCAACATTCTATAACAGCCATGTTAGATCTTCATTCTCATGACACTTCAACATCCTATAACAGCCATGTTAGATCTTCATTCACATGACACTACAACATTCTATAACAGCCATGTTAGATCTTCATTCTCATGACACTTCAACATTCTATAACAGCCATGTTAGATCTTCATTCTCATGACACTTCAACGTTATATAACAGCCATGTTAGATATTCATTCTCTTGTTAGATCTTCATTCTCATGACACTTCAACATTCTATAACAGCCATGTTAGATTTTCATTCACATGACACTTCAACATTCTATAACAGCCATGTTAGATATTCATTCACATGACACTTCAACATTCTATAACAGCCATGTTAGATCTTCATTCTCAAGACACTTCAACATTCTATAACAGCCATGTTAGATCTTCATTCACATGACACTTCAACATCCTATAACAGCCATGTTAGATCTTCATTCACATGACACTTCAACATCCTATAACAGCCATGTTAGATCTTCATTCACATGTCACTACAACATTCTATAACAGCCATGTTAGATCTTCATTCTCATGACACTTCAACATTCTATAACAGCCATGTTAGATCTTCATTCACATGACACTTCAACATTCTATAACAGCCATGTTAGATCTTCATTCTCATGACACTTCAACATTCTATAACAGCCATGTTAGATCTTCATTCTCATGACACTTCAACATTATATAACAGCCATGTTAGATATTCATTCTCTTGTTAGATCTTCATTCTCATGACACTTCAACATTCTATAACAGCCATGTTAGATCTTAATTCACATGACACTTCAACATTCTATAACAGCCATGTTAGATCTTCATTCTCATGACACTTCAACATTCTATAACAGCCATGTTAGATCTTCATTCTCATGACACTTCAACATTCTATAACAGCCATGTTAGATCTTCATTCTCATGACACTTCAACATCCTATAACAGCCATGTTAGATCTTCATTCACATGACACTACAACATTCTATAACAGCCATGTTAGATCTTCATTCTCATGACACTTCAACATTCTATAACAGCCATGTTAGATCTACATTCTCATGACACTTCAACATCCTATAACAGCCATGTTAGATCTTCATTCACATGACACTACAACATTCTATAACAGCCATGTTAGATCTTCATTCACATGACACTTCAACATTCTATAACAGCCATGTTAGATCTTCATTCTCATGACACTTCAACATTCTATAACAGCCATGTTAGATCTTCATTCTCATGACACTTCAACATTCTATAACAGCCATGTTAGATCTTCATTCTCATGACACTTCAACATTATATAACAGCCATGTTAGATATTCATTCTCTTGTTAGATCTTCATTCTCATGACACTTCAACATTCTATAACAGCCATGTTAGATCTTAATTCACATGACACTTCAACATTCTATAACAGCCATGTTAGATCTTCATTCACATGACACTTCAACATTCTATAACAGCCATGTTAGATCTTCATTCACATGACACTTCAACATTCTATAACAGCCATGTTAGATCTTCATTCTCATGACACTTCAACATTCTATAACAGCCATGTTAGATCTTCATTCTCATGACACTTCAACATTCTATAACAGCCATGTTAGATCTTCATTCTCATGACACTTCAACATTCTATAACAGCCATGTTAGATCTTCATTCTCATGACACTTCAAAATTCTATAACAGCCATGTTAGATTTTCATTCTCATGACACTTCAACATTCTATAACAGCCATGTTAGATCTTCATTCTCATGACACTTCAACATTCTATAACAGCCATGTTAGATCTTCATTCTCATGACACTTCAACGTTATATAACAGCCATGTTAGATATTCATTCTCTTGTTAGATCTTCATTCTCATGACACTACAACATTCTATAACAGCCATGTTAGATCTTCATTCACATGACACTTCAACATTCTATAACAGCCATGTTAGATCTTCATTCTCATGACACTTCAACATTCTATAACAGCCATGTTAGATCTTCATTCTCATGACACTTCAACATTCTATAACAGCCATGTTAGATCTTCATTCACATGACAATACAACCTTCTATAACAGCCATGTTAGATCTTCATTCACATGACACTTCAACATTCTATAACAGCCATGTTAGATCTTCATTCACATGACACTTCAACATTCTATAACAGCCATGTTAGATCTTCATTCTCATGACACTTCAACATTCTATAACAGCCATGTTAGATCTTCATTCTCATGACACTTCAACATTCTATAACAGCCATGTTAGATCTTCATTCTCATGACACTTCAACATTCTATAACAGCCATGTTAGATCTTCATTCTCATGACACTTCAACATTCTATAACAGCCATGTTAGATTTTCATTCTCATGACACTTCAACATTCTATAACAGCCATGTTAGATCTTCATTCTCATGACACTTCAACATTCTATAACAGCCATGTTAGATCTTCATTCTCATGACACTTCAACGTTATATAACAGCCATGTTAGATATTCATTCTCTTGTTAGATCTTCATTCTCATGACACTTCAACATTCTATAACAGCCATGTTAGATTTTCATTCACATGACACTTCAACATTCTATAACAGCCATGTTAGATATTCATTCACATGACACTTCAACATTCTATAACAGCCATGTTAGATCTTCATTCTCAAGACACTTCAACATTCTATAACAGCCATGTTAGATCTTCATTCACATGACACTTCAACATCCTATAACAGCCATGTTAGATCTTCATTCACATGACACTTCAACATCCTATAACAGCCATGTTAGATCTTCATTCACATGTCACTACAACATTCTATAACAGCCATGTTAGATCTTCATTCTCATGACACTTCAACATTCTATAACAGCCATGTTAGATCTTCATTCACATGACACTTCAACATTCTATAACAGCCATGTTAGATCTTCATTCTCATGACACTTCAACATTCTATAACAGCCATGTTAGATCTTCATTCTCATGACACTTCAACATTATATAACAGCCATGTTAGATATTCATTCTCTTGTTAGATCTTCATTCTCATGACACTTCAACATTCTATAACAGCCATGTTAGATCTTAATTCACATGACACTTCAACATTCTATAACAGCCATGTTAGATCTTCATTCTCATGACACTTCAACATTCTATAACAGCCATGTTAGATCTTCATTCTCATGACACTTCAACATTCTATAACAGCCATGTTAGATCTTCATTCTCATGACACTTCAACATCCTATAACAGCCATGTTAGATCTTCATTCACATGACACTACAACATTCTATAACAGCCATGTTAGATCTTCATTCTCATGACACTTCAACATTCTATAACAGCCATGTTAGATCTTCATTCTCATGACACTTCAACGTTATATAACAGCCATGTTAGATATTCATTCTCTTGTTAGATCTTCATTCTCATGACACTTCAACATTCTATAACAGCCATGTTAGATTTTCATTCACATGACACTTCAACATTCTATAACAGCCATGTTAGATATTCATTCACATGACACTTCAACATTCTATAACAGCCATGTTAGATCTTCATTCTCAAGACACTTCAACATTCTATAACAGCCATGTTAGATCTTCATTCACATGACACTTCAACATCCTATAACAGCCATGTTAGATCTTCATTCACATGACACTTCAACATCCTATAACAGCCATGTTAGATCTTCATTCACATGTCACTACAACATTCTATAACAGCCATGTTAGATCTTCATTCTCATGACACTTCAACATTCTATAACAGCCATGTTAGATCTTCATTCACATGACACTTCAACATTCTATAACAGCCATGTTAGATCTTCATTCTCATGACACTTCAACATTCTATAACAGCCATGTTAGATCTTCATTCTCATGACACTTCAACATTATATAACAGCCATGTTAGATATTCATTCTCTTGTTAGATCTTCATTCTCATGACACTTCAACATTCTATAACAGCCATGTTAGATTTTCATTCTCATGACACTTCAACATTCTATAACAGCCATGTTAGATCTTCATTCTCATGACACTTCAACATTCTATAACAGCCATGTTAGATCTTCATTCTCATGACACTTCAACGTTATATAACAGCCATGTTAGATATTCATTCTCTTGTTAGATCTTCATTCTCATGACACTTCAACATTCTATAACAGCCATGTTAGATTTTCATTCACATGACACTTCAACATTCTATAACAGCCATGTTAGATATTCATTCACATGACACTTCAACATTCTATAACAGCCATGTTAGATCTTCATTCTCAAGACACTTCAACATTCTATAACAGCCATGTTAGATCTTCATTCACATGACACTTCAACATCCTATAACAGCCATGTTAGATCTTCATTCACATGACACTTCAACATCCTATAACAGCCATGTTAGATCTTCATTCACATGTCACTACAACATTCTATAACAGCCATGTTAGATCTTCATTCTCATGACACTTCAACATTCTATAACAGCCATGTTAGATCTTCATTCACATGACACTTCAACATTCTATAACAGCCATGTTAGATCTTCATTCTCATGACACTTCAACATTCTATAACAGCCATGTTAGATCTTCATTCTCATGACACTTCAACATTATATAACAGCCATGTTAGATATTCATTCTCTTGTTAGATCTTCATTCTCATGACACTTCAACATTCTATAACAGCCATGTTAGATCTTAATTCACATGACACTTCAACATTCTATAACAGCCATGTTAGATCTTCATTCTCATGACACTTCAACATTCTATAACAGCCATGTTAGATCTTCATTCTCATGACACTTCAACATTCTATAACAGCCATGTTAGATCTTCATTCTCATGACACTTCAACATCCTATAACAGCCATGTTAGATCTTCATTCACATGACACTACAACATTCTATAACAGCCATGTTAGATCTTCATTCTCATGACACTTCAACATTCTATAACAGCCATGTTAGATCTTCATTCTCATGACACTTCAACGTTATATAACAGCCATGTTAGATATTCATTCTCTTGTTAGATCTTCATTCTCATGACACTTCAACATTCTATAACAGCCATGTTAGATTTTCATTCACATGACACTTCAACATTCTATAACAGCCATGTTAGATATTCATTCACATGACACTTCAACATTCTATAACAGCCATGTTAGATCTTCATTCTCAAGACACTTCAACATTCTATAACAGCCATGTTAGATCTTCATTCACATGACACTTCAACATCCTATAACAGCCATGTTAGATCTTCATTCACATGACACTTCAACATCCTATAACAGCCATGTTAGATCTTCATTCACATGTCACTACAACATTCTATAACAGCCATGTTAGATCTTCATTCTCATGACACTTCAACATTCTATAACAGCCATGTTAGATCTTCATTCACATGACACTTCAACATTCTATAACAGCCATGTTAGATCTTCATTCTCATGACACTTCAACATTCTATAACAGCCATGTTAGATCTTCATTCTCATGACACTTCAACATTATATAACAGCCATGTTAGATATTCATTCTCTTGTTAGATCTTCATTCTCATGACACTTCAACATTCTATAACAGCCATGTTAGATCTTAATTCACATGACACTTCAACATTCTATAACAGCCATGTTAGATCTTCATTCTCATGACACTTCAACATTCTATAACAGCCATGTTAGATCTTCATTCTCATGACACTTCAACATTCTATAACAGCCATGTTAGATCTTCATTCTCATGACACTTCAACATCCTATAACAGCCATGTTAGATCTTCATTCACATGACACTACAACATTCTATAACAGCCATGTTAGATCTTCATTCTCATGACACTTCAACATTCTATAACAGCCATGTTAGATCTTCATTCTCATGACACTTCAACATCCTATAACAGCCATGTTAGATCTTCATTCACATGACACTACAACATTCTATAACAGCCATGTTAGATCTTCATTCACATGACACTTCAACATTCTATAACAGCCATGTTAGATCTTCATTCTCATGACACTTCAACATTCTATAACAGCCATGTTAGATCTTCATTCTCATGACACTTCAACATTCTATAACAGCCATGTTAGATCTTCATTCTCATGACACTTCAACATTATATAACAGCCATGTTAGATATTCATTCTCTTGTTAGATCTTCATTCTCATGACACTTCAACATTCTATAACAGCCATGTTAGATCTTCATTCTCATGACACTTCAACATTCTATAACAGCCATGTTAGATCTTCATTCTCATGACACTTCAACATTCTATAACAGCCATGTTAGATCTTCATTCTCATGACACTTCAACGTTATATAACAGCCATGTTAGATATTCATTCTCTTGTTAGATCTTCATTCTCATGACACTTCAACATTCTATAACAGCCATGTTAGATTTTCATTCACATGACACTTCAACATTCTATAACAGCCATGTTAGATATTCATTCACATGACACTTCAACATTCTATAACAGCCATGTTAGATCTTCATTCTCAAGACACTTCAACATTCTATAACAGCCATGTTAGATCTTCATTCACATGACACTTCAACATCCTATAACAGCCATGTTAGATCTTCATTCACATGACACTTCAACATCCTATAACAGCCATGTTAGATCTTCATTCACATGTCACTACAACATTCTATAACAGCCATGTTAGATCTTCATTCTCATGACACTTCAACATTCTATAACAGCCATGTTAGATCTTCATTCACATGACACTTCAACATTCTATAACAGCCATGTTAGATCTTCATTCTCATGACACTTCAACATTCTATAACAGCCATGTTAGATCTTCATTCTCATGACACTTCAACATTATATAACAGCCATGTTAGATATTCATTCTCTTGTTAGATCTTCATTCTCATGACACTTCAACATTCTATAACAGCCATGTTAGATCTTAATTCACATGACACTTCAACATTCTATAACAGCCATGTTAGATCTTCATTCTCATGACACTTCAACATTCTATAACAGCCATGTTAGATCTTCATTCTCATGACACTTCAACATTCTATAACAGCCATGTTAGATCTTCATTCTCATGACACTTCAACATCCTATAACAGCCATGTTAGATCTTCATTCACATGACACTACAACATTCTATAACAGCCATGTTAGATCTTCATTCTCATGACACTTCAACATTCTATAACAGCCATGTTAGATCTTCATTCTCATGACACTTCAACATCCTATAACAGCCATTCTATAACAGCCATGTTAGATCTTCATTCTCATGACACTTCAACATTCTATAACAGCCATGTTAGATCTTCATTCTCATGACACTTCAACATTCTATAACAGCCATGTTAGATCTTCATTCTCATGACACTTCAACATTCTATAACAGCCATGTTAGATCTTCATTCTCTTGACACTTCAACAATCTATAACAGCCATGTTAGATCTTCATTCACATGACACTACAACATTCTATAACAGCCATGTTAGATCTTCATTCACATGACACTTCAACATTCTATAACAGCCATGTTAGATCTTCATTCTCATGACACTTCAACATTCTATAACAGCCATGTTAGATCTTCATTCTCATGACACTTCAACATTCTATAACAGCCATGTTAGATCTTCATTCTCATGACACTTCAACATTATATAACAGCCATGTTAGATATTCATTCTCTTGTTAGATCTTCATTCTCATGACACTTCAACATTCTATAACAGCCATGTTAGATTTTCATTCTCATGACACTTCAACATTCTATAACAGCCATGTTAGATCTTCATTCTCATGACACTTCAACATTCTATAACAGCCATGTTAGATCTTCATTCTCATGACACTTCAACGTTATATAACAGCCATGTTAGATATTCATTCTCTTGTTAGATCTTCATTCTCATGACACTTCAACATTCTATAACAGCCATGTTAGATTTTCATTCACATGACACTTCAACATTCTATAACAGCCATGTTAGATATTCATTCACATGACACTTCAACATTCTATAACAGCCATGTTAGATCTTCATTCTCAAGACACTTCAACATTCTATAACAGCCATGTTAGATCTTCATTCACATGACACTTCAACATCCTATAACAGCCATGTTAGATCTTCATTCACATGACACTTCAACATCCTATAACAGCCATGTTAGATCTTCATTCACATGTCACTACAACATTCTATAACAGCCATGTTAGATCTTCATTCTCATGACACTTCAACATTCTATAACAGCCATGTTAGATCTTCATTCACATGACACTTCAACATTCTATAACAGCCATGTTAGATCTTCATTCTCATGACACTTCAACATTCTATAACAGCCATGTTAGATCTTCATTCTCATGACACTTCAACATTATATAACAGCCATGTTAGATATTCATTCTCTTGTTAGATCTTCATTCTCATGACACTTCAACATTCTATAACAGCCATGTTAGATCTTAATTCACATGACACTTCAACATTCTATAACAGCCATGTTAGATCTTCATTCTCATGACACTTCAACATTCTATAACAGCCATGTTAGATCTTCATTCTCATGACACTTCAACATTCTATAACAGCCATGTTAGATCTTCATTCTCATGACACTTCAACATCCTATAACAGCCATGTTAGATCTTCATTCACATGACACTACAACATTCTATAACAGCCATGTTAGATCTTCATTCTCATGACACTTCAACATTCTATAACAGCCATGTTAGATCTTCATTCTCATGACACTTCAACGTTATATAACAGCCATGTTAGATATTCATTCTCTTGTTAGATCTTCATTCTCATGACACTTCAACATTCTATAACAGCCATGTTAGATTTTCATTCACATGACACTTCAACATTCTATAACAGCCATGTTAGATATTCATTCACATGACACTTCAACATTCTATAACAGCCATGTTAGATCTTCATTCTCAAGACACTTCAACATTCTATAACAGCCATGTTAGATCTTCATTCACATGACACTTCAACATCCTATAACAGCCATGTTAGATCTTCATTCACATGACACTTCAACATCCTATAACAGCCATGTTAGATCTTCATTCACATGTCACTACAACATTCTATAACAGCCATGTTAGATCTTCATTCTCATGACACTTCAACATTCTATAACAGCCATGTTAGATCTTCATTCACATGACACTTCAACATTCTATAACAGCCATGTTAGATCTTCATTCTCATGACACTTCAACATTCTATAACAGCCATGTTAGATCTTCATTCTCATGACACTTCAACATTATATAACAGCCATGTTAGATATTCATTCTCTTGTTAGATCTTCATTCTCATGACACTTCAACATTCTATAACAGCCATGTTAGATCTTAATTCACATGACACTTCAACATTCTATAACAGCCATGTTAGATCTTCATTCTCATGACACTTCAACATTCTATAACAGCCATGTTAGATCTTCATTCTCATGACACTTCAACATTATATAACAGCCATGTTAGATATTCATTCTCTTGTTAGATCTTCATTCTCATGACACTTCAACATTCTATAACAGCCATGTTAGATCTTAATTCACATGACACTTCAACATTCTATAACAGCCATGTTAGATCTTCATTCTCATGACACTTCAACATTCTATAACAGCCATGTTAGATCTTCATTCTCATGACACTTCAACATTCTATAACAGCCATGTTAGATCTTCATTCTCATGACACTTCAACATCCTATAACAGCCATGTTAGATCTTCATTCACATGACACTACAACATTCTATAACAGCCATGTTAGATCTTCATTCTCATGACACTTCAACATTCTATAACAGCCATGTTAGATCTTCATTCTCATGACACTTCAACATTCTATAACAGCCATGTTAGATCTTCATTCTCATGACAAATCAACATTCTATAACAGCCATGTTAGATCTTCATTCTCATGACACTTCAACATTCTATAACAGCCATGTTAGATCTTCATTCTCATGACACTTCAACATTCTATAACAGCCATGATAGATCTTCATTCACATGACAATACAACATTCTATAACAGCCATGTTAGATCTTCATTCTCATGACACTTCAACATTCTATAACAGCCATGTTAGATCTTCATTCTCATTACACTTCAACATTCTATAACAGCCATGTTAGATCTTCACTCACATGACAATACAACATTCTATAACAGCCATGTTAGATATTCATTCTCTTGTTAGATCTTCATTCTCATGACACTTCAACATTCTATAACAGCCATGTTAGATTTTCATTCACATGACACTTCAACATTCTATAACAGCCATGTTAGATCTTCATTCACATGACACTTCAACATTCTATAACAGCCATGTTAGATCTTCATTCTCATGACACTTCAACATTCTATAACAGCCATGTTAGATCTTCATTCTCATGACACTTCAACATTCTATAACAGCCATGTTAGATCTTCATTCTCATGACACTTCAACATCCTATAACAGCCATGTTAGATCTTCATTCACATGACACTACAACATTCTATAACAGCCATGTTAGATCTTCATTCACATGACACTTCAACATTCTATAACAGCCATGTTAGATCTTCATTCTCATGACACTTCAACATTCTATAACAGCCATGTTAGATCTTCATTCTCATGACACTTCAACATTCTATAACAGCCATGTTAGATCTTCATTCTCATGACACTTCAACATTCTATAACAGCCATGTTAGATCTTCATTCTCTTGACACTTCAACAATCTATAACAGCCATGTTAGATCTTCATTCACATGACACTTCACATTCTATAACAGCCATGTTAGATCTTCATTCACATGACACTTCAACATTCTATAACAGCCATGTTAGATCTTCATTCACATGACACTTCAACATTCTATAACAGCCATGTTAGATTTTCATTCTCATGACACTTCAACATTCTATAACAGCCATGTTAGATCTTCATTCTCATGACACTTCAACATTCTATAACAGCCATGTTAGATCTTCATTCTCATGACACTTCAACGTTATATAACAGCCATGTTAGATATTCATTCTCTTGTTAGATCTTCATTCTCATGACACTTCAACATTCTATAACAGCCATGTTAGATTTTCATTCACATGACACTTCAACATTCTATAACAGCCATGTTAGATATTCATTCACATGACACTTCAACATTCTATAACAGCCATGTTAGATCTTCATTCTCAAGACACTTCAACATTCTATAACAGCCATGTTAGATCTTCATTCTCATGACACTTCAACATTCTATAACAGCCATGATAGATCTTCATTCACATGACACTTCAACATCCTATAACAGCCATGTTAGATCTTCATTCACATGTCACTACAACATTCTATAACAGCCATGTTAGATCTTCATTCACATGACACTTCAACATTCTATAACAGCCATGTTAGATCTTCATTCTCATGACACTTCAACATTCTATAACAGCCATGTTAGATCTTCATTCACATGACACTTCAACATTCTATAACAGCCATGTTAGATCTTCATTCTCATGACACTTCAACATTCTATAACAGCCATGTTAGATCTTCATTCACATGTCACTACAACATTCTATAACAGCCATGTTAGATCTTCATTCTCATGACACTTCAACATTCTATAACAGCCATGTTAGATCTTCATTCACATGACACTTCAACATTCTATAACAGCCATGTTAGATCTTCATTCTCATGACACTTCAACATTCTATAACAGCCATGTTAGATCTTCATTCTCATGACACTTCAACATTATATAACAGCCATGTTAGATATTCATTCTCTTGTTAGATCTTCATTCTCATGACACTTCAACATTCTATAACAGCCATGTTAGATCTTAATTCACATGACACTTCAACATTCTATAACAGCCATGTTAGATCTTCATTCTCATGACACTTCAACATTCTATAACAGCCATGTTAGATCTTCATTCTCATGACACTTCAACATTATATAACAGCCATGTTAGATATTCATTCTCTTGTTAGATCTTCATTCTCATGACACTTCAACATTCTATAACAGCCATGTTAGATCTTAATTCACATGACACTTCAACATTCTATAACAGCCATGTTAGATCTTCATTCTCATGACACTTCAACATTCTATAACAGCCATGTTAGATCTTCATTCTCATGACACTTCAACATTCTATAACAGCCATGTTAGATCTTCATTCTCATGACACTTCAACATCCTATAACAGCCATGTTAGATCTTCATTCACATGACACTACAACATTCTATAACAGCCATGTTAGATCTTCATTCTCATGACACTTCAACATTCTATAACAGCCATGTTAGATCTTCATTCTCATGACACTTCAACATTCTATAACAGCCATGTTAGATCTTCATTCTCATGACAAATCAACATTCTATAACAGCCATGTTAGATATTCATTCTCTTGTTAGATCTTCATTCTCATGACACTTCAACATTCTATAACAGCCATGTTAGATTTTCATTCACATGACACTTCAACATTCTATAACAGCCATGTTAGATCTTCATTCACATGACACTTCAACATTCTATAACAGCCATGTTAGATCTTCATTCTCATGACACTTCAACATTCTATAACAGCCATGTTAGATCTTCATTCTCATGACACTTCAACATTCTATAACAGCCATGTTAGATCTTCATTCTCATGACACTTCAACATCCTATAACAGCCATGTTAGATCTTCATTCACATGACACTACAACATTCTATAACAGCCATGTTAGATCTTCATTCACATGACACTTCAACATTCTATAACAGCCATGTTAGATCTTCATTCTCATGACACTTCAACATTCTATAACAGCCATGTTAGATCTTCATTCTCATGACACTTCAACATTCTATAACAGCCATGTTAGATCTTCATTCTCATGACACTTCAACATTCTATAACAGCCATGTTAGATCTTCATTCTCTTGACACTTCAACAATCTATAACAGCCATGTTAGATCTTCATTCACATGACACTTCACATTCTATAACAGCCATGTTAGATCTTCATTCACATGACACTTCAACATTCTATAACAGCCATGTTAGATCTTCATTCACATGACACTTCAACATTCTATAACAGCCATGTTAGATTTTCATTCTCATGACACTTCAACATTCTATAACAGCCATGT
Source organism: Salmo salar (assembly GCF_965601325.2). Classification (NCBI taxonomy): domain Eukaryota; kingdom Metazoa; phylum Chordata; class Actinopteri; order Salmoniformes; family Salmonidae; genus Salmo; species Salmo salar. The sequence goes on along the minus strand of NC_138295.1, from coordinate 11,793,688 downwards.
TAGATCTTCATTCTCATGACACTTCAACATTCTATAACAGCCATGTTAGATCTTCATTCTCATGACACTTCAACGTTATATAACAGCCATGTTAGATATTCATTCTCTTGTTAGATCTTCATTCTCATGACACTTCAACATTCTATAACAGCCATGTTAGATTTTCATTCACATGACACTTCAACATTCTATAACAGCCATGTTAGATATTCATTCACATGACACTTCAACATTCTATAACAGCCATGTTAGATCTTCATTCTCAAGACACTTCAACATTCTATAACAGCCATGTTAGATCTTCATTCTCATGACACTTCAACATTCTATAACAGCCATGATAGATCTTCATTCACATGACACTTCAACATCCTATAACAGCCATGTTAGATCTTCATTCACATGTCACTACAACATTCTATAACAGCCATGTTAGATCTTCATTCACATGACACTTCAACATTCTATAACAGCCATGTTAGATCTTCATTCTCATGACACTTCAACATTCTATAACAGCCATGTTAGATCTTCATTCACATGACACTTCAACATTCTATAACAGCCATGTTAGATCTTCATTCTCATGACACTTCAACATTCTATAACAGCCATGTTAGATCTTCATTCTCATGACACTTCAACATTCTATAACAGCCATGTTAGATCTTCATTCTCATGACACTTCAACATTCTATAACAGCCATGTTAGATCTTCATTCACATGACACTTGAACATCCTATAACAGCCATGTTAGATCTTCATTCACATGACACTTCAACATCCTATAACAGCCATGTTAGATCTTCATTCACATGTCACTACAACATTCTATAACAGCCATGTTAGATCTTAATTCACATGACACTTCAACATTCTATAACAGCCATGTTAGATCTTCATTCTCATGACACTTCAACATTCTATAACAGCCATGTTAGATCTTCATTCTCATGACACTTCAACATTCTATAACAGCCATGTTAGATCTTCATTCTCATGACACTTCAACATCCTATAACAGCCATGTTAGATCTTCATTCACATGACACTACAACATTCTATAACAGCCATGTTAGATCTTCATTCTCATGACACTTCAACATTCTATAACAGCCATGTTAGATCTTCATTCTCATGACACTTCAACATCCTATAACAGCCATGTTAGATCTTCATTCACATGACACTACAACATTCTATAACAGCCATGTTAGATCTTCATTCACATGACACTTCAACATTCTATAACAGCCATGTTAGATCTTCATTCTCATGACACTTCAACATTCTATAACAGCCATGTTAGATCTTCATTCTCATGACAAATCAACATTCTATAACAGCCATGTTAGATCTTCATTCTCATGACACTTCAACATTCTATAACAGCCATGTTAGATCTTCATTCTCATGACACTTCAACATTCTATAACAGCCATGATAGATCTTCATTCACATGACAATACAACATTCTATAACAGCCATGTTAGATCTTCATTCTCATGACACTTCAACATTCTATAACAGCCATGTTAGATCTTCATTCTCATTACACTTCAACATTCTATAACAGCCATGTTAGATCTTCACTCACATGACAATACAACATTCTATAACAGCCATGTTAGATATTCATTCTCTTGTTAGATCTTCATTCTCATGACACTTCAACATTCTATAACAGCCATGTTAGATTTTCATTCACATGACACTTCAACATTCTATAACAGCCATGTTAGATCTTCATTCACATGACACTTCAACATTCTATAACAGCCATGTTAGATCTTCATTCTCATGACACTTCAACATTCTATAACAGCCATGTTAGATCTTCATTCTCATGACACTTCAACATTCTATAACAGCTATGTTAGATCTTCATTCTCATGACACTTCAACATCCTATAACAGCCATGTTAGATCTTCATTCACATGACACTACAACATTCTATAACAGCCATGTTAGATCTTCATTCACATGACACTTCAACATTCTATAACAGCCATGTTAGATCTTCATTCTCATGACACTTCAACATTCTATAACAGCCATGTTAGATCTTCATTCTCATGACACTTCAACATTCTATAACAGCCATGTTAGATCTTCATTCTCATGACACTTCAACATTCTATAACAGCCATGTTAGATCTTCATTCTCTTGACACTTCAACAATCTATAACAGCCATGTTAGATCTTCATTCACATGACACTTCACATTCTATAACAGCCATGTTAGATCTTCATTCACATGACACTTCAACATTCTATAACAGCCATGTTAGATCTTCATTCACATGACACTTCAACATTCTATAACAGCCATGTTAGATTTTCATTCTCATGACACTTCAACATTCTATAACAGCCATGTTAGATCTTCATTCTCATGACACTTCAACATTCTATAACAGCCATGTTAGATCTTCATTCTCATGACACTTCAACGTTATATAACAGCCATGTTAGATATTCATTCTCTTGTTAGATCTTCATTCTCATGACACTTCAACATTCTATAACAGCCATGTTAGATTTTCATTCACATGACACTTCAACATTCTATAACAGCCATGTTAGATATTCATTCACATGACACTTCAACATTCTATAACAGCCATGTTAGATCTTCATTCTCAAGACACTTCAACATTCTATAACAGCCATGTTAGATCTTCATTCTCATGACACTTCAACATTCTATAACAGCCATGATAGATCTTCATTCACATGACACTTCAACATCCTATAACAGCCATGTTAGATCTTCATTCACATGTCACTACAACATTCTATAACAGCCATGTTAGATCTTCATTCACATGACACTTCAACATTCTATAACAGCCATGTTAGATCTTCATTCTCATGACACTTCAACATTCTATAACAGCCATGTTAGATCTTCATTCTCATGACACTTCAACATTCTATAACAGCCATGTTAGATCTTCATTCTCATGACACTTCAACATTCTATAACAGCCATGTTAGATCTTCATTCACATGACACTTGAACATCCTATAACAGCCATGTTAGATCTTCATTCACATGACACTTCAACATCCTATAACAGCCATGTTAGATCTTCATTCACATGTCACTACAACATTCTATAACAGCCATGTTAGATCTTCATTCTCATGACACTTCAACATTCTATAACAGCCATGTTAGATCTTCATTCACATGACACTTCAACATTCTATAACAGCCATGTTAGATCTTCATTCTCATGACACTTCAACATTCTATAACAGCCATGTTAGATCTTCATTCTCATGACACTTCAACATTATATAACAGCCATGTTAGATATTCATTCTCTTGTTAGATCTTCATTCTCATGACACTTCAACATTCTATAACAGCCATGTTAGATCTTCATTCACATGACACTTCAACATTCTATAACAGCCATGTTAGATCTTCATTCTCATGACACTTCAACATTCTATAACAGCCATGTTAGATCTTCATTCTCATGACACTTCAACATTCTATAACAGCCATGTTAGATCTTCATTCTCATGACACTTCAACATCCTATAACAGCCATGTTAGATCTTCATTCACATGACACTACAACATTCTATAACAGCCATGTTAGATCTTCATTCTCATGACACTTCAACATTCTATAACAGCCATGTTAGATCTTCATTCTCATGACACTTCAACATTCTATAACAGCCATGTTAGATCTTCATTCTCATGACACTTCAACATTCTATAACAGCCATGTTAGATCTTCATTCACATGACACTTCAACATTCTATAACAGCCATGTTAGATCTTCATTCTCATGACACTTCAACATTCTATAACAGCCATGTTAGATCTTCATTCACATGACACTTCAACATTCTATAACAGCCATGTTAGATCTTCATTCTCATGACACTTCAACATTCTATAACAGCCATGTTAGATCTTCATTCTCATGACACTTCAACATTCTATAACAGCCATGTTAGATCTTCACTCACATGACAATACAACATTCTATAACAGCCATGTTAGATATTCATTCTCTTGTTAGATCTTCATTCTCATGACACTTCAACATTCTATAACAGCCATGTTAGATCTTCATTCACATGACACTTCAACATTCTATAACAGCCATGTTAGATCTTCATTCTCATGACACTTCAACATTCTATAACAGCCATGTTAGATCTTCATTCTCATGACACTTCAACATTCTATAACAGCCATGTTAGATCTTCATTCTCATGACACTTCAACATTCTATAACAGCCATGTTAGATCTTCATTCTCATGACACTTCAACATCCTATAACAGCCATGTTAGATCTTCATTCACATGACACTACAACATTCTATAACAGCCATGTTAGATCTTCATTCACATGACACTTCAACATTCTATAACAGCCATGTTAGATCTTCATTCTCATGACACTTCAACATTCTATAACAGCCATGTTAGATCTTCATTCTCATGACACTTCAACATTCTATAACAGCCATGTTAGATCTTCATTCTCTTGACACTTCAACAATCTATAACAGCCATGTTAGATCTTCATTCACATGACACTTCACATTCTATAACAGCCATGTTAGATCTTCATTCACATGACACTTCAACATTCTATAACAGCCATGTTAGATCTTCATTCACATGACACTACAACATTCTATAACAGCCATGATAGATCTTCATTCTCAAGACACTTCAACATCCTATAACAGCCATGTTAGATCTTCATTCACATGACACTACAACATTCTATAACAGCCATGTTAGATCTTCATTCTCAAGACACTTCAACATTCTATAACAGCCATGTTAGATCTTCATTGTCATTACACTTCAACATTCTATAACAGCCATGTTAGATCTTCACTCACATGACAATACAACATTCTATAACAGCCATGTTAGATATTCATTCTCTTGTTAGAACTTCATTCACATGACACTTCAACATTCTATAACAGCCATGTTAGATCTTCATTCTCATGACACTTCAACATTCTATAACAGCCATGTTAGATCTTCATTCACATGACACTTCAACATTCTATAACAGCCATGTTAGATCTTCATTCTCATGACACTTCAACATTCTATAACAGCCATGTTAGATCTTCATTCTCATGACACTTCAACATTATATAACAGCCATGTTAGATATTCATTCTCTTGTTAGATCTTCATTCTCATGACACTTCAACATTCTATAACAGCCATGTTAGATTTTCATTCACATGACACTTCAACATTCTATAACAGCCATGTTAGATCTTCATTCACATGACACTTCAACATTCTATAACAGCCATGTTAGATCTTCATTCTCATGACACTTCAACATTCTATAACAGCCATGTTAGATCTTCATTCTCATGACACTTCAACATTCTATAACAGCCATGTTAGATCTTCATTCACATGACACTTCAACATCCTATAACAGCCATGTTAGATCTTCATTCTCATGACACTTCAACATTCTATAACAGCCATGTTAGATCTTCATTCTCATGACACTACAACATTCTATAACAGCCATGTTAGATTTTCATTCTCATGACACTTCAACATTCTATAACAGCCATGTTAGATCTTCATTCTCATGACACTTCAACATTCTATAACAGCCATGTTAGATCTTCATTCTCATGACACTTCAACATTCTATAACAGCCATGTTAGCTCCTTAGGTGATAACCCTGAAAAGCCGGTGTTTGGAGGATATATTGAATGCGGTTTTAATCAGTCAGCATTCTGGATTAGATCCACCCGTTGTATAACCATTAATATAACATGGGAAATATTTAAATAATGCTATGTAACTGAATGTTTAAACATTGTAAATAAATTAGCGGCATCCCTTCTAGACATGACCCTAAACACGTCTCCGTGTGCACTATATAGGGAATGGGATGCCATTTGGTATGGATCCAATGTTTCACACTGGGCTGGAGGGGGTTGACTGGTACTGAACAAGACACTTACCCCTTCCCCCTCCCATGCATTGTCTGGCAACACAGGATACACAATGCTTAGCCACATGTAATGATGCATTTGTTCTAATGTGTCCTCCTTCTCATCAAGAGCATTGTCCCCTTCAATGCTGTTTCTGACAACCAGCAGGAAGTCACTCAGCAATCAGCATCGTCATAATTCAGGCTTTGTTGGAAGAGGTTTTTAGCCTGATTTTCTTATGGGTTGAGAAAAGAGAGAGAGGAAAGAGAGAGAGAGAGAGAGAGGGAAGAGAGAGAGGGAAGAGGGAGAGAGGGAATAGAGAGAGAGAGAGAGAGAGAGAGGGAAGAGAGAGAGGGAAGAGGGAGAGAGGGAAGAGAGAGAGGGAAGAGGGAGAGAGGGAATAGAGAGAGAGAGAGAGAGAGAGAGGGAAGAGAGAGAGGGAAGAGGGAGAGAGGGAAGAGAGAGAGGGAAGAGGGAGAGAGGGAAGAGAGAGAGAGAAAGGATGAAAGAGAGAGAACATTGAGATTAACAATTTCTGTTTTGGTGATTTTTCCAAAACTCTAATCTCAGTCTAAATGGAAATTGAGAAATGACAAAGAGGAGAAACAGAATTTCCATAAAAGAAATAAAGAATTTCCGCACAAGAAAAAAAGTTTAGTGAAACGTCTCCATTTTTCTGGTTTTAATTTGGCACATGGCACAATCAGCATGTATGCGTCTGGTATACATAAATAAATATTAAATATATTTATACATAAATATACATATAGAGCTCGTACAAAGACACCTGGAACGGTTCGTTGTTCAGCTTCATGATGTTATTGATGATGAAGACAGCACGTACACAGAAATTATCTTCATTCATGTTGGTGGTGCTTTCAGTTTGATATTAACAGTCCAACTAGTTACCTAGTGTAGTTACCTCTCTGAACTGCTAAACTGTAGTACTAGTTACCTAGTGTAGTTACCTCTCTGCACTGCTTGACAGTCGAACTAGTTACCTAGTGTAGTTACCTCTCTGCACTGCTTAACAGTCTAACTAGTTACCTAGTGTAGTTACCTCTCTGCACTGCTAAACAGTCGAACTAGTTACCTAGTGTAGTTACCTCTCTGAACTGCTTAACAGTAGTACTAGTTACCTAGTGTAGTTACCTCTGCACTGCTTAACAGTAGTGCTAGTTACCTAGTGTAGTTACCTCTCTGAACTGCTAAACTGTAGTACTAGTTACCTAGTGTAGTTACCTCTCTGCACTGCTTAACAGTAGTACTAGTTACCTAGTGTAGTTACCTCTCTGAACTGCTAAACAGTAGTACTAGTTACCTAGTGTAGTTACCTCTGCACTGCTTAACAGTAGTACTAGTTACCTAGTGTAGTTACCTCTCTGAACTGCTAAACTGCAGTTCACTAGTAGAGTAGTTACATGGGAGGGATATCTCTCTGTAAAAGCCCTATACGTATGTGTATGTATGCCCATATTTATATATATATACAGTATATTCAAAGAAACACAAGAGCACTGATGTAGTCTATTCAATGCAAACAGGCCACTGTCTGCTTTTCAAGAGATTCTCTCTCTTTCTTACAAAGTCAATGGAATCATGTCAGTTAGTTCAGTTGAATCTTTAGCTATTTTTTATCTTACACGTAAAATAATAGATTTATTTTTGTCAACTTTAAGCAAAATTAGACATATATATATTTTTTATAAAGTAACAAAAGTGCTATTTCGCAGTAAAGACATAGAGATGCAGCTGCAGCGTAAACAACACTGGTGATAGAGAACCGAATGAACAAGATGAGAAAGAACTCCTACCCTCCACCACCTCCTATCCTGCCGCCCTACAAACACAAGACACGTGTGTGCACGGATACGCTGGTGCGCAAACATACACGCTTGCACACACATGTGCAAACATATGCACACACGCACACATAACCATGTTTATATGCACACCGACACACAGGTGCGCTCAGCAGTGTGTGTGTGTGTCAAAGTGCACACTTCGTGGAGAGGGATAAGATCAGATCGCTTAACAGATAAATTGGTTGCAAAATATGGACATTTTTTTTTTCTTAACAAAACAATCACAGTAACATAGTTGTTATCTCTGTGGTGTCATCTGGGATGGCAGAGTCCATTCCAGACAATTCCTCTCTATGGGAGATAAAAAAAGATACCACCATCATAGTGTGTCTGTAGTAGTTGTGTGGGTACGCAACAGAGAAGCTAGCTGCACCAAGATGCTTTTTCATTCTCTGCATCTTCAACACTGCAGTAGAGTTGATACTCTTGGTACCAGTTCAGTTCAGTTCATGATTCAGTCACTTGTGTCTTTTGAGTCAAAATATCACACACTCCACATGGAATAGTCTCTGGGAACAATAGAAATGAAGAATGATTAAAACAAATCTAAACAAGACAAGCTTTTGTAAGGCATTGAAACAAAACAAAATAAGCGACTCAAACATAATGCTGATTTCCTGGTAGAGGCCTTTGTTTGAAGTCTGTTCTGTCTTCCTCAGGAGAGACAAAGATGGGAAAGACAAAGCACTTTTCTCTTGGTGTTATGAATTCAAGAAGAATGTGTTGATAATTTCCCATGTCAGTCTGCTTAAAAAGGCTTTTAAAATGATTATTAGAAAATAAAACACAGCAGAAAGGACCCCTCCTTCCTCAGCCCCATCCCATCGAGGGAGGGAGGGAGGGAGGCAGGGAGGGAGGGAGGCAGGGAGGGAGGGAGGGAGGAGAAGCAGTTTGATTTTGGCAGCTCTGCACAACTTGACATCCACACAGAAAGCAGAGCTCTCCTCTCCTCTCCTCTCCTCTCCTCTCCTCTCCTCTCCTCTCCTCTCCTCTCCTCTCCTCTCCTCTCCTCTCCTCTCCTCTCCTCTCCTCTCCTCTCAGACACTCTCCTCTCCTCTCCTCTCCTCTCAGACACTCTCCATCTTCTCCTCTCCCTCTCTCCTCCTCCTCTCCTCTCCTCTCCTCTCCTCTCCTCTCCTCTCCTCTCCTCTCCTCTCCTCTCCTCTCCTCTCAGACACTCTCCGTCCTCTCCGCTCCTCTCCTCTCCTCTCAGACACTCTCCTCTCCTCTCCTCTCCTCTCAGACACTCTCCTCTCCTCTCCTCTCCTCTCCTCTCCTCTCCTCTCCTCTCAGACACTCTCCATCCTCTTCTTGGTAGTAAAAGTCTCGTTAAATCTCTTTACTTTTAATCCCACACTTATTCCTACCTTCTTTTCCCCCCTCCCCCAAACCCTTTCCCTGTGATATTTATAAAAACAGAATCCTCTTCTCCTCCTCCATCACCCTCTCCTCTCCTCCACCATCCCTCTCCTCCGTAAAGCTATACCCGGGTGGTGGAGTGGGAGTGGGGCAGGCCGGTGGAGTTGAACCCGGCTGTGAAAGTGTTGTAAGGGTGCAGGTTGGGCATCCCCACCAGAGAGTTTGGGATCATGGTGATGGTATTGGGGGTCATCAGAGGGATGTCGTCTGGTGACCTCCGCAAGGTCAGAGTGTAGTCGGGAAGCGAGGCCAGACGCAGCCCCCCGTCATTCCCCGGGTTCCCCACCCCCATCGCTTCACACTCGTGGTGCGTCTGGTTGATCTGCAGGGACATGATCTCCTCCTCGTTGGGACGCTGGTGGTGGCTGATGTCGTTGGATGTAGCCTGGCCGTGGCGGGTCTGTGGGCTGGGTTGGCCGCGGTGACCTGCCGAAGCCTCCCTCCGTTTATCCTTCCGGTAGTAAAGCGCTGCGAAGGCTAGAACGTTGAGGAAGAGCAGCGAGGCTCCCACGGCGATGGTGACGCTGAGCTCCGTAGAGTAGTCCCTGGGATTCTCTATGACCAACGGGCCGGTCTCCTCGTCTCCGTTCCACGCCTCATTATCCTCGTTGTTGTAGGCCGGGGACATGGGGGGCCGCTTGGTGTTGAAGGGCCACGTCTTCTTAGTGGACAGGGAGTTCTGGGTCGTCTCGGACGGGGGGACCTTCAAATCAAACATATTATAATGTATATCTTATCCAGAGTGACTTCTTACAGTCAGTGCATTCAACTAAGTTAGGTAACACAACCATATCACCACCTATCAAATCAAACTTAAATTGAAAGTGTATTTACAATCACACCACACTTTCCAGTAAACCAATTCAATGAAAGAGAGGTGTGAGTTAAAGAGATGTAGCAGTACCTTGGTGGTGGTAGAGGTGTAGTGGAACATGTCGTGGAGGTTATACAGGTGTGAGTTAAAGAGATGTAGCAGTACCTTGGTGGTGGTAGAGGTGTAGTGGAACATGTCGTGGAGGTTATACAGGTGTGAGTTAAAGAGATGTAGCAGTACCTTGGTGGTGGTAGAGGTGTAGTGGAACATGTCGTGGAGGTTATACAGGTGTGAGTTAAAGAGATGTAGCAGTACCTTGGTGGTGGTAGAGGTGTAGTGGAACATGTCGTGGAGGTTATACAGGTGTGAGTTAAAGAGATGTAGCAGTACCTTGGTGGTGGTAGAGGTGTAGTGGAACATGTCGTGGAGGTTATACAGGTGTGAGTTAAAGAGATGTAGCAGTACCTTGGTGGTGGTAGAGGTGTAGTGGAACATGTCGTGGAGGTTATACAGGTGTGAGTTAAAGAGATGTAGCAGTACCTTGGTGGTGGTAGAGGTGTAGTGGAACATGTCGTGGAGGTTATACAGGTGGGGCACCAGGTGTTTCCAGAAGGCCACCTTGGTGGCTCGGTAGTGATCCCTGACGCGGGGCTTCAGGCCGATATGGAGATACAGCTGATCCTGGGGGTTGTACTTAGACCAGGCTACCTCCTCAAAGCGGTTAGCCTTAGTGTGGATGAACTTAGTGTCCTGAGGAACAGGCTTGTTGGGGTCCCTGAGGAGAGAGAGAGAAAGAGAGAGTTAGCATTTGGTCTCTGTGTGCACCCTGTAGAAGATTGTCTGTCACTTGTATTATTGACGTTTTGATACAGCCATTTTTACCCCGAGGATGAAGATGTTGACTAGCAAGAGAATAATCCACAATTTGTACACACGGTGTGTCTAAATACATTACAAATCTGCCTTTTAGCCCTCTCTCTCTCAGGACAACAATGAGTGGCATCCCTGTCTGTCACTCTCCCAGCTTCCCCACTGTTCCTCTTAACTCAGGTCTGGTGCACCCCATCCCATCAACAACCTTAAAAACCAGGACGTCTTCTCATCGCCGGAAGCTTTTCAAGTAAACAGATAGCCTACTGCAGGGCTAGGCAATAATGTTCCAGGAGTGCTGCAGTTGACAGGTAGCTCACAGAGGAATGTTCTAGATCAGGAGTAGACAACCCTGTTCCAGGAGTGCTGCAGGATACTGAAGGATTTTGTTCCAACTAGGCACCACACCTGACCGACTGAGCTAATTGGTCAGTTCAGTGATTGCCTAAGTTCAACACACCTGGTCTTCTTCCAGGTTGGTTGAATGAAAAACATGGCGTGGCTGTGACCCTTCAGGACCAGGGTTACCTACCCCTGGGCTGCTGTATGAGTACGTCATCATGCTTTAGCAGAGCTTCAGTAGGCATGGTGTTGTGTTTGATAACCCAACAGCAGATCTGCCCTCTCTGGTAATTACTTAGACAAGCATTAATATCCAGCGTCCTCATGTCAAATTGACCTTATTAATCAACACTAAAGCGAGTGGTGCTGGGGGCCATGAAACCACGAAAGAGACAGTGTGCAGTCCCGCTACTGACCTGAAGAGGTCAGTGTTTCTCTTTTGAGAGGAGTGGAGGCTGGCTGACTGGCTGACTGATTGGCTCGCTCACTGTCTGTTAGCTAACCCCGGATGAGTACCAATTTCAATTACAGGAGCCTATTAATTTATTGAGTGTATTAACATATGGCATTCCCCACAATCCCAGTTGTCCTTGTTGTCTGCTGGCTGTAGAATGTCGTGTTGGGAGTGGCAGTTAGGAGACTTCTGTGAAGGGTTCATTATGAGCTATCAAATCAGCTTGGTTCTAGCTGCAGTACAGGGACATGGGGACAAATAAACACTCAACTGTAACCTTGAGAGGGCAGAGAGTGCAATTCATAGAACTCTCTCTCTCTCTGTGTGTGTGTGTGTGTGAGTGTGCGTGTGCGTGTGTGTGTGTGTGTGTGTGTGTGTGCGTGGGTGTGAGTGTGTGTGTGTGTGTGTGTGTGTGTGTGTGTGTGTGTGTGTGTGTGTGTGTGTGTGTGTGTGTGTGTGTGTGCGTGCGTGCGTGCGTGTGTGTTCATATAGTGGAAAACCAAACCAAATAAACAACTTTGTATGAAAACCTAGGGAACTAAGAGACATGTAATATCCCTGGATGTGATTCTGAAGTCAGTGTACAGTACCTCATAGTATTGTAATATCCCTGGATGTGGTTCTGAAGTCAGTGTACAGTACCTCATAGTATTGTAATATCAATGGATGTGGTTCTGAAGTCAGTGTACAGTACCTCATAGTATTGTAATATCCCTGGATGTGGTTCTGAAGTCAGTGTACAGTACCTCATAGTATTGTAATATCCCTGGATGTGGTTCTGAAGTCAGTGTACAGTACCTCATAGTATTGTAATATCCCTGGATGTGATTCTGAAGTCAGTGTACAGTACCTCATAGTATTGTAATATCCCTGGATGTGATTCTGAAGTCAGTGTACAGTACCTCATAGTATTGTAATATCCCTGGATGTGATTCTGAAGTCAGTGTACTGTACCTCATAGTATTGTAATATCCCTGGATGTGGTTCTGAAGTCAGTGTACAGTACCTCATAGTATTGTAATATCCCTGGATGTGGTTCTGAAGTCAGTGTACAGTACCTCATAGTATTGTAATATCCCTGGATGTGGTTCTGAAGTCAGTGTACAGTACCTCATAGTATTGTAATATCCCTGGATGTGGTTCTGAAGTCAGTGTACAGTACCTCATAGTGTTGTAATATCCCTGGATATGGTTCTGAAGTCAGTTGCCTCCAGGACTCCAACTTAGTTTGGGATTTGGGGATTTTGTTATATTGTTTTTCCGGCACTGTGTGGTGGTTAGCGGTTGAAAAAGCTACAAGCACAAAAACCCACAGAATTAAAGCCACAGCAGAATAATTCACACTCTATATCTCTCCTCCTTACCCCCCCCCCCCCCCCCCACCCCGCTCCCCCTTTATTTTTCTGCTGTCAGTTTTCCTTTTTCAGGTCAGTGCTTCTGGGAGAATGAGAGAGGGAGAGAGTGAGTGAGGCAAATTGAGATGGCTGGAGCCAAATCCCCTGGTGTAGCCCTGGTGTCAGCAAAGCAGCCCTAAATAACCTATTTCATTAGGTGAGTAATGATCCCTGATGGATATTGACAGGCTGACTATGATGACTTTGTAGCTGAATATCAGTAATTAGGTTTCAGAGCAGCGCCTGGCTGGACAGTGGAGGTAAGGTCATATTGATCTCCCCAGTCAGAGTGGAGGCTACATGACAGAGAACTGAACAGAACAGGATGTCAATGGAGAGTAGCCTGATGTCTCTCCCCCCCTCTCTCTCCCCCTCTCTCTCCCCCTCTCTCTCTCTGTTTATTTTCTCTCTCTCTCCCCCTCTCTCTCCCCCTCTCTCTCTCTGTTTATTTTCTCTCTCTCTCCCCCTCTCTCTCCCCCTCTCTCTCTCTCTGTTTATTTTCTCTCTCTCTCTCTGTTTATTTTCTCTCTCTCTCTCTCTCTCTCTCTCTCTCTCTCTCTCTCTCTCTCTCTCTCTCCCCCTCTCTCTCCCCCTCTCTCTCTCTGTTTATTTTCTCTCTCTCTCTCTCTCTCTCTCTCTCTCTCTCTCCCCCTCTCTCTCTCCCTCTCTCTCCCCCTCTCTCTCTCTGTTTATTTTCTCTCTCTCTCTCTCTCTCTCTCTCTCTCTCTGTCTCTCTCTCTTTTGGTCTCTCTCTCTGTCTCTCTCTCTTTTGGTCTCTCTCTCTCTCTCTCTCTCTCTCTCTCTCTCTCTCTCCCTCCCTCCCCTCAGGAGTTTATGCATTCTCCCAGCAGCTTAGAGAGTAGAACAGACTAGAAACAATCAGAGAGACCAGGCCAATGTTACTTAATGAGAATTCCTTGCATCTCCATAACACCGCAAATGGACCCCTCTGTGTCCCAAATGGCATCCTACACCCTATGGGCCCTTGTCAAAAGTAGTGTGCTAACTATATAGGGAAAAGGGTGCCATTTTGTATGGAACCCCTCTCCCCTTACCTCATAAGGATCAATCTACCAAATTGCAACGGCACAAACTATATAAAAGGTACCTAGGCCCTCTGTTCAATTCCCGAGAGATCTCTCAAATCCATGCACACATTAGGAAACTAAAGGGCTTGGGAGCTGAGTACTTCTAAATGCTTTATGCTGGCTGGCTGACTGACTGACTGGCTGGCTGGCTGACTGGCTGGCTTACTGGCTGGCTGGCTGGCTGGCTGACTTACTGACTGACTGGCTGGCTGGCTGGCTGACTGTTTGGCTGGCTGGCTTACTGGCTGGCTGACTGGCTGGCTGGCTGGCTGGCTGGTGGCTGGCTGGCTGGCTGACTGGCTGGCTGACTGACTGGCTGACTGATTGGCTGACTGGCTGGCTGACTGACTGGCTGACTGGCTGACTGGCTGGAGGGCTGGCTTACTGGCTGGCTGACAGGCTGGCTGACTGGATGGCTTGCTGGCTGGCGGGCTGGGGCTCGGGCTCAGTGCAAGTGAAGATGAATAATTTAGGCAACACAAAGAAATCAATGTGGCATCTTTAGTTAATTTGATTTGCGGCATTAGAGAACAATTCCCTGCATTATCTAATTACACACACACACACACACACACACACACACACACACACACACACACACACACACACACACACACACACACACACACACACACACACACACACTCGGGTAATTGTTGTGTTGCAGTGTCGATGGTAAACACACACACACGTTGTGGTGCTTGGTTTAAACCAATGATTTATATATACATTGGATGACTGATAGGGGGCGCTGTGTTGAAGCCACCGCGCCACGGTCTTGGCACTCCCTCACCATTGTAAACAATATTTTAGAAGCTAAGAAAAATGCATTTATTAATGTCCACAATAATTTTTTGCAACGTTTGTTTTATTTAAAGACACCTTAATGCATCTCTTTAAATCATATTATGTGAGCTAAACAGAAAAAAATTACCAAAAAACATGAAAACATTTTCCTTAAAGTATAATTTTTTGAGAGTACTAATGTTACTATCCCCACTACAACAAAAAATACTTAAATATATGTCATTTTCTCCTTGAAACATTTCATTGAAATAATGTAGTTCCATTCATTCCTATGGAGGATTGCATCTTTTGAGGATTGTCAATATGGCTGACTGGTGGCTTCAAAGCCTCTCAATGGCCAATACATAGGATCAGCAATCCAGGGTTTATATACAGCACTGGTTTAAACCCTGGGTGTGTGATGGAGTTGTGTGCTCAACAATGTGTGTGTGTGTGTGTGTGTGTGTGTGTGTGTGTGTGTGTGTGTGTGTGTGTGTGTGTGGTGTGTGGTGTGTGTGTGTGTGTGTGTGGCTGGGTTCAGTGGCTGGGTGCGGTGGCTGGGTGCGGTGTGTGTGTGTGTGTGTGTGTGTGTGTGGGTGTGTGTGTGTGTGTGGTGTGTGTGTGTGGTGTGTGTGTGGTGTGTGTGTGTGTGTGTGTGGTGTGTGTGGCTGGGTTCAGAGAGAGAAAGCAGAGGACAGCAGGATTATTACATAATAAAATTAGTCATTTTAAGAGTCTTTCAGCGTACTGTGATGTTTTCATACAGCTGGGCCACTAAGGTCTGTCTGTGTATATATATTCTCTCTCTGTGTGTGTGTGTGTGTGTGTGATGTTTTCATATGTTCAGTGGACTAAGACCTCTTCTATAAACCATAAACTCCTTCCTCTCCAGCTCCTCTCATTACTACGTCCTAACCCTAATGACCTTGTGTGTGTAAAAGGTTTAGTGTGCTCTGCGTAGATATACTGTAAACGCTGCAGCAAATGTGAGAGGAGGCATGCACACAGAGTGCACATATTCCTCTATTCCTATACTAACCATCCTCCCATCTATTCCCCTACTCCTATACTAACCATCCTCCCATCTTATTCCCCTACTCCTATACTAACCATCCTCCCATCTATTCCCCTATTCCTATACTAACCATCCTCCCATCTATTCCCCTATTCCTATACTAACCATCCTCCCATCTATTCCCCTATTCCTATACTAACCATCCTCCCATCTATTCCTATACTAACCATCCTCCCATCTATCCCCCTATTCCTATACTAACCATCCTCCCATCTATTCCCCTATTCCTATACTAACCATCCTCCCATCTATTCCCCTGTTCCTATACAAACCATCCTTCCATCAATTCCCCTATTCCAATACTAACCATCCTCCCATCTATTACTCTATTCCTATACTAACCATCCTCCCATCTATTCCCCTATTCCTATACTAACCATCCTCCCATCTATGCCCCTATTCCTACACTAACCATCCTCCCATCTATTCCCCTATTCCTACACTAACCATCCTCCCATCTATTCCCCTATTCCTATACTAACCATCCTCCCATCTATTCCCCTATTCCTACACTAACCATCCTCCCATCTATTCCCCTATTCCTACACTAACCATCCTCCCATCTATTCCCCTATTCCTACACTAACCATCCTCCCATCTATTCCCCTATTCCTATACTAACCATCCTCCCATCTATTCCTCTATTCCTATACTAACCATCCTCCCATCTATTCCCCTATTTCTACACTAACCATCCTCCAATCTATTCCCCTATTCCTATACTAACCATCCTCCCATCTATTCCCCTATTCATATACTAACCATCCTCCCATCTATTCCTCTATTCCTATACTAACATCCTCCCATCTATTCCCCTATTCCTACACTAACCATCCTCCCATCTATTCCCCTATTCCGATACTAACCATCCTCCCATCTATTCCCCTATTCCTACACTAACCATCCTCCCATCTATTCCCCTATTCCTACACTAACCATCCTCCCATCTATTCCTATACTAACCATCCTCCCATCTATTCCCTGATTCCTACACTAACCATCCTCCCATCTATTCCTATACTAACCATCCTCCCATCTATTCCCCTATTTCTATACTAACCATCCTCCCATTTATTCCCCTATTCCTATACTAACCATCCTCCCATCTATTCCTACACTAACCATCCCCCCATCTATTCCCCTATTCCTACACTAACCATCCTCCCATCTATTTACCTATTCCTATACTAACCATCCTCCCATCTATTCCCCTATTCATATACTAACCATCCTCCCATCTAATCCTACACTAACCATCCTCCCATCTATTCCTATACTAACCATCCTCCCATCTATTCCCCTATTCCTATACTAACCATCCTCCCATCTGTTCCCTTATTCATATACTAACCATCCTCCCATCTATTCCTAAACTAACCATCCTCCCATCTATTCTCCTATTCCTATACTAACCATCCTCCCATCTATTCCTACACTAACCATCCTCCCATCTATTCCCCTATTCCTACACTAAACATCCTCCCATCTATTCCCCTATTCCTACACTAACCATCCTCCCATCTATTCCCCTATTCCTATACTAACCATCCTCCTATCTATTCCACTATTCCTATACTAACCATCCTCCCATCTATTCCCCTATTCCTATACTAACCATTCTCCCATCTATTCCTACACTAACCATCCTCCCATCTATTCCTATACTAACCATCCTCCCATCTATTCCCCTATTCCTATACTAACCATCCTCCCATCTATTCCTATACTAACCATCCTTCCATCTATTCCTCTATTCATATACTAACTATACTTCCATCTATTCCCTATTCCTATACTAACCATCCTCCCATCTATTCCTATACTAACCATCCTACCATCTATTCCCCTATTCCTATACTAACCATCCTCCCATCTATTCCCTGATTCCTACACTAACCATCCTCCCATCTATTCCCCTATTCCTATACTAACCATCCTCCCATCTATTCCTATACTAACCATCCTCCCATCTATTCCCCTATTTCTATACTAACCATCCTCCCATCTATTCCCCTATTCCTATACTAACCATCCTCCCATCTATTCCTACACTAACCATCCCCCATCTATTCCCCTATTCCTACACTAACCATCCTCCCATCTATTCCCCTATTCCTATACTAACCATCCTCCCATCTATTCCCCTATTCATATACTAACCATCCTCCCATCTATTCCTACACTAACCATCCTCCCATCTATTCCTATACTAACCATCCTACCATCTATTCCCCTATTTCTATACTAACCATCCTCCCATCTATTCCCCTATTCCTATACTAACCATCGTCCCATCTATTCCTACACTAACCATCCCCCCATCTATTCCCCTATTCCTACACTAACCATCCTCCCATCTACTTACCCATTCCTATACTAACCATCCTCCCATCTATTCCCCTATTCATATACTAACCATCCTCCCATCTAATCCTACACTAACCATCCTCCCATCTATTCCTATACTAACCATCCTCCCATCTATTCCCCTATTCCTATACTAACCATCCTCCCATCTGTTCCCCTATTCATATACTAACCATCCTCCCATCTATTCCTAAACTAACCATCCTCCCATCTATTCTCCTATTCCTATACTAACCATCCTCCCATCTATTCCTACACTAACCATCCTCCCATCTATTCCCCTATTCCTACACTAAACATCCTCCCATCTATTCCCCTATTCCTACACTAACCATCCTCCCATCTATTCCCCTATTCCTATACTAACCATCCTCCCATCTATTCCACTATTCCTATACTAACCATCCTCCCATCTATTCCCCTATTCCTATACTAACCATTCTCCCATCTATTCCTACACTAACCATCCTCCCATCTATTCCTATACTAACCATCCTCCCATCTATTCCCCTATTCCTATACTAACCATCCTCCCATCTATTCCCCTATTCCTATACTAACCATCCTCCCATCTATTCGTATACTAACCATCCTTCCATCTATTCCTCTATTCATATACTAAACATCCTCCCATCTATTCCCCTATTCCTACACTAACCATCCTCCCATCTATTCCCCTATTCCTATACTAACCATCCTCCCATCTATTCCACTATTCCTATACTAACCATCCTCCCATCTATTCCCCTATTCCTATACTAACCATTCTCCCATCTATTCCTACACTAACCATCCTCCCATCTATTCCTATACTAACCATCCTCCCATCTATTCCCTATTCCTATACTAACCATCCTCCCATCTATTCCTATACTAACCATCCTACCATCTATTCCCCTATTCCTATACTAACCATCCTCCCATCTATTCCTATACTAACCATCCTTCCATCTATTCCTCTATTCATATACTAACTATCCTTCCATCAATTCCCTATTCCTATACTAACCATCCTCCCATATATTCCTATACTAACCATCCTTCCATCTATTCCTCTATTCCTATACTAACCATCCTTCCAGCTATTCCTCTATTCATATAATAACCATCCTCCCATCTATTCCTATACTAACCATCCTTCCATCTATTCCCCTATTCCTATACTAACCATCCTCCCATCTATTCCCCTATTCATATACTAACCATCCTCCCATCTATTCCTCTATTCCTATACTAACATCCTCCCATCTATTCCCCTATTCCTACACTAACCATACTCCCATCTATTCCCCTATTCCTATACTAACCATCCTCCCATCTATTCCCCTATTCCTACACTAACCATCCTCACATCAACTCCCCTATTCCTACACTAACCATCCTCCCATCTATTCCCCTATTCCTATACTAACCATCCTCCCATCTATTCCCTGATTCCTACACTAACCATCCTCCCATCTATTCCCCTATTCCTATACTAACCATCCTACCATCTATTCCTATACTAACCATCCTCCAATCTATTCCCCTATTTCTATACTAACCATCCTCCCATCTATTCCCCTATTCCTATACTAACCATCCTCCCATCTATTCCTACACTAACCATCCTCCCATCTATTCCTATACTAACCATCCTCCCATTTATTCCCCTATTCCTATACTAACCATCCTCCCATCTGTTCCCCTATTCATATACTAACCATCCTCCCATCTATTCCTATACTAACCATCCTCCCATCTATTCCCCTATTCCTATACTAACCATCCTCCCATCTATTCCTATACTAACCATCCTTCCATCTATTCCTCTATTCATATACTAACTATACTTCCATCTATTCCCTATTCCTATACTAACCATCCTCCCATCTATTCCTATACTAACCATCCTACCATCTATTCCCCTATTCCTATACTAACCATCCTCCCATCTATTCCTATACTAACCATCCTTCCATCTATTCCTCTATTCATAAACTAACTATCCTTCCATCAATTCCCTATTCCTATACTAACCATCCTCCCATATATTCCTATACTAACCATCCTTCCATCTATTCCTCTATTCCTATACTAACCATCCTTCCAGCTATTCCTCTATTCATATAATAACCATCCTCCCATCTATTCCTATACTAACCATCCTTCCATCTATTCCCCTATTCCTATACTAACCATCCTCCCATCTATTCCCCTATTCATATACTAACCATCCTCCCATCTATTCCTCTATTCCTATACTAACATCCTCCCATCTATTCCCCTATTCCTACACTAACCATCCTCCCATCTATTCCCCTATTCCTATACTAACCATCCTCCCATCTATTCCCCTATTCCTACACTAACCATCCTCCCATCTATTCCCCTATTCCTACACTAACCATCCTCCCATCTATTCCCCTATTCCTATACTAACCATCCTCCCATCTATTCCCTGATTCCTACACTAACCATCCTCCCATCTATTCCCCTATTCCTATACTAACCATCCTCCCATCTATTCCCATATTCCTATACTAACCATCCTCCCATCTATTCCTACACTAACCATCCCCCATCTATTCCCCTATTCCTACACTAACCATCCTCCCATCTATTACCTATTCCTATACTAACCATCCTCCCATCTATTCCCCTATTCATATACTAACCATCCTCCCATCTATTCCTACACTAACCATCCTCCCATCTATTCCTATACTAACCATCCTCCCATCTATTCCCCTATTCCTATACTAACCATCCTCCCATCTGTTCCCCTATTCATATACTAACCATCCTCCCATCTATTCCTAAACTAACCATCCTCCCATCTATTCTCCTATTCCTATACTAACCATCCTCCCATCTATTCCTACACTAACCATCCTCCCATCTATTCCCCTATTCCTACACTAAACATCCTCCCATCTATTCCCCTATTCCTACACTAACCATCCTCCCATCTATTCCCCTATTCCTATACTAACCATCCTCCCATCTATTCCACTATTCCTATACTAACCATCCTCCCATCTATTCCCCTATTCCTATACTAACCATTCTCCCATCTATTCCTACACTAACCATCCTCCCATCTATTCCTATACTAACCATCCTCCCATCTATTCCCCTATTCCTATACTAACCATCCTCCCATCTATTCCTCTATTCATATACTAACTATACTTCCATCTATTCCCTATTCCTATACTAACCATCCTCCCATCTATTCCTATACTAACCATCCTACCATCTATTCCCCTATTCCTATACTAACCATCCTCCCATCTATTCCTATACTAACCATCCTTCCATCTATTCCTCTATTCATATACTAACTATCCTTCCATCAATTCCCTATTCCTATACTAACCATCCTCCCATATATTCCTATACTAACCATCCTTCCATCTATTCCTCTATTCCTATACTAACCATCCTTCCAGCTATTCCTCTATTCATATAATAACCATCCTCCCATCTATTCCTATACTAACCATCCTTCCATCTATTCCCCTATTCCTATACTAACCATCCTCCCATCTATTCCCCTATTCATATACTAACCATCCTCCCATCTATTCCTCTATTCCTATACTAACATCCTCCCATCTATTCCCCTATTCCTACACTAACCATACTCCCATCTATTCCCCTATTCCTATACTAACCATCCTCCCATCTATTCCCCTATTCCTACACTAACCATCCTCCCATCAACTCCCCTATTCCTACACTAACCATCCTCCCATCTATTCCCCTATTCCTATACTAACCATCCTCCCATCTATTCCCTGATTCCTACACTAACCATCCTCCCATCTATTCCCCTATTCCTATACTAACCATCCTCCCATCTATTCCTATACTAACCATCCTCCAATCTATTCCCCTATTTCTATACTAACCATCCTCCCATCTATTCCCCTATTCCTATACTAACCATCCTCCCATCTATTCCTACACTAACCATCCTCCCATCTATTCCTATACTAACCATCCTCCCATTTATTCCCCTATTCCTATACTAACCATCCTCCCATCTGTTCCCCTATTCATATACTAACCATCCTCCCATCTATTCCTATACTAACCATCCTCCCATCTATTCCCCTATTCCTATACTAACCATCCGCCCATCTATTCCTACACTAACCATCCTCCCATCTATTCCCCTATTCCTACACTAACCACCCTCCCATCTATTCCCCTATTCCTACACTAACCATCCTCCCATCTATTCCCCTATTCCTATACTAACCATCCTCCCATCTATTCCACTATTCCTATACTAACCATCCTCCCATCTATTCCCCTATTCCTATACTAACCATTCTCCCATCTATTCCTACACTAACCATCCTCCCATCTATTCCTATACTAACCATCCTCCCATCTATTCCCCTATTCCTATACTAACCATCCTCCCATCTATTCCCCTATTCCTATACTAACCATCCTCCCATCTATTCCTATACTAACCATCCTTCCATCTATTCCTCTATTCATATACTAACTATACTTCCATCTATTCCCTATTCCTATACTAACCATCCTCCCATCTATTCCTATACTAACCATCCTACCATCTATTCCCCTATTCCTATACTAACCATCCTCCCATCTATTCCTATACTAACCATCCTTCCATCTATTCCTCTATTCATATTCTAACTATCCTTCCATCAGTTCCCTATTCCTATACTAACCATCCTCCCATCTATTCCTATACTAACCATCCGTCCATCTATTCCTCTATTCCTATACTAACCATCCTTCCAGCTATTCCTCTATTCATATAATAACCATCCTCCCATCTATTCCTATACTAACCATCCTCCCATCTATTCCCCTATTCCTATACTAACCATCCTCCCATCTATGCCCCTATTCCTACACTAACCATCCTCCCATCTATTCCCCTATTCCTACACTAACCATCCTCCCATCTATTCCCCTATTCCTATACTAACCATCCTCCCATCTATTCCCCTATTCCTACACTAACCATCCTCCCATCTATTCCCCTATTCCTATACTAACCATCCTCCCATCTATTCCCCTATTCCTACACTAACCATCCTCCCATCTATTCCCCTATTCCTATACTAACCATCCTCCCATCTATTCCTATACTAACCATCCTCCCATCTATTCCCCTATTTCTACACTAACCATCCTCCCATCTATTCCCCTATTCCTATACTAACCATCCTCCCATCTATTCCCCTATTCATATACTAACCATCCTCCCATCTATTCCTCTATTCCTATACTAACATCCTCCCATCTATTCCCCTATTCCTACACTAACCATCCTCCCATCTATTCCCCTATTCCTATACTAACCATCCTCCCATCTATTCCCCTATTCCTACACTAACCATCCTCCCATCAATTCCCCTATTCCTACACTAACCATCCTCCCATCTATTCCCCTATTCCTATACTAACCATCCTCCCATCTATTCCCTGATTCCTACACTAACCATCCTCCCATCTATTCCCCTATTCCTATACTAACCATCCTCCCATCTATTCCTATACTAACCATCCTCCCATCTATTCCCCTATTTCTATACTAACCATCCTCCCATCTATTCCCCTATTCCTATACTAACCATCCTCCCATCTATTCCTACACTAACCATCCCCCATCTATTCCCCTATTCCTACACTAACCATCCTCCCATCTATTTACCTATTCCTATACTAACCATCCTCCCATCTATTCCCCTATTCATATACTAACCATCCTCCCATCTAATCCTACACTAACCATCCTCCCATCTATTCCTATACTAACCATCCTCCCATCTATTCCCCTATTCCTATACTAACCATCCTCCCATCTGTTCCCCTATTCATATACTAACCATCCTCCCATCTATTCCTATACTAACCATCCTCCCATCTATTCCCCTATTCCTATACTAACCATCCTCCCATCTATTCCTACACTAACCATCCTCCCATCTATTCCCCTATTCCTACACTAAACATCCTCCCATCTATTCCCCTATTCCTACACTAACCATCCTCCCATCTATTCCCCTATTCCTATACTAACCATCCTCCCATCTATTCCACTATTCCTATACTAACCATCCTCCCATCTATTCCCCTATTCCTATACTAACCATTCTCCCATCTATTCCTACACTAACCATCCTCCCATCTATTCCTATACTAACCATCCTCCCATCTATTCCCCTATTCCTATACTAACCATCCTCCCATCTATTCCAATACTAACCATCCTTCCATCTATTCCTCTATTCATATACTAACTATACTTCCATCTATTCCCTATTCCTATACTAACCATCCTCCCATCTATTCCTATACTAACCATCCTACCATCTATTCCCCTATTCCTATACTAACCATCCTCCCATCTATTCCTATACTAACCATCCTTCCATCTATTCCTCTATTCATATACTAACTATCCTTCCATCAATTCCCTATTCCTATACTAACCATCCTCCCATATATTCCTATACTAACCATCCTTCCATCTATTCCTCTATTCCTATACTAACCATCCTTCCAGCTATTCCTCTATTCATATAATAACCATCCTCCCATCTATTCCTATACTAACCATCCTTCCATCTATTCCCCTATTCCTATACTAACCATCCTCCCATCTATTCCCCTATTCATATACTAACCATCCTCCCATCTATTCCTCTATTCCTATACTAACATCCTCCCATCTATTCCCCTATTCCTACACTAACCATCCTCCCATCTATTCCCCTATTCCTATACTAACCATCCTCCCATCTATTCCCCTATTCCTACACTAACCATCCTCCCATCAACTCCCCTATTCCTACACTAACCATCCTCCCATCTATTCCCCTATTCCTATACTAACCATCCTCCCATCTATTCCCTGATTCCTACACTAACCATCCTCCCATCTATTCCCCTATTCCTATACTAACCATCCTCCCATCTATTCCTATACTAACCATCCTCCCATCTATTCCCCTATTTCTATACTAACCATCCTCCCATCTATTCCCCTATTCCTATACTAACCATCCTCCCATCTATTCCTACACTAACCATCCTCCCATCTATTCCCCTATTCATATACTAACCATCCTCCCATCTATTCCTCTATTCCTATACTAACCATCCTCCCATCTATTCCCCTATTCTTATTCCTATACTAACCATCCTCCCATCTGTTCCCCTATTCATATACTAACCATCCTCCCATCTATTCCTATACTAACCATCCTCCCATCTATTCCCCTATTCCTATACTAACCATCCGCCCATCTATTCCTACACTAACCATCCTCCCATCTATTCCCCTATTCCTACACTAACCATCCTCCCATCTATTCCCCTATTCCTATACTAACCATCCTCCCATCTATTCCCCTATTCCTATACTAACCATCCTCCCATCTATTCCCCTATTCCTATACTAACCATCCTCCCATCTATTCCCCTATTCCTATACTAACCATCCTCCCATCTATTCCTACACTAACCATCCTCCATCTATTCCCTATTCCTATACTAACCATCCTCCCATCTATTCCCCTATTCCTATACTAACCATCCTCCCATCTATTCCCCTATTCCTATACTAACCATCCTCCCATCTATTCCTATACTAACCATCCTTCCATCTATTCCTCTATTCATATACTAACCATCCTCCCATCTATTCCTATACTAACCATCCTCCCATCTATTCCTTTACTAACCATCCTACCATCTATTCCCCTATTCCTATACTAACCATCCTCCCATCTATTCCTATACTAACCATCCTCCCATCTATTCCTCTATTCCTATACTAACCATCCTCCCATCTATTCCCCTATTCCTATACTAACCATCCTCCCATCTATTCCCTGATTCCTACACTAACCATCCTCCCATCTATTCCCCTATTCCTATACTAACCATCCTCCCATCTATTCCTATACTAACCATCCTCCCATCTATTCCCCTATTTCTATACTAACCATCCTCCCATCTATTCCCCTATTCCTATACTAACCATCCTCCCATCTATTCCTACACTAACCATCCCCCCATCTATTCCCCTATTCCTACACTAACCATCCTCCCATCTATTCCCCTATTCCTATACTAACCATCCTCCCATCTATTCCCCTATTCATATACTAACCATCCTCCCATCTAATCCTACACTAACCATCCTCCCATCTATTCCTATACTAACCATCCTCCCATCTATTCCCCTATTCCTATACTAACCATCCTCCCATCTGTTCCCCTATTCATATACTAACCATCCTCCCATCTATTCCTATACTAACCATCCTCCCATCTATTCCCCTATTCCTATACTAACCATCCTCCCATCTATTCCTACACTAACCATCCTCCCATCTATTCCCCTATTCCTACACTAACCATCCTCCCATCTATTCCCCTATTCCTACACTAACCATCCTCCCATCTATTCCCCTATTCCTATACTAACCATCCTCCCATCTATTCCACTATTCCTATACTAACCATCCTCCCATCTATTCCCCTATTCCTATACTAACCATTCTCCCATCTATTCCTACACTAACCATCCTCCCATCTATTCCTATACTAACCATCCTCCCATCTATTCCCCTATTCCTATACTAACCATCCTCCCATCTATTCCCCTATTCCTATACTAACCATCCTCCCATCTATTCCTATACTAACCATCCTTCCATCTATTCCTCTATTCATATACTAACTATCCTTCCATCAATTCCCTATTCCTATACTAACCATCCTCCCATCTATTCCTATACTAACCATCCTTCCATCTATTCCCCTATTCCTATACTAACCATCCTTCCATCTATTCCTCTATTCCTATACTAACCATCCTTCCATCTATTCCCCTATTCCTATACTAACCATCCTTCCATCTATTCCCCTATTCATATACTAACCATCCTCCCATCTATTCCTATACTAACCATCCTCCCATCTATTCCCCTATTCCTATACTAACCATCCTCCCATCTATTCCCTATTCCTACACTAACCATCCTCCCATCTATTCCCCTATTCCTATACTAACCATCCTCCCATCTATTCCCCTATTCCTATACTAACCATCCTCCCATCTATTCCCCTATTCCTACACTAACCATCCTCCCATCTATTCCCTATTCCTATACTAACCATCCTCCCATCTATTCCCTATTCCTACACTAACCATCCTCCCATCTATTCCTATACTAACCATCCTTCCATCTATTCCTCTATTCCTATACTAACCATCCTCCCATCTATTCCCCTATTCCTATACTAACCATCCTACCATCTATTCCCTATTCCAATACTAACCATCCTCCCATCTATTCCTATACTAACCATCCTTCCACCTATTCCTCTATTCATATACTACCCATCCTCCCATCTATTCCTATACTAACCATCCTCCCATCTATTCGTTTACTAACCATCCTACCATCTATTCCCCATTCCTATACTAACCATCCTCCCATCTATTCCTATACTAACCATCCTCCCATCTATTCCTCTATTCCTATACTAACCATCCTCCCATCTATTCCCTATTCCTATACTAACCATCCTCCCATCTATTCCCTGATTCCTACACTAACCATCCTCCCATCTATTCCCCTATTCCTATACTAACCATCCTCCCATCTATTCCTATACTAACCATCCTCCCATCTATTCCCCTATTTCTATACTAACCATCCTCCCATCTATTCCCCTATTCCTATACTAAACATCCTCCCATCTATTCCTACACTAACCATCCCCCCATCTATTCCCCTATTCCTACACTAACCATCCTCCCATCTATTCCCCTATTCCTATACTAACCATCCTCCCATCTATTCCCCTATTCATATACTAACCATCCTCCCATCTAATCCTACACTAACCATCCTCCCATCTATTCCTATACTAACCATCCTCCCATCTATTCCCCTATTCCTATACTAACCATCCTCCCATCTGTTCCCCTATTCATATACTAACCATCCTCCCATCTATTCCTATACTAACCATCCTCCCATCTATTCCCCTATTCCTATACTAACCATCCGCCCATCTATTCCTACACTAACCATCCTCCCATCTATTCCCCTATTCCTACACTAACCATCCTCCCATCTATTCCCCTATTCCTACACTAACCATCCTCCCATCTATTCCCCTATTCCTATACTAACCATCCTCCCATCTATTCCACTATTCCTATACTAACCATCCTCCCATCTATTCCCCTATTCCTATACTAACCATTCTCCCATCTATTCCTACACTAACCATCCTGCCATCTATTCCTATACTAACCATCCTCCCATCTATTCCCCTATTCCTATACTAACCATCCTCCCATCTATTCCCCTATTCCTATACTAACCATCCTCCCATCTATTCCTATACTAACCATCCTTCCATCTATTCCTCTATTCATATTCTAACTATCCTTCCATCAATTCCCTATTCCTATACTAACCATCCTCCCATCTATTCCTATACTAACCATCCTTCCATCTATTCCCCTATTCCTATACTAACCATCCTTCCATCTATTCCTCTATTCCTATACTAACCATCCTTCCATCTATTCCCCTATTCCTATACTAACCATCCTCCCATCTGTTCCCCTATTCATATACTAACCATTATCCCATCTATTCCCTATTCCTATACTAAACATCCTCCCATCGATCCCTAATGTAACCATCCTCCAATCTATTCCCTATTCCTATACTAAACATCCTCCCATCTATTCCTATACTAACCATCCTTCCATCTATTCCCCTATTCCTATATTAAAAATCCTTCCATCTATTCCTCTATTCCTATACTAACCATCCTTCCATCTATTCCCCTATTCCTATACTAACAATCCTCCCATCTGTTCCCCTATTCATATACTAACCATCATCCCATCTATTCCCTATTCCTATACTAACCATCCTCCCATCTATTCCTATAGTAACCATCCTCCCATCTATTCCCTATTCCTATACTAACCATCCTTCCATCTATTCCTCTATTCCTATACTAACCATCCTTCCATCTATTCCTCTATTCCTATACTAACCATCCTTCCAGCTATTCCCCTATTCCTATACTAACCATCCTCTCATCTGTTCCCCTATTCCTATACTAACCATCCTACCATCTATTCCCCTATTCCTATACTAACCATCCTCCCATCTATTCCTATACTAACCATCCTTCCATCTATTCCTCTATTCATATACTAACTATCCTTCCATTTATTCACTATTCCTATACTAACCATCCTCCCATCTATTCCTATACTAACCATCCTACCATCTATTCCCTATTCCAATACTAACCATCCTCCCATCTATTCCTATACTAACCATCCTTCCACCTATTCCTCTATTCATATACTAACCATCCTCCCATCTATTCCTATACTAACCATCCTCCCATCTATTCGTTTACTAACCATCCTACCATCTATTCCCCATTCCTATACTAACCATCCTCCCATCTATTCCTATACTAACCATCCTCCCATCTATTCCTCTATTCCTATACTAACCATCCTCCCATCTATTCCCTATTCCTATACTAACCATCCTCCCATCTATTACCTATTCCGATACTAACCATCCTACCATCTATTCCCTATTCCTATACTATCCATCCTCCCATCTATTCCTATACTAACCATCCTTCCATCTATTGCTCTATTCCTATACTAACCATCCTTCCATCTATTCCGCTATTCCTATACTAACCATCCTCCCATCTGTTCCCCTATTCCTATACTAACCATCCTCCCATCTATTCCTATACTAACCATCCTACCATCTATTCCCTATTCCTATACTAACCATCCTCCCATCTATTCCTATACTAACCATCCTACCATCTATTCCCTATTCCTATACTAACCATCCTCCCATCTATTCCTATACTAAACATCCTTCCATCTATTCCTCTATTCCTATACTAACCATCCTTCCACCTATTCCTCTATTCATATACTATCCATCCTCCCATCTATTCCTATACTAACCATCCTCCCATCTATTCCTCTATTCCTATACTAACCATCCTTCCATCTATTCCCCTATTCCTATACTAACCATCCTCCCATCTGTTCCCCTATTCATATACTAACCATCATCCCATCTATTCCCTATTCCTATACTAACCATCCTCCCATCTATTCCTATAGTAACCATCCTCCCATCTATTCCCTATTCCTATACTAACCATCCTTCCATCTATTCCTCTATTCCTATACTAACCATCCTTCCATCTATTCCTCTATTCCTATACTAACCATCCTTCCAGCTATTCCCCTATTCCTATACTAACCATCCTCTCATCTGTTCCCCTATTCCTATACTAACCATCCTACCATCTATTCCCCTATTCCTATACTAACCATCCTCCCATCTATTCCTATACTAACCATCCTTCCATCTATTCCTCTATTCATATACTAACTATCCTTCCATTTATTCACTATTCCTATACTAACCATCCTCCCATCTATTCCTATACTAACCATCCTACCATCTATTCCCTATTCCAATACTAACCATCCTCCCATCTATTCCTATACTAACCATCCTTCCACCTATTCCTCTATT
Organism: Salmo salar; assembly: GCF_965601325.2. NCBI lineage: Eukaryota > Metazoa > Chordata > Actinopteri > Salmoniformes > Salmonidae > Salmo > Salmo salar. Next base: position 11,762,627 of record NC_138295.1, on the reverse strand, counting down.
CATATACTACCCATCCTCCCATCTATTCCTATACTAACCATCCTCCCATCTATTCGTTTACTAACCATCCTACCATCTATTCCCCATTCCTATACTAACCATCCTCCCATCTATTCCTATACTAACCATCCTCCCATCTATTCCTCTATTCCTATACTAACCATCCTCCCATCTATTCCCTATTCCTATACTAACCATCCTCCCATCTATTACCTATTCCGATACTAACCATCCTACCATCTATTCCCTATTCCTATACTATCCATCCTCCCATCTATTCCTATACTAACCATCCTTCCATCTATTGCTCTATTCCTATACTAACCATCCTTCCATCTATTCCGCTATTCCTATACTAACCATCCTCCCATCTGTTCCCCTATTCCTATACTAACCATCCTCCCATCTATTCCTATACTAACCATCCTACCATCTATTCCCTATTCCTATACTTACCATCCTCCCATCTATTCCTATACTAACCATCCTACCATCTATTCCCTATTCCTATACTAACCATCCTCCCATCTATTCCTATACTAAACATCCTTCCATCTATTCCTCTATTCCTATACTAACCATCCTTCCACCTATTCCTCTATTCATATACTATCCATCCTCCCATCTATTCCTATACTAACCATCCTCCCATCTATTCCCTATTCCTACACTAATCATCCTCCCATCTATTCCCCTATTCCTATACTAACCACCCTCCCATCTATTCCTATACTAACCATCCTACCATCTATTCCCTATTCCTATACTAACCATCCTCCCATCTATTCCTATACTAACCATCTTTCCATCTATTCCTCTATTCATATACTTACCATCCTTCCATCTATTCCCCTATTCCTATACTAACCATCCTCCCATCTGTTCCCCTATTCATATACTAACCATCATCCCATCTATTCCCTATTCCTATACTAACCATCCTCTCATCTATTCCTATACTAACAATCCTTCCATCTATTCCTCTATTCCTATACCAACCATCCTCCTATCTATTCCTATAGTAACCATCCTCCCATCTATTCCCTATTCCTATACTAACCATCCTCCCATCTATTCCCTATTCCTATACTAACCATCCTCCCATCTATTCCCTATTCCTATACTAACCATCCTACCATCTATTCCCTATTCCTATACTAGCCATCCTCCCATCTATTCCTATACTAACCATCCTTCCATCTATTCCTCTATTCCTATACTAACCATGCTTCCATCTATTCCTCTATTCCTATACTAACCATCCTTCCATCTATTCCTCTATTCCTATACTAACCATCCTTCCATCTATTCCCCTATTCCTATACTAACCATCCTCTCATCTGTTCCACTATTCCTATACTAACCATCCTCCCATCTATTCCTATACTAACCATCCTACCATATATTCCCTATTCCTATACTAACCATCCTCCCATCTATTCCTATACTAACCATCCTACCATCTATTCCCTATTCCTATACTAACCATCCTCCCATCTATTCCTATACTAAACATCCTTCCACCTATTCCTCTATTCATATACTAACCATCCTCCCATGTATTCCTATACTAACCATCCTCCCATCTATTCCCTATTCCTATACTAACCATCCTCCCATCTATTCCCCTATTCCTATACTAACCATCCTTCCATCTATTTCGCTATTCCTATACTAAACATCGTTCCATCTATTCCTCTATTCCTATACTTACCATTCTCCCATCTATTCCCCTATTCCTATACTAACCATCCTCCCATCTGTTCCCCTATTCATATACTAACCATCCTCCCATCTATTCCTATACTAACCATCCTTCCATCTATTCTTCTATTCCTATACTAACCATCCTTCCATCTATTCACCTATTCCTATACTAACCATCCTCCCATATGTTCCCCTATTCCTATACTAACCATCCTACCATCTATTCCCCTATTCCTATACTAACCATTCTCCCATCTATTCCTATACTAACCATCCTTCCATCTATTCCTCTATTCATATACTAACTATCCTCCAATCTATTCCATATTCCTATACTAACCATTCTCCCATCTATTCCTCTATTCCTATACTAACCATCCTTCCATCTATTCCGCTATTCCTATACTAACCATCCTCCCATCTGTTCCCCTATTCCTATACTAACCATCCTCCCATCTATTCCTATACTAACCATCCTACCATCTATTCCCTATTCCTATACTAACCATCCTGCCATCTATTCCTATACTAACCATCTTTCCATCTATTCTTCTATTCCTATACTAACCATCCTTCCATCTATTCCCCTATTCCTATACTAACCATCCTCCCATCTATTCCCTATTCCTATACTAACCATCCTCCCATCTATTCCCTATTCCTATACTAACCATCCTACCATCTATTCCCTATTCCTATACTAACCATCCTCCCATCTATTCCTATACTAACCATCCTTCCATCTATTCCTCTATTCCTATACTAACGATCCTTCCATCTATTCCTCTATTCCTATACTAACCATCCTTCCATCTATTCCTCTATTCCTATACTAACCATCCTTCCATCTATTCCCCTATTCCGATACTAACCATCCTCCCATCTGTTCCCCTATTCCTATACTAACCATCCTCCCATCTATTCCAATACTAACCATCCTACCATCTATTCCCTATTCCTATACTAACCATCCTCCCATCTATTCCTATACTAACCATCCTTCCATCTATTCCTCTATTCCTATACTAACCATCCTTCCACCTATTCCTCTATTCATATACTAACCATCCTCCCATCTATTCCTATACTAACCATCTTCCCATCTATTCCCTATTCCTATACTAACCATCCTCCCATCTATTCCCCTATTCCTATACTAACCATCCTTCCATCTATTTCGCTATTCCTATACTAACCATCGTTCCATCTATTCCTCTATTCCTATACTAACCATCCTCCCATCTGTTCCCCTATTCATATACTAACCATCATCCCATCTATTCCCTATTCCTATACTAACCATCCTCTCATCTATTCCTATACTAACCATCCTTCCATCTATTCCCCTATTCCTATACTAACCATCCTCCCATCTGTTCCCCTATTCATATACTAACCATCATCCCATCTATTCCCTATTCCTATACTAACCATCCTCTCATCTATTCCTATACTAACCATCCTTCCATCTATTCCCCTATTCCTATACTAACCATCCTCCCATCTGTTCCCCTATTCATATACTAACCATCATCCCATCTATTCCCTATTCCTATACTAACCATCCTCTCATCTATTCCTATACTAACCATCCTTCCATCTATTCCTCTATTCCTATACCAACCATCCTCCCATCTATTCCTATAGTAACCATCCTCCCATCTATTCCCTATTCCTATACTAACCATCCTCCCATCTATTCCGATACTAACCATCCTACCATCTATTCCCTATTCCTATACTATCCATCCTCCCATCTATTCCTATACTAACCATCCTTCCATCTATTGCTCTATTCCTATACTAACCATCCTTCCATCTATTCCGCTATTCCTATACTAACCATCCTCCCATCTGTTCCCCTATTCCTATACTAACCATCCTCCCATCTATTCCTATACTAACCATCCTACCATCTATTCCCTATTCCTATACTAACCATCCTCCCATCTATTCCTATACTAACCATCCTTCCATCTATTCCCCTATTCCTATACTAACCATCCTCCCATCTATTCCCTATTCCTATACTAACCATCCTCCCATCTATTCCTATACTAACCATCCTTCCATCTATTCTTCTATTCCTATACTAACCATCCTTCCATCTATTCCCCTATTCCTATACTAACCATCCTCCCATCTATTCCCTATTCCTATACTAACCATCCTCCCATCTATTCCCTATTCCTATACTAACCATCCTACCATCTATTCCCTATTCCTATACTAACCATCCTCCCATCTATTCCTATACTAACCATCCTTCCATCTATTCCTCTATTCCTATACTAACCATCCTTCCATCTATTCCTCTATTCCTATACTAACCATCTTTCCATCTATTCCTCTATTCCTATACTAACCATCCTTCCATCTATTCCCCTATTCCTATACTAACCATCCTCCCATCTGTTCCCCTATTCCTATACTAACCATCCTCCCATCTATTCCAATACTAACCATCCTACCATCTATTCCCTATTCCTATACTAACCATCCTCCCATCTATTCCTATACTAACCATCCTTCCACCTATTCCTCTATTCATATACTAACCATCCTCCCATCTATTCCTATACTAACCATCTTCCCATCTATTCCCTATTCCTATACTAACCATCCTCCCATCTATTCCCCTATTCCTATACTAACCATCCTTCCATCTATTTCGCTATTCCTATACTAACCATCGTTCCATCTATTCCTCTATTCCTATACTTACCATCCTTCCATCTATTCCCCTATTCCTATACTAACCATCCTCCCATCTGTTCCCCTATTCATATACTAACCATCATCCCATCTATTCCCTATTCCTATACTAACCATCCTCTCATCTATTCCTATACTAACCATCCTTCCATCTATTCCTCTATTCCTATACCAACCATCCTCCCATCTATTCCTATAGCAACCATCCTCCCATCTATTCCCTATTCCTATACTAACCATCCTCCCATCTATTCCTATACTAACCATCCTTCCATCTATTCTTCTATTCCTATACTAACCATCCTTCCATCTATTCCCCTATTCCTATACTAACCATCCTCCCATCTATTCCTATACTAACCATCCTTCCATCTATTCCTCTATTCATATACTAACTATCCTCCCATCTATTCCCTATTCCTATACTAACCATCCTCCCATCTATTCCTATACTAACCATCCTTCCATCTATTCCTCTATTCCTATACTAACCATCCTTCCATCTATTCCTCTATTCCTATACTAACCATCCTTCCATCTATTCCCCTATTCCTATACTAACCATCCTCCCATCTGTTCCCCTATTCATATACTAACCATCATCCCATCTATTCCCTATTCCTATACTAACGATCCTCTCATCTATTCCAATACTAACTATCCTTCCATCTATTCCTCTATTCCTATACCAACCATTCTCCCATCTATTCCCTATTCCTATACTAACCATCCTTCCATCTATTCCTCTATTCCTATACTAACCATCCTCCCATCTATTCCCTATTCCTATACTAACCATCCTCCCATCTATTCCCCTATTCCTATACTAACCATCCTTCCATCTATTTCGCTATTCCTATACTAACCATCCTTCCATCTATTCCTCTATTCCTATACTTACCATCCTTCCATCTATTCCCCTATTCCTATACTAACCATCCTCCCATCTGTTCCCCTATTCATATACTAACCATCCTCCCATCTATTCCCCTATTCCTATACTAACCATCCTTCCATCTATTTCGCTATTCCTATACTAACCATCCTTCCATCTATTCCCCTATTCCTATACTAACCATCCTCCCATCTATTCCCTATTCCTATACTAACCATCCTCTCATCTATTCCTATACTAACCATCCTTCCATCTATTCCTCTATTCCTATACCAACCATCCTCCCATCTATTCTGTAACTTCCGGTTTGGAGCGAGCAGTCGCACTACTCTTCGCTCCACAGGTAATATTACACTTCACTACATTACAACGGCTTGATTTGTTTTTATCTGAGCAATTCTTCTTAGCTAGCTACATAGCCGTCTTTGTATCAAAGATAATTGTGTAGTTTTAGAGTAATTGAGTAATTATGGAGGCTAGCTATCTTCGTCCTCCTAACGTAGTCAACACTCGTAGCTGCTAGCTAGCTAGTCATCACTGCTAGCTAGCCAACTTCTACCGACTAGCAGCACTGTAGAAACTATTACATTACAACGTAACGACTTGATTAGTGTGGTGTTAGTGTTAGTTAGCCAGCTACATAGCTGTCTTTGCTGTCTCTTTATCTAAGATAGTTGTGTAGTTTGAGTAATTATCGAGGTGAGCTAGCCAGCCGCGACGCGGCGCCAGACTTAGTCAACACACCTAGTCATCATTAACCCACTGCTAGCTAGCCAACCGTTACCGACTAGCAGCGCTGTAGATACTAATACTTTACAACGGAACGATTTGACTAGTGTAGTGTTAGCTAGCTAGCTACTTAGTTGTCTTTGTCATAGCTTGATAATTGTGTAGTTTAGTAATTACCGAGATTAGCTAGCCAGCCATCGAGGTCAGCTAGCCAGCTATTTCCGTCCCCCGCGACGCCATTTTTCCTAACCCAGCCAACTATTACCGACGAGCAGCATTGTAGAAACTAAATACATACAAGGAACGTCTTGATTAGTATTATGCTAGCTAGCTAGCTACAAAGTTGCTTTGTATCATGACAAGGTGTAGTACTGAAACTATCGAGGTTACCTAGCCAGCGACAAGTTCAAAGTCAACAACGCAGCCACTGCTAGCTAGCCTACTCCACCAGCCAGCAGTACTGTATCATTTTAGTCAATAAGATTTTTGCAACGTAAGCTTAACTTTCTGAACATTCGAGACGTGTGGTCCACTTGTCAGTCCAATCTCCTTTGCATTAGCGTAGCCTCTTCTGTAGCTTGTCTACTATGTGTCTGTCTATCCCTGTTCTCTCCCCTCTGCACAGGCCATACAAACGCTCCACACCGCGTGGCCGCTGCCACTCTAACCTGGTGGTCCCAGCGCGCAAAACCCATGTGGAGTTCCAGGTCTCCGGCAGCCTCTGGAACTGCCGGTCTGCGGCCAACAAGGCTGAGTTCATCTCAGCCTATGCTACCCTCCAGTCCCTAGACTTCCTGGCGCTGACGGAAACATGGATTACCACAGATAACACTGCTACTCCTACTGCTCTCTCCTCGTCTGACTACGTGTTCTCGCATACCCCTAGAGCATCGAGCCAGCGGGGTGGTGGCACTGGAATCCTCATCTCTCCCAAGTGGACATTCTCTCTTTCTCCCCTGACCCATCTGTCTATCTCCTCATTTGAATTCCATGCTGTCACAGTTACCAGCACTTTCAAGCTTAACATCCTTATCATTTATCGCCCTCCAGGTTCCCTTGGAGAGTTCATCAATGAGCTTGACGCCTTGATAAGTTCCTTTCCTGAGGATGGCTCACCTCTCACAGTTCTGGGTGACTTTAACCTCCCCACGTCTACCTTCGACTCATTCCTCTCTGCCTCCTTCTTTCCACTCCTCTCCTCTTTCGACCTCACCCTCTCACCTTCCCCCCCTACTCACAAGGCAGGCAATACGCTTGACCTCATCTTTACTAGATGCTGTTCTTCCACTAATCTCATTGCAACTCCTCTCCAAGTCTCCGACCACTACCTTGTATCCTTTTCCCTCTCGCTCTCATCCAACACTTCTCACTCTGCCCCTACTCGGATGGTATTGCGCCGTCCCAACCTTCGCTCTCTCTCTCCCGCTACTCTCTCCTCTTCCATCCTATCATCTCTTCCCTCTGCTCAAACCTTCTCCAACCTATCTCCTGATTCTGCCTCCTCAACCCTCCTCTCCTCCCTCTCTGCATCCTTTGATTTCCTCTGTCCCCTATCCTCCAGGCTGGCTCGGTCCTCCCCTCCTGCTCCGTGGCTCGACGACTCACTGCGAGCTCACAGAACAGGGCTCCGGGCAGCCGAGCGGAAATGGAGGAAAACTCGCCTCCCTGCGGACCTGGCATCCTTTCACTCCCTCCTCTCTACATTTTCCTCTTCTGTCTCTGCTGCTAAAGCCACTTTCTACCACTCTAAACTCCAAGCATCTGCCTCTAACCCTAGGAAGCTCTTTGCTACCTTCTCCTCCCTCCTGAATCCTCCTCCCCCTCCCCCCCCCTCCTCCCTCTCTGCGGATGACTTCGTCAACCATTTTGAAAAGAAGGTTGACGACATCCGATCCTCGTTTGCTAAGTCAAACGACACCGCTGGTCCTGCTCACACTGCCCTACCCTGTGCTTTGACCTCTTTCTCCCCTCTCTCTCCAGATGAAATCTCGCGTCTTGTGACGGCCGGCCGCCCAACAACCTGCCCACTTGACCCTATCCCCTCCTCTCTTCTCCAGACCATTTCCGGAGACCTTATCCCCTACCTCACCTCGCTCATCAACTCATCCTTGACCGCTGGCTACGTCCCTTCCGTCTTCAAGAGAGCGAGAGTTGCACCCCTTCTGAAAAAACCTACATTCGATCCCTCCGATGTCAACAACTACAGACCAGTATCCCTTCTTTCCTTTCTCTCCAAAACTCTTGAACGTGCCGTCCTTGGCCAGCTCTCTTGCTATCTCTCTCAGAATGACCTTCTTGATCCTAATCAGTCAGGTTTCAAGACTGGGCATTCAACTGAGACTGCTCTTCTCTGTGTCACGGAGGCTCTCCGCACTGCTAAAGCTAACTCTCTCTCCTCTGCTCTCATCCTTCTAGACCTATCTGCTGCCTTTGATACCGTGAACCATCAGATCCTCCTCTCCACCCTCTCCGAGCTGGGCATCTCCGGCGCGGCCCACGCTTGGATTGCGTCCTACCTGACAGGTCGCTCCTACCAGGTGGCGTGGCGAGAATCTGTCTCCGCACCACGTGCTCTCACCACTGGTGTCCCCCAGGGCTCTGTTCTAGGCCCACTCCTATTCTCGCTATACACCAAGTCACTTGGCTCTGTCATATCCTCACATGGTCTCTCATATCATTGCTATGCAGATGACACACAATTAATCTTCTCCTTACCCCCTTCTGACAACCAGGTGGCGAATCGCATCTCTGCATGTCTGGCAGACATATCAGTGTGGATGACGGATCACCACCTCAAGCTGAACCTCGGCAAGACGGAGCTGCTCTTCCTCCCGGGGAAGGACTGCCCGTTCCATGATCTCGCCATCACGGTTGACAACTCCCTTGTGTCCTCCTCCCAGAGTGCTAAGAGCCTCGGCGTGACCCTGGACAACACCCTGTCGTTCTCCACTAACATCAAGGCGGTGACCCGATCCTGTAGGTTCATGCTCTACAACATTCGCAGAGTACGACCCTGCCTCACACAGGAAGCGGCGCAGGTCCTAATCCAGGCACTTGTCATCTCCCGTCTGGATTACTGCAACTCGTTGTTGGCTGGGCTCCCTGCCTGTGCCATTAAACCCCTCCAACTCATCCAGAACGCCGCAGCCCGTCTGGTGTTCAACCTTCCCAAGTTCTCTCACGTCACCCCGCTCCTCCGCTCTCTCCACTGGCTTCCAGTCGAAGCTCGCATCCGCTACAAGACCATGGTGCTTGCCTACGGAGCTGTGAGGGGAACGGCACCTCCGTACCTTCAGGCTCTGATCAGGCCCTACACTCAAACAAGGGCACTGCGTTCATCCACCTCTGGCCTGCTCGCCTCCCTACCTCTGAGGAAGCACAGTTCCCGCTCAGCCCAGTCAAAACTGTTCGCTGCTCTGGCACCCCAATGGTGGAACAAGCTCCCGCACGACGCCAAGACAGCGGAGTCAATCACCACCTTCCGGAGACACCTGAAACCCCACCTCTTTAAGGAATACCTAGGATAGGATAAAGTAATCCTTCTAACCCCCCCCCCCCCCCCTTAAAATATTTAGATGCACTATTGTAAAGTGGTTGTTCCACTGGATATTATAAGGTGAATGCACCAATTTGTAAGTCGCTCTGGATAAGAGCGTCTGCTAAATGACTTAAATGTAAATGTAAATGTATTGCTATAGTAACCATCCTCCCATCTATTCCCTATTCCTATACTAACCATCCTCCCATCTATTCCTATACTAACCATCCTTCCATCTATTCTTCTATTCCTATACTAACCATCCTTCCATCTATTCCTCTATTCCTATACTAACAATCCTACCATCTATTCCCCTATTCCTATACTAACCATCCTCCCATCTATTCCTATACTAACCATCCTTCCATCTATTCCTCTATTCATATACTAACGATCCTCCCATCTATTCCCTATTCCTATACTAACCATCCTCCCATCTATTCCTATACTAACCATCCTTCCATCTATTCCTCTATTCCTATACTAACCATCCTTCCATCTATTCCTCTATTCCTATACTAACCATCCTTCCATCTATTCCCCTATTCCTATACTAACCATCCTCCCATCTGTTCCCCTATTCATATACTAACCATCATCCCATCTATTCCCTATTCCTATACTAACCATCCTCCCATCTATTCCTATACTAACCATCCTTCCATCTATTCCTCTATTCATATACTAACTATCCTCCCATCTGTTCCCCTATTCATATACTAACCATCATCCTATCTATTCCCTATTCCTATACTAACCATCCTCTCATCTATTCCTATACTAACTATCCTTCCATCTATTCCTCTATTCCTATACCAACCATCCTCCCATCTATTCCTATAGTAACCATCCTCCCATCTATTCCCTATTCCTATACTAACCATCCTTCCATCTATTCCTCTACTCCTATACTAACCATCCTTCCATCTATTCCTCTATTCCTATAGTAACCATCCTTCCATCTATTCCTCTATTCCTATACTAACCATCCTTCCATCTTTTCCCCTATTCCTATACTAACCATTCTCCCATCTGTTCCCCTATTCCTATACTAACCATCCTACCATCTATTCCCCTATTCCTATACTAACCATCCTCCCATCTATTCCTATACTAACCATCCTTCCATCTATTCTTCTATTCATATACTAACTATCCTTCCATCTATTCCCTATTCCTATACTAACCATCCTCCCATCTATTCCTATACTAACCATCCTTCCATCTATTCCTCTATTCATATACTAACCATCCTCTCATCTATTCCTATACTAACCATCCTTCCATCTATTCCTCTATTCCTATACTAACCATCCTTCCATCTATTCCTCTATTCCTATACTAACCATCCTCCCATCTATTCCTCTATTCCTATACTAACCATCCTTCCATCTATTCCCCTATTCCTATACTAACCATCCTCCCATCTGTTCCCCTATTCATATACTAACCATCATCCCATCTATTCCCTATTCCTATACTAACCACCCTCTCATCTATTCCACAACTAACTATCCTTCCATCTATTCCTCTATTCCTATACCAACCATCCTCCCATCTATTCCTATAGTAACCATCCTCCCATCTATTCCCTATTCCTATACTAACCATCCTTTCATCTATTCCTCTACTCCTATACTAACCATCCTTCCATCTATTCCTCTATTCCTATACTAACCATCCTTCCATCTTTTCCCCTATTCCTATACTAACCATTCTCCCATCTGTTCCCCTATTCCTATACTAACCATCCTACCATCTATTCCCCTATTCCTATACTAACCATCCTCCCATCTATTCCTATACTAACCATCCTTCCATCTATTCTTCTATTCATATACTAACTATCCTTCCATCTATTCCCTATTCCTATACTAACCATCCTCCCATCTATTCCTATACTAACCATCCTTCCATCTACTCCTCTATTCATATACTAACCATCCTCCCATCTATTCCTATACTAACCATCCTTACATCTATTCCTCTATTCCTATACTAACCATCCTTCCATCTATTCCTCTATTCCTATACTAACCATCCTTCCATCTATTCCCCTATTCCTATACTAACCATCCTCCCATCTGTTCCCCTATTCATATACTAACCATCATCCCATCTATTCCCTATTCCTATACTAACCATCCTCTCATCTATTCCTATACTAACTATCCTTCCATCTATTCCTCTATTCCTATACCAACCATCCTCCCATCTATTCCTATAGTAACCATCCTCCCATCTATTCCCTATTCCTATACTAACCATCCTTCCATCTATTCCACTACTCCTATACTAACCATCCTTCCATCTATTCCTCTATTCCTATACTAACCATCCTTCCATCTATTCCTCTATTCCTATACTAACCATCCTTCCATCTATTCCCCTATTCCTATACTAACCATCCTCCCATCTATTCCTATACTAACCATCCTTCCATCTATTCTTCTATTCATATACTAACTATCCTTCCATCTATTCCTATTCCTATGCTAACCATCCTCCCATCTATTCCTATACTAACCATCCTTCCATCTATTCCTCTATTCATATACTAACCATCCTCCCATCTATTCCTATACTAACCATCCTTCCATCTATTCCTCTATTCATATACTAACTATCCTTCCATCTATTCCCCTATTCCTATACTAACCATCCTCCCATCTATTCCTATACTAACCATCCTTCCATCTATTCCTCTATTCATATACTAACTATCCTTCCATCTATTCCCTATTCCTACATTAATCATCCTCCCATCTATTCCTACATTAATCATCCTCCCATCTATTCCCCTATTCCTACACTAACCATCCTCCATTCGATGGGACAGGTAGACAAAGGAGGACATAATTAATGTAATTTTCTTTTCTTTTTTATGAGATGCACCTCCTCCTCTGTTCCGTCGCTGTGTAATTTGAAGCAGTGATTATAGAACCTAGCCGTCACTAAATGTGAGAAGACACGGTCAGAAAGCCTGGGGCAGAGAGGAGGAAGAAAGACAGTCATTTATTTTCACTACAAGGCCCCTTTTGAGTTCCTGTCCTAGATTTATTTTGCATCCATAATGGCATCCTATTCATATCTAGTGCACTAATTTTGACCAGGGCCCATAGGGCTTTGGTCAAAAGTAGTGCACTATATAGCGAAAAGGGTGCCATTTGGGACCTACTCTAAGACAAGAGTTCAATCAGAGGGATTGATGTTCACTTAAGCTTCTATGCCAGTCGAGTCAAGGCCTATTTCTCCAGGCATTGTTGTCGGTGTTGTGTGACCAATGTACCCCTCTGTATATCTACTTAGCAGGTAACACAGGTTACATCCCAAATGGCACCCTATTCCCTTTTATATAGTGCACTACTTTTGAACAGGCCCATAGGGTTTTGGTTAAAAGTAGTGCACTATATAGGGAATATGGTGCCATTTGGGACACACAAACAAAGTACAAAACACACCTCATTGGAATTCATGTTCAGACACAAGATTTTCATAGTCTCTCCTTGTTACATTTTAAAAACGCATGTTGTTTGCTTTTTGCACTGCATGCTCTGAAGGACCTGATATCAGGCAGCTATCACCCTTCACAGACAGACCTGATATCAGGCAGCTATCACCCTTCACAGACAGACCTGATATCAGGCAGCTTTCACCCTTCACAGACAGACCTGATATCAGGCAGCTTTCACCCTTCACATACAGACCTGATATCAATCAGCTTTCACCCTTCACAGACAGACCTGATATCAATCAGCTTTCACCCTTCACGGACAGACCTGATATTAGGCAGCTTTCACCCTTCACAGACAGACCTGATATCAATCAGCTTTCACCCTTCACAGACAGACCTGATATCAGGCAGCTTTCACCCTTCACGGACAGACCTGATATTAGGCAGCTTTCACCCTTCACATACAGACCTGATATCAGGCAGCTTTCACCCTTCACAGACAGACCTGATATCAGGCAGCTTTCACCCTTCACAGACAGACCTGATATTAGGCAGCTTTCACCCTTCACATACAGACCTGATATCAGGCAGCTTTCACCCTTCACAGACAGACCTGATATCAATCAGCTTTCACCCTTCACAGACAGACCTGATATCAGGCAGCTTTCACCCTTCACAGACAGACCTGATATTAGGCAGCTTTCACCCTTCACATACAAACCTGATATCAGGCAGCTTTCACCCTTCACAGACAGACCTGATATCAGGCAGCTTTCACCCTTCACAGACAGACCTGATATCAGGCAGCTTTCACCCTTCACAGACAGACCTGATATCAGGCAGCTTTCACCCTTCACATACAAACCTGATATCAGGCAGCTTTCACCCTTCACAGACAGACCTGATATCAGGCAGCTTTCACCCTTCACAGACAGACCTGATATCAATCAGCTTTCACCCTTCACATACAAACCTGATATCAGGCAGCTTTCACCCCTCACAGACAGACCTGATATCAGGCAGCTTTCACCCTTCACAGACAGACCTGATATCAGGCAGCTTTCACCCTTCACAGACAGACCTGATATCAGGCAGCTTTCACCCTTCACATACAGACCTGATATCAGGCAGCTTTTACCCTTCACAGACAGACCTGATATCAGGCAGCTTTCACCCTTCACAGACAGACCTGATATCAGGCAGCTTTCACCCTTCACAGACAGACCTGATATCAGGCCTTGTAATTGTGTGGGTGTGTGTGAGTGTGTTTGCATGTATGTGTGTACGAGAAGCCAGGGGCTGTGATTGGCGTGTGGATCATATCTGATGGCAGACTTGGGTTCGGTGGGCTAATTAATGGCGAGGCGGTGTGACTTTGTGGTGTGCTGGGGTGTTAGAGGACACAGCTGGTCACTGTCCCCTCCTTATTATGGAGGCTATTGATTGGTTGCATTAGTTGAGTGACAGCTAACATGTGTCTTGACATTAGAGCCCCCTCACTCGCCGCCTCACCTGCCCCCTCTCTCTCTTCTCCCCCCTCTCTCTCTTCTCCCCTCTCTCTCTCTTCTCCCCTCTCTCTCTCTTCTCCCCTCTCTCTCTTCTCACCCCTCTCTCTCTTCTCCCCTCTCTCTCTCTTCTCCCCCCTCTCTCTCTTCTCCCTCTCTCTCTCTTCTCCCCTCTCTCTTCTCCCCCCTCTCTCTTCTCCCCTCTCTCTCTCTTCTCCCCCCTCTCTCTCTTCTCCCCGCTCTCTCTCTTCTCCCCCCTCTCTCTCTTCTCCCCTCTCTCTCTTCTCCCCTCTCTCTCTCCTCTCCCCCCTCTCTCTCCTCTCCCCCTCTCTCTCTTCTCCCCCCTCTCTCTCTTCTCCCCTCTCTCTCTCTTCTCCCCCCTCTCTCTCTTCTCCCGCCTCTCTCTCTTCTCCCCCCTCTCTCTCTTCTCCCCCCTCTCTCTCCTCTCCCCCCTCTCTCTCTTCTCCCCCTCTCTCTCTTCTCCCCTCTCTCTCTCTCTCTTCTCCCCCTCTCTCTCTTCTCCCCTCTCTCTCTCTTCTCCCCCCTCTCTCTCTTCTCCCCTCTCTCTCTCTTCTCCCCCCTCTCTCTCTTCTCCCCTCTCTCTCTTCTCCCCCCTCTCTCTCTTCTCCCCTCTCTCTCTCTTCTCCCCTCTCTCTCTTCTCCCCCCTCTCTCTCTTCTCCCCTCTCTCTCTTCTCCCCGCTCTCTCTCCTCTCCCCCCTCTCTCTCTTCTCCCCCTCTCTCTCTTCTCCCCTCTCTCTCTCTCTCTTCTCCCTCTCTCTCTCTTCTCCCCTCTCTCTCTCTTCTCCCCTCTCTCTCTCTCTCTTCTCCCCTCTCTCTCTCTTCTCCCCTCTCTCTCTTCTCTCCCCTCTCTCTCTTCTCTCCCCTCTCTCTCTTCTCTCCCCTCTCTCTCTCTTCTCCCCCTCTCTCTCTTCTCCCCTCTCTCTCTTCTCCCCTCTCTCTCTCTTCTCCCCCCTCTCTCTTCTCCCCCCTCTCTCTTCTCACCCCTCTCTCTCTTCTCACCCCTCTCTCTCTTCTCCCCTCTCTCCTCACTCACCCTTCCACCTTTCTCACTACCCTTATTAACATTGCACCTGCACCACGGTAGACAACAGTAAATAACAACAACAACATGTAAGGGTATAAATCACAGATCTTTTAACGGGATAGTTCATATTAAAGACGTGTGTTTCCAGTCTCCTTTTAAGGTAAGAAACTATCTAAATATGTCCAATCACTGAACTTTCCCTTAAATGTCTTCATAGAGGCTAAGGTAAATGTGCACCATTTACCACTGTGACTAAAAAAACAATCAATGCTAATGTGTTAAACTAAGCCAGAGCATGTTTCTACACTATAGACTTAATGCGTCTTGGATTCCTTAAGAATGTTAAACAAGTATGCAGTTGGGTTTCCTAAGTGGAGAGTTGAATCACCTCCCTCCACTACATTCTCAGAGTTCCCTTGAAAGACAACAAATTAGAGGAGACAGGAAAGAGGGACCTGAGAGAGAGAGAGGAATAGAGAGAGAGAGAGAGAGAGGAAGAGAAAGAGAGAGAGGAATAGAGGACTAGAGAGAGAGAGAGAGAGAGAGAGAGAGAGAGAGAGAGAGAGAGAGAGAGAGGAATAGAGAGAGAGAGAAGAGAGAGATAGATAGATAGAGAGAGAGAGAGAGAGAGAGAGAGAGAGAGAGAGAGAGAGAGAGAGATAAAGAGAGATCTCTGCTTAACAGTGTTGTGATTACTAACTACCTAGCCAGTCCTAGCACAACGTGAGCTGCATGTCAAACGCACACACACACACACACACACACACACACACACACACACACACACACACACACACACACACACACACACACACACACACACACACACACACACACACACACACACAGCATGAGCTGCATGTACCACAGACACAGTAGAAGTAAGAAGTAATCACCGGCCCCAGACAGACAACACAGTAAGTAGGAAGTAATCACCAGCCCCAGACAGACAACACAGGAAGTAGGAAGTAATCACCAGCCCCAGACAGACAACACAGGAAGTAGGAAGTAATCACCAGCCCCAGACAGACAACACAGGAAGTAGGAAGACACATCTTTGATGTTGTAATGTAATTATAATAGTAAGTACCTATTTGATTTAATAATGTTTGGGCTTTTGTGACTGTCTGTATAGCTATGGGTGGTATGGGAAGATAGGAACGGGGGTGACTATGGGTTTGTTTAGAGAGGTGGGAGTTAGGGTGGTTTGAGAATATGTTCTGGAGGAAGTGTATTGTAACATGTCACTTATTCAAGTCATTAAAAAATGAAAATGTTATTGTTGAAGCAGAATAAAAGACACCACAGGAAGAGCCTGGCGTGTGAAGATTCAGTTACATCCTCGCCCACCAGAGATAACAAACACATCTCTAAGAAGATCTGTCAGTCAGCCTCTCTGTCTCTCCCCCTATCTCCCCCTCCCTCTCTCGCTCCCCCTATCTCCCCCTCCCTCCCTATCCCCCCTCCCTCTCTCGCTCCCCCTATCTCCCCCTCCCTCTCTCTCCCCCTATTCCCCCTCCCTCTCTCCCCCTATCTCCCCCTCCCTCTCTCTCTCCCCCATCCCCCTCCCTCTCTCTCCCCCTCCCCCTCACTCTCACCTCCCTCCCCCTCCCTCTCTCTCCCCCTATTCCCCCTCCCTCTCTCCCCCTATCTCCCCCTCCCTCTCTCTCTCCCCCTATCCCCCCTCCCTCTCTCTCCCCCTATCCCCCCTCCCTCTCTCTCCCCCTCGCTCTCCCCCTATCCCCCCTCCCTCTCGCTCTCCCCCTATCCCCCCTCCCTCTCTCTCTCCCCCTCGCTCTCCCCCTATCTCCCCCTCCCTCTCTCTCCCCCATCTCCCCCTCCCTCTCTCTCTCCCCCTATCCCCCCTCCCTCTCTCTCTCCCCCTATCCCCCCTCCCTCCCTCTCTCCCCCATCCCCCCTCCCTTTCTCTCTCCCCCTATCCCCCCTCCCTCTCTCTCCCCCTCCCCCTCGCTCTCCCCTCTCTCCCCTCCCTCTCTCTCTCCCCCATCCCCCTCCCTCTCTCTCTCCCCCCTATCCCGCCCTCCATCTCTCTCTCCCCCTATCCCCCCTCCCTCTCTCTCCCCCTCCCCCTCGCTCTCCCCTCTCTCCCCTCCCTCTCTCTCTCCCCCATCCCCCTCCCTCTCTCTCTCCCCCCTATCCCGCCCTCCATCTCTCTCTCCCCCTATCCCCCCTCCCTCCCTCTCTCCCCCATCCCCCCTCCCTTTCTCTCTCCCCCTATCCCCCCTCCCTCTCTCTCCCCCTCCCCCTCGCTCTCCCCTCTCTCCCCTCCCTCTCTCTCTCCCCCATCCCCCTCCCTCTCTCTCTCCCCCCTATCCCGCCCTCCATCTCTCTCTCCCCCCTATCCCCCCTCGCTCTCTCTCTCCCCCTCCCTCTCGCTCTCCCCTCTCTCCCCTCCCTCTCCCCCTCCCTCTCTCTCCCCCCATCCCCCCCTCCCTCTCTCTCTCCCCCTATCCCCCCTCCCTCCCTCTCTCCCCCATCCCCCCTCCCTTTCTCTCTCCCCCTATCCCCCCTCCCTCTCTCTCCCCCTCCCCCTCGCTCTCCCCTCTCTCCCCTCCCTCTCTCTCTCCCCCATCCCCCTCCCTCTCTCTCTCCCCCCTATCCCGCCCTCCATCTCTCTCTCCCCCCTATCCCCCCTCGCTCTCTCTCTCCCCCTCCCTCTCGCTCTCCCCTCTCTCCCCTCCCTCTCCCCCTCCCTCTCTCTCCCCCCATCCCCCCCGCCCTCTCTCTCTCCCCCTCTCTCCTCCTCCCTCTCTCTCTATGGTAAAAAAGTTAGAAAAACCATCCCCCTCCCTCTCGCTCTCCCCTCTCTCCCCTCCCTCTCCCCTCTCTCCCCCTCCCTCTCTCTCCCCCATCCCCCCGCCCTCTCTCTCTCCCCCTATCCCCTCCTCCCTCTCTCTCCCCCCTATCCCCCTCCCTCTTGCTCTCCCCCTCTCTCTCTCTCTATGGTAAAAAAAGTTAGAAAAACCAGGCAGGGTTTATCAGCATAAATAAATATGACAGATGCAAGCCTATGGAGGGGAGAGGGATGGTGAGAGGGATGGTGAGAGGGGAGAGGCATGGAGGGAGAGGAGGGGGAGGAGGGAGAGACAGAGGAAAGGCTTTGGGGGTGAGTGATCCAGGCTGTTGACAGGAAGAGAGACATATTCCAGCATCCTCTTTAGAGACCGACACCCAGCGACAGGGCCAGGAAGAGAGACATGTTCCAGCATCCTCTTTAGAGACCGACACCCAGCGACAGGGCCAGGAAGAGAGACATGTTACAGCTTCCTCTTTAGAGACCGACGCCCAGCGACAGGGCCAGGAAGAGAGACATGTTACAGCATCCTCTTCAGAGACCGACACCCAGCGGTTATAATGTCTACACTAAGGATTACAATCTGTGGTGAAAATCTTATGTGTGTTTTTCTCTGCTCTCCCCGTCCCCTGTAGGCCATGAGGCTTCAATGGTACAGTCCTTTACATATGTATGTATGTGTGGTGTAGTCGGAGGGTCAGTGACAGCTGTGTAGTCAGAGAGTATGTACATTGTTACGTCATGCCAATAAAGTTAATTTAATTGAGTCAGTAACATGGGTGTATTCAGAGAGTCAGTAACAGGGGTGTAGTCAGAGGGTCAGTAACAGGGGTGTAGTCAGAGGGTCAGTAACAGGGGTGTAGTCAGAGGGTCAGTAACAGGGGTGTAGTCAGAGAGTCAGTAACAGGGGTGTAGTCAGAGGGTCAGTAACAGGGGTGTAGTCAGAGGGTCAGTAACAGGGGTGTAGTCAGAGGGTCAGTAACAGGGGTGTAGTCAGAGGGTCAGTAACAGGGGTGTAGTCAGAGGGTCAGTAACAGGGGTGTAGTCAGAGGGTCAGTAACAGGGGTGCAGTCAGAGGGTCAGTAACAGGGGTGTAGTCAGAGGGTCAGTAACAGGGGTGTAGTCAGAGGGTCAGTAACAGGGGTGTAGTCAGAGGGTCAGTAACAGGGGTGTAGTCAGAGGGTCAGTAACAGGGGTGTAGTCAGAGGGTCAGTAACAGGGGTGTAGTCAGAGGGTCAGTAACAGGGGTGCAGTCAGAGGGTCAGTAACAGGGTGTAGTCAGAGGGTCAGTAACAGGGGTGTAGTCAGAGGGTCAGTAACAGGGGTGCAGTCAGAGGGTCAGTAACAGGGGTGTAGTCAGAGGGTCAGTAACAGGGGTGTAGTCAGAGGGTCAGTAACAGGGGTGTAGTCAGAGGGTTCAGCAGTAACAGGGGTGTAGTCAGAGGGTCAGTAACAGGGGTGCAGTCAGAGGGTCAGTAACAGGGGTGTAGTCAGAGGGTCAGTAACAGGGGTGCAGTCAGAGGGTCAGTAACAGGGGTGTAGTCAGAGGGTCAGTAACAGGGGTGTAGTCAGAGGGTCAGTAACAGGGGTGTAGTCAGAGGGTCAGTAACAGGGGTGTAGTCAGAGGGTCAGTAACAGGGGTGTAGTCAGAGGGTCAGTAACAGGGGTGTAGTCAGAGGGTCAGTAACAGGGGTGTAGTCAGAGGGTCAGTAAGTCAGAGACCTTTCAGGATCTTTGAGAAGCAGCAGAGCAGTCCATCTGGAGAGTTCTACAACTGTTAGTCAGTTCAGACCCTGTTCTCCTCAGAGACAGCTCATCCTGTCTGTTAGTCAGTTCAGACCCTGTTCTCCTCAGAGACAGAACATCCTGTCTGTTAGTCAGATCAGACCCTGTTCTCCTCAGAGACAGATCATCCTGTCTGTTAGTCAGTTCAGACCCTGTTCTCCTCAGAGACAGATCATCCTGTCTGTTAGTCAGTTCAGACGCTGTTCTCCTCAGAGACAGATCATCCTGTCTGTTAGTCAGTTCAGACCCTGTTCTCCTCAGAGACAGATCATCCTGTCTGTTAGTCAGTTCAGACCCTGTTCTCCTCAGAGACAGATCACCATGCCCCGTGGGTCCATGCCAGACACACACACACATGAACACACAGAGACACAGACACACGCAACAAGACGTCTGCATAAACGCACGCACCCACACACACACCCGGACGGACCAGTACATCACTGTAGAAAGTCGAGAGAGGAGAGAGGAGAGAGAGAAGAGAGCAGAGAGCAGAGAGGAGAGCAGAGAGGAGAGCAGAGAGAGGAAAGGCGAGAGGAGAGCAGAGAAGAGAGAGGAGAGAGGAGAGGAGAGAAGAGAGAGGAGAGAGGAGAGAGGAGAGCAGAGAAGAGAGAGAGAGAGGAGAGAGGAGAGAGAAGAAGAGAGCAGAGAGCAGAGAGGAGAGCAGAGAGGAGAGCAGAGAGAGGAAAGGAGAGAGGAGAGCAGAGAAGAGAGAGGAGAGAAGAGAGGAGAGAGGAGAGAGGAGAGGAGAGCAAAGAGGAGAGCAAAGAGGAGAGCAGAGAGGAGAGCAGAGAGAGGAGAGCAGAGAGGAGAGGAGAGAGGAGAGAAGAGCAGAGAAGAGAGCAGAGAGGAGAGCAGAGGAGAGGAGAGAGCAGAGAGGAGAGGAGAGCAGAGCAGAGCAGAGAGGAGTGGAGAGAGCAGAGAGCAGAGAGGAGAGGAGAGGAGAGAGCAGAGAGGAGAGGAGAGCAGAGAGGAGAGAGGAAAGAGGAGAGCAGAGGAGAGAGCAGAGCAGAGACTGGTAAATACCAGGAAGCATTGGATGAATACAGCCCGTCCACCCATCCTTCCTCCAGATCAATATATATCTGGTAATGGGGATTGTCAAATTACATTTCAGATATTACAACTGACTACCAGTAGGAGGCAACCAAATGGAGCTGCTTTGTGTGTGTGTGTGTGTGTGTGTGTGTGTGTGTGTGTGTGTGTGTGTGTGTGTGTGTGTGTGTGTGTGTGTGTGATCCACGGGGGCAGAGCTTCTCGACTGACTGAGTGGAGAGGAGCAGAGAATCAATACCACCGTGGGCCAGAGTGTGATATGCCTGTGTGTGTGTGTGTGTGTGTGTGTGTGTGTGTGTGTGTGTGTGTGTGTGTGTGTGTGTGTGTGTGTGTGTGTGTGTGTGTGTGTGTGTGTGTGTGTGTGTGTGTGTGTGTGTGTGTGTGTGTGTGTGTGTAGACACCCCAGACATCCCAGACATCTCAGACACCCCAGACACCCCAGACACCCAAGATATCTCAGACACCCCAGACACCCCAGACAGGGAGGTAGGTTCTCACACTGAAAGACACACACTCACATTGTACTTTCCATCTTCAGCTTGTCAGCTGTCTAGTGAGAGATCAAGACTGGCCCTGCCAAACACATCTCTGTTGAATAACACCTACCTTCTGCCTATCTCCTTCAGCAACACCTCCTACATGGTGGTCATATTAAAGACTCAGTGATAGAGTCAGTGAGACATATTACTAAACAGAGGCAGAAGTTTGCTGATTATATAGAACCCTCTATTTCTAATCTGATCTCAAACTAGTTCCACTGCTTTTTATATTCTTCCCCTCTAATCAGGGACTGATTTAGACCTGGGACACCAGGTGGGTGATTCCCCTCTAATCAAGGACTGATTTAGACCTGGGACACCAGGTGGATGATTCCCCTCTAATCAGGGGCTGATTTAGACCTGGGACACCAGGTGGATGATTCCCCTCTAATCAGGGACTGATTTAGACCTGGGACACCAGGTGGATGATTCCCCTCTAATCAGGGGCTGATTTAGACCTGGGACACCAGGTGGATGATTCCCCTCTAATCAGGGGCTGATTTAGACCTGGGACACCAGGTGGATGATTCCCCTCTAATCAGGGGCTGATTTAGACCTGGGACACCAGGTGGATGATTCCCCTCTAATCAGGGACTGATTTAGACATGGGACACCAGGTGGATGATTCCCCTCTAATCAGGGGCTGATTTAGACCTGGGACACCAGGTGGATGATTCCCCTCTAATCAGGGGCTGATTTAGACCTGGGACACCAGGTGGATGCCATTAATTATCAAGTAGAACAGAAAACCAGAAGCAGTCCGGAGCTTGTAGGTTAAGATGTTAAAGTACTAAAGCAGGACAACTTTACCCGGTCTTGGCGAAGTTAGTCCAGTAGGTCATCACCACAGCACTGAGCATGATGTCGTTCTTGGAGAAGTTACAGGGGAACAGGTCTGTGGGTCCGATCATGGGGATCCCGAACACATACGGTACCTCGTCCCCGTGGGCTGCGTCCGACCAGGCCGGCTTCATCAGACTCTGGCAGTGGTGGTAGAAGGCGTAGAAGTACGTTGGCGAGCCGTAACGGGCGTGGAGGTCCGCCGTCACCACCGACGGCTCCACCCACTGGTGGTCGGTGAACAAGGCGACCAGCGTCTTACGTCGTGTCTCTGGGTTTTCGCGGTCCGCCCAGTCCGTGTACATGAACTTGATGGTCTCTCTCAGAGTGTCTTTGCCTTCTGGGTAACCGTAGAGGCTGTCAACGAAGTCTGACACTGAGAAGTCAAAGTCGTTTCCGGAGATGCCGTCCTCTGAGTCGACCACATTGTCCACGAAGCGAAGCCCCTCCCCCTGGTTGATTCCCAGCATGATGTCATAATTCAGGAACTCTCCCTGTGTGGAAATAACCACATGTTGACAAATTACTTTCACCTAAAATTGGATTATAGTTGTTATGTATATAGTTGACTTTACATAATTACCATTATGGGAATATTTGTGTGCGTATGTTTTTTCATAAACAAAGTCAAATAAGAAACAAACAAAGCAACCAAACTATCCCAGCGGTCGCCCACCTGCTCCATGAGGATCTCTGGATCGTCAGGTATTACGTCTCCGTCTATAACCGGTCCGAAGGCTACATGGTACCGTGCTGGCTGGATGTCCTGCTCAACCAGCTCCCTGGCACTCTTCTTCCTCAGACAGTCCACCATGTCCAGGGTATCCAGAACGTTACAGCCCACCTTCTCAGACAGCAGACGGGTGTACTTCACAGGCTGGTAGTTGACCGACCAGCTGGACAGGGCAGAGCCACTCTGGATGATGGCACGGTGGAACAGACCTACAGAGGTACAGAGGACCTAATGGTTAGAATGTCTATGTAACCATAGCAGCATAAGAAAAACAACTCTGGATGATGGCACAGTGGAACAGACCTGGAGAGAGGACAACAGAGAGAGAGAGAGGAGAGTGGTAATGTTCTCTGTACGCTATGAAAGAAACTGGAGAAGAATGGAGCTGGAGCCAAGCCATACAGAATACACTGAAAAAGTGGCACCTATACAGAAACATATAGACAGCTAATGAGCTTATGAATCCTTCCTGTCTACCCAACCCACATAGATAAAACATCTCCGTGTAATATGTGTAGTGATGAGAGGACAGATGTCCTGTCTAACTGTCAGACAGACAGACAGAGATGACAGAAATGAGTGTGTGTGTGTGTGTGTGTGTGTGTGTGTGTGTGTGTGTGTGTGTGTGTGTGTGTGTGTGTGTGTGTGTGTGTGTGTGACAGAAACATTCATCTCTATAACCTAGTAATCTGCTCTACTGGCAGGGGTGATACCCAAATGGCACCCTATTCCCTATTAAAGAGCTATGGACCCTGGACAAAAGTAGGGTACTATATAGGGACCAGGGTATAATTTGGAACTCAGATTGTGTGTCTGTCAGAACCAGCTGCTAGACAGGACATCTATACACCTCATGAAAGGGGACTCACATACACAGTAAGCATTCGATGGCTGTCAAACATCCCTGAATAATACCGTATCCATGTAGCTGCTTGCTGAGCTATTTCTACTTCTCTGTTTCGAGCACTTTTTATCCAGCGTTATAGGCTGAAAGGGGGAGGTTACAGAAGTCAACCTCCACAGTTTATTGTATAGTTATATTTTCTTGACCTGTGACCTTCACTGAGTCTTTCCACACAACTACATACCTTAGAAGTCATCAGTAATAACAATCATCTACATTATCACTAACTACTACAGTAGCTGTGGCTGGAGCGCTACAAATAATCTGTCTAGCGCTGTGTGTGTGTGTGTGTGTGTGTGTGTGTGTGTGTGTGTGTGTGTGTGTGTGTGTGTGTGTGTGTGTGTGTGTGTGTGTGTGTGTGGCGTGTGTACAGTAGAAGTCGGAAGTTTACATACACCTTAGCCAAATACATTAAAACTCAGTTTTTCACAATGCCTGACATTTAATCCTAGTAAAAATTCTCTGTTTTAGGTCAGTTAGGATCACCCCTTTTTTTACGAATTTGAAAAATCAGAATAATAGCAGAGAGAATGATTTATTTCAGCTTTTTTTTTCTTTCATCACATTCCCAGTGGGTCAGAAGTTTACATACACTCAATCAGTATTTGGTAGCATTGCCTTTAAATTGTTTAACTTGGGTCAAACTTTTCGGGTAGTCTTCCACAAGCTTCACCCATTAAGTTGGGTGAATTTTGGCCCATTCCTCCTGACAGAGCTGTGGATATAGACACTTTTGTGCCTGTTTCCTCTAGCATCTTCACAAGGTCCTTTGGTATTGTTCTGGGATTGATTTGCACTTTTCACACCAAAGTACGTTCATCTCTAGGAGACAGAAGGCGTCTCCTTCCTGAGTGGTATGACAGCTGCGTGGTCCCATGGTGTTTATACTGGCGTACTTTTGTTTGTACAGATGAACGTGGAATCTTCAGGCGTTTGGAAATTGCTCCCAAGGATGAACCAGACTTGTGGAGCTCTACAATTTTTTTCTGAGGTCTTGGCTGATTTAAAAAAAATGCTCCTATGAGGTCAAGCAAAGAAGCTTCTGACCCACTGGAATTGTGACACAGTGAATTATAAGTGAAATAATCTGTCTGTAAACAATTGTTGGAAAAACGACTTGTGTCATGCACAAAGTACATGTCCCAACCGACTTGCCAAAACTATAGTTTGTTAACAAGAAATTTGTGGAGTGGTTGAAAAATGAGTTTTAATGACTCCAACCTGAGTGTATGTAAACTTACAACTTCAACTGTACGGTCGTGGCCAAAGGTTTTGAGAATGACACAAATATTAATTTTCACAAAGTCTGCTGCCTCAGTGTCTTTAGGTATTTTTGTCAGATGTTACTATGGAATACTTAAGTATAAGTATAGGCATTTCATAAGTGTCAAAGGCTTTTATTGACAATTACATGAAGTTGATGCAGAGAGTCAATATTTGCAGTGTTGACCCTTCTTTTTCAAGACCTCTGCAATCCGCCCTGGCATGCTGTCAGTTAACTTCTGGGCCACATCCTGACTGATGGAAGCCCATTCTTGCATAATCAATGCTTGGAGTTTGTCAGAATATGTGTGTTGTTGTTTGTCCACCAGCCTCTTGAGGATTGACCACAAGTTCTCAATGGGATTAAGGTCTAGGGAGTTTCCTGGCCATGGACCCAAAATATCGATGTTTTGTTCCCCGAGCCACTTAGTTATCACTTTTGCCTTATGGCAAGGTGCTCCATCATGCTGGAAAAGGCATTGTTCGTCACCAAACTGTTCCTGGATGGTTGGGAGAAGTTGCTCTCGGAGGATGTGTTGGGACCATTCTTTATTCTGTGTTCTTAGGCAAAATTGTGAGTGAGCCCACTCCCTTGGCTGAGAAGCAACCCCACACAAGAATGGTCTCAGGATGCTTTACTGTTGGCATGACACAGGACTGATGGTAGCGCTCACCTTGTCTTCTCCGGACAAGCTTTTTTCCAGATGCCCCAAACAATCGGAAAGGGGATTCATCAGAGAAAATTACTTTACCCCAGTCCTCAGCAGTCCAATCCCTGTACCTTTTGCAGAATATCAGTCTGTCCCTGATGTTTTTCCTGGAGAGAAGTGGCTTCTATGCTGCCTGTCTTGACACCAGGCCATCCTCCAAAAGTCTTTGCCTCACTGTGCGTGCAAATGCACTCACACCTGCCTGCTGCCGTTCCTGAGCAAGCTCTGTACTGGTGGTGCCCCGATCCCACAGCTGAATCAACTTTTGGAGACGGTCCTTGCGTTTGCTGGGCTTTCTTGAGCGCCCTGAAGCCTTCTTCACAACAATTGAACCGCTCTCCTTGAAGTTCTTGATGATCCAATAAATGGTTGATTTAGGTGCAATCTTACTGGCAGCAATATCCTTGCCTGTGAAGCCCTTTTTGTGCAAAGCAATGATGACGGCACATGTTTCCTTGCAGGTAACCATGGTTGACAGAGGAAGAACAATGATTCCAAGCACCACCCTCCTTTTGAAGCATCCAGTCTGTTAATCGAACTCAATCAGCATGACAGAGTGATCTCCAGCCTTGTCCTCGTCAACACTCACACCTGTGTTAACGAGAGAATCACTGACATGATGTCAGCTGGTCCTTTTGTGGCAGGGCTGAAATGCAGTGGAAATGTTTTTGGGGGATTCAGTTAATTTGTTCAGTTCATAACATTCTGGAGTATATGCAAATTGCCATCATACAAACTGAGGCAGCAGACTTTGTGAAAATTGATATTTTTGTCATTCTCAAAACTTTTGGCCACGACTGTACTATCTCTCCCTTCCTTCAACAGACAATAAAAGCAGGTGACTGGAGCCGGGATACTCTTTCTCAGTATCAACTCTCCGCTCTACAGTTCAGTTCTGTATATGTGGTGCTATTAATAAGATGGCTGTCTTGCTGGCCAGGCAGTAGGGAATGGTACTGTTCTGAGACTGTGGAGGGAGAGGAACAGAACGGTCGGTCATTAAAACAGAGTCTCTCTCTCTCTCTCTGAGTCTCTCTCTCTCTGAGTCTCTCTCTCTCTCCCTGAGTCTCTCTCTCTCTCTCTCTGAGTCTCTCTCGCTCCGAGTCTCTCTCTCTCCTTCTCTCTCTCTCTCCATCTCCAAGTCTCTCTCTCTCTCTGAGTCTCTCTCTCTCTCTCTAATTTCTGACAAGCCTATCTCTCTCTCTCTCTCTCCCTGTTGCTCTCTTTCTCTTCAATCTCTCTCTTCAATTTCTCTCTCTCTCTCCCTCTTTCTCACACTCCCTCCCCATCCCTCTCTCTCTCTCTCTCCCTTCTCTCTCTCTCCTTCGTCCTCTTTTCACCAGTCTTCAAACAGTGAGTGGCTGCAGGAGATGTAAAGGAAGGGCATTAGCCAATCTGCTGTGTTATTATCTGTCTGGCGTCGGCCATTTTCTAATTGAACATGCAGATGTGCCTTTTTTCTTCCTGTGTCCTAATAGTAATTCTGATGTCAAATGAGAGATGACTTAAGCAGCGTGTCGGCGGAATATTAAATGGTCGAGGATTTGACTGGACTCCAGTGTGTCCGTGTGTGCGTGAGTGTGCGCCTGTGTGTGTCTAAGTGTGTTTGTGCGCGTGGGGGAATGGCAATCGGTGGAGGCGGTCGGTGAAGGTCGTTTGTTCCGTTCGTTTGTTCCGTTCGTTTTTCTTTCTCTTCCTGTAAGTAATCAGGCTAAAAGCTCTGCATCTGAGGAGCCGCTCCCCTTTAATGAAACGTCTCTACATTAAAGACTGAGCCTGCTGTGTGTGTGTGTGTGTGTGTGTGTGTGTGTGTGTGTGTGTGTGTGTGTGTGTGTGTGTGTGTGTGTGTGTGTGTGTGTGTGTGTGTGTGTGTGTGTGTGTGTGTGTGTGTGTGTGTGTCTCCTCAGGTCAGCTCTCATCTTGATGAAGATGTCTGTCTTATTGAAGACCATAAATGTGAAATGCAGAGAGCTTTTATTACAGATGCAATGAATTACATACTTTATACAACTCAGCGCCTCACACACACACACACACACACACACACACACACACACACACACACACACACACACACACACACACACACACACACCCGCACCTCACAGGCATCATGCAACACCCAGAGTAGAGGATCATGGGAATGAGGAAGGAATATTGACCACTCTGAAATAACATAATATCTATCTAGATAATAACATGTTCGTGTTCGAGGGACGGTACAAATGATGATAGAAGGAGGAATTGATTGATCTTTAGAAAATAAACGATCAGAAATGGAGGATGTAAAGGATGATAGATGCTCTAACAGAAAGCAAGATGGCGACAATCATAATACAGTGCACTCTACATAGAAGAGTTTAACAGGAAATGGTTCATCTTTTTAACAGTATCATTTTCATCCATTGCTTGATAATGCCAATACACAAATGTTGTTTTGTTTGAAATATATTCTACCTAGTAATGTATCTTCACTTTTACCTACGCCGGTTAACACTCACATTCACGCTTAAAAAAATAAAATCCAACTTACATTTCTGACCTTCTACATAATCTTCCAGGCTTAGTTGAAACACGCTATTTCACTCTGTAGGAGTGTCTAACTCCTAATCATCCTAATAATCCCATTATCAGCCCATGACGTTTCAGTGGGATGGCATTCCCACGTGCCTCTGCCTAGCTTTCATCTGCATAGCTTTAACATACAGCAGAGATAGACCCAGAAAAGACTAATATCAGACAACCTGGTTCTTACAATCATTATCTAGACACTGCAGTGACACATGGGCATACAGCAGACAGGATACCAAATTCAAAATGGCCGTCACCTTCTGAGAAGGCAGAAGGATAGAGGATAACAGGATAAGTATGACACATTTTTACATCCACACGTACAGCAGAAGCCCGTTCATTTATTACGGCTAGCTCGTCCTGAGAAGGGGAGAATAGGGGAATGACAATAATAACAGTGTTATTGTGGTTAAATCAATATGTCACTCATCATTATAACAATCATATCTGGAATCGAAGATTATATTTTGCCACTGGCACCTGTTTCAGCTCAGATATATGAGTAGGGGCCTGTTTACTTTTTTCTCCAAATATTGTTTTCTCCATTTAGTTTTTTCAGGTTTCAGTTTTTCCCAGTTTCTTTCAGGTTTTTGCTTTCAAAATAATCCCTTTTATATAGAAAAACAACAGAAAAACAAACTGGATGTTCTAAGTCCACAACAATGCTTAAACCACATCAGGAGACCACGTTTGAGGTCTGTGAAAAATGTAAGAAATGTCATTTTTGGATGTAGTTTAATGCAAGTGCGCACCAGCAAGAGTCAGTAGTTTGCCCTGCGCGCCCAGGCGGTATTCGGCCATGATTACTACAAGCTGTGATAGTCTAGCCAGCTAACTTACCAATCTAAAACATTTTTACTGACATGGCTAATTGAGTGAGTCTCAGTGACTAACAAAACAAGAGGAAAAACTGCTTGTTTATTCTACTGTTCTAATTCTGAACAGTAAGTTGAGACCCCGACTGAGTCCCCTCTCCAAAAATTATATATATATATATATATATACAGTATATTTGATTTAGGTCGGGGGCCCCCTAGCAGCGGGGGCCCCTAAGCGTTGGCCGGCCCTGTCTAAAGGTCAACGCTCCAGATGTAACATTACAGTTAGGGCAGTGATGGACTACAGTACTAGTCATTGCCATATTACCCTGCTTTCCCCTGACCTCCAGGGGGCCCACATTGATTTTGTTAGTCACTCTCCCTCAGATATCATTAACATGGCATGAATCAAATCAAATCATAATAATCTGTCTCAGCCTCCAGTATTTATGCTGCAGTAGTTTATGTGTCGGGGGGCTAGGGTCAGTCTGTTACATCTGGAGTATTTCTCTTGTCTTATCCGGTGTCCTGTGTGTATTTAAATATGCTCTCTCTAATTCTCTCTTTCTCTCTTTCTGTCTTTCTCTCGGAGGACCTGAGCCCTAGGACCATGCCTCAGGACTACCTGGTATGATGACTCCTTGCTGTCCCCAGTCCACCTGGCCGTGCTGCTGCTCCAGTTTCAACTGTTCTGCCTGCGGCTATGGAACCCTGACCTGTTCACCGGACGTGCTTGTTGCACCCACGACAACTACTATGATTATTATTATTTGACCATGCTGGTCATTTATGAACATTTTAACATTTTAACATTTTGACCATGTTCTGTTATAATATCCACCCTGCACAGCCAGAAGAGGACTGGCCACCCCTCATAGCCTGGTTCCTCTCTAGGTTTCTTCCTAGGTTTTTGGCCTTTCTAGGGAGTTTTTCCTAGGGAGTTTTTCCTAGCCACCGTGCTTCTTTCACATGCTTTGCTTGCTGTTTGGGGTTTTAGGCTGGGTTTCTGTACAGCACTTTGAGAATATCAGCTGATGTACGAAGGGCTATATAAAAATAAATTTGATTTGAAATTTGATTTAATATTTGTCACGTGCCGAATACAACAGGTGTTGACCTCACCGTGAAATGCTTACTTACAAGCCCTTAAGCAACAATGCAGTTCAAGAAATAGACTTACTAAATAAACTAAAGTAAAAAAATATATGTATATAATGAACACAACAAAATAACAATAATGAGGCTGTATACAGGGGGTACTGGTACTGAGTCAGTGTGCTGGATACAGGTTAGTCGAGGTAATATGTACATGTAGGTAGGGGTAAAGTGACTATACATAGATAATAAACAGAGAGTAGCAGCAGTGTTCAAACAAAGGGGGTCAATGTAGATAGTCAGGATGGCCATTTGATTAATTGTTCAGCAGTCTTATGGCTTGTGGGTAGAAGCTCTTAGGGAGCCTTTTGGTCCTAGACTTGATGCTCCGGTACTGCTTGCCATGCGGTAGCAGAGAGAACAGTATGACTTGGGGGACTGGAGTCTAAGACCATTTTTTGGGCCTTCCTCTGCCACCGCCTGCTATATAGGTCCTGGATGGCAGGAAGCTTGGCCCCAGTGATGTACTGGGCCGTATGCACAACCCTCTGTAGCGCCAATTCTACACATTTTGTTCTTGGCAAAATGTGTAGAATTACAGGGAATTAGCTTTAAAACTGCAACAGCAACACAATGTGTGCGTGTGTGTGTGTGTGTGTACATTATCCATCATCTCACCCCAGTATCACCATCCGTGGCCAATAGAGAGTAAGAGCCAGAGGGGAAACGCTGTGTTTGAGTCCCAGAGAGGCAGCGATGTTACACTTAAGTATCATCCACTTGTTATTCCGACGAGATGCAGGCCAGGAACTATTGTTGTGCAAATACAGTGCTCTTGCAGCTTGAGAATGTGTCTGAGATGATTGTATAGAGCACATTTCTGAGGTGTCAAAGCCATTCACACCCTCCATAATATAAAGTTACCTCTCATTCAGCACCTCCATAATGTAAATTTACTTCGGTGTTTGGCCACAAAATGCCCTCCACGTCAGGATTTTTTGATTTGTGCTGCCTAGTGAATAAGAGTGTTTGCTTCTGTCCTAAATGACACCCTATGCACTACGTAGTGCACAACTTTTGACCAGGGCCCATTGGGCTATAAAGGGAATAGGGTGCCATTTGGGATGCTGGCTTTGTCTGAGGACCGTCTCAGGGTGCGAAAGCAAAGCGCTGTAGGAGACAAAGGGGAGAATGGGGACTGGGTCCATCTGTCAGAATGGGAGAATGGGGACTGGGTCCAACTGTCTGTTCTGTCAGAATGGGAGAATGGGGACTGGGTCCATCTGTCTGCTCTGTCAGAATGGGAGAATGGGGACTGGGTCCATCTGTCTGCTCTGTCAGAATGGGAGAATGGGGACTGGGTCCAACTGTCAGAATGGGAGAATGGGGACTGGGTCCATCTGTCTGCTCTCAGAATGGGAGAATGGGGACTGGGTCCATCTGTCTGCTCTGTCAGAATGGGAGAATGGGGACTGGGTCCATCTGTCTGCTCTGTCAGAATGGGAGAATGGGGACTGGGTCCATCTGTCTGTTCTGTCAGAATGGGAGAATGGGGACTGGGTCCATCTGTCAGAATGGGAGAATGGGGACTGGGTCCATCTGTCAGAATGGGAGAATGGGGACTGGGTCCATCTATCTGCTCTGTCAGAATGGGAGAATGAGGACTGGGTCCATCTGTCTGTTCTGTCAGAATGGGGACTGGGTCCATCTGTCTGTTCTGTCAGAATGGAGGAATGGGGACTGGGTCCATCTGTCTGCTCTGTCAGAATGGGAGAATGGGGACTGGGTCCATCTGTCTGTTCTGTCAGAATGGAGGAATGGGGACTGGGTCCATCTGTCTGCTCTGTCAGAATGGAGGAATGGGGACTGGGTCCATCTGTCTACTCTGTCAGAATGGGAGAATGAGGACTGGGTCCATCTGTCTGCTCTGTCAGAATGGGAGAATGGGGACTGGGTCCATCTGTCTGCTCTGTCAGAATGGGAGAATGGGGACTGGGTCCAACTGTCAGAATGGGAAAATGGGGACTGGGTTCATCTGTCTGCTCTATCAGAATGGGAGAATGGAGACTGGGTCCAACTGTCAGAATGGGAGAATGGGGACTGGTTTCATCTGGCTGCTCTGTCAGAATGGGAGAATGGGGACTGGGTCCATCTGTCTGTTTTGTCAGAATGGGAGAATGGGGACTGGGTCCATCTGTCAGAATGGGAGAATGGGAGAATGGGGACTGGGTCCATCTGTCTGTTCTGTCAGAATGGGGACTGGGTCCATCTGTCTGTTCTGTCAGAATGGGAGAATGGGGACTGGGTCCGTCCATCTGTCTGTTCTGTCAGAATGGGAGAATGGGGACTGGGTCCATCTGTCTGCTCTGTCAGAATGGGAGAATGGGGACTGGGTCCATCTGTCTGTTCTGTCAGAATGGGAGAATGGGGACTGGGTCCATCTGTCTGTTCTGTCAGAATGGGAGAATGGGAGAATGGGGACTGGGTCCATCTGTCTGTTCTGTCAGAATGGGAGAATGGGGACTGGGTCCATCTGTCTGTTCTGTCAGAATGGGAGAATGGGGACTGGGTCCATCTGTCTGCTCTGTCAGAATGGGAGAATGGGGACTGGGTCCATCTGTCTGTTCTGTCAGAATGGGAGAATGGGGACTTGTTCCATCTGTCTGTTCTGACAGAATGGGAGAATGGGGACTGGGTCCATCTGTCAGAATGGGAGAATGGGGACTGGGTCCATCTATCTGTTCTGTCAGAATGGGAGAATGGGGACTGGGTCCATCTGTCTGTTCTGTCAGAATGGGAGAATGGGGACTGGGTCCATCTGTCTGTTCTGTCAGAATGGGAGAATGGGGACTGGGTCCATCTGTCAGAATGGGAGAATGGGGACTGGGTCCATCTATCTGCTCTGTCAGAATGGGAGAATGGGGACTGGGTCCATCTGTCTGTTCTGTCAGAATGGGAGAATGGGGACTGGGTCCATCTGTCAGAATGGGCGAATGGGGACTGGGTCCATCTGTCTGTTCTGTCAGAATGGGAGAATGGGGACTGGGTCCATCTGTCTGCTCTGTCAGAATGGGAGAATGGGGACTGGGTCCATCTGTCTGTTCTGTCAGAATGGGCGAATGGGGACTGGGTCCATCTATCTGCTCTGTCAGAATGGGAGAATGGGGACTGGGTCCATCTGTCTGTTCTGTCAGAATGGGAGAATGGGGACTGGGTCCATCTGTCAGAATGGGAGAATGGGGACTGGGTCCAACTGTCAGAATGGGAGAATGGGGAGTGGGTCCATCTGTCTGCTCTGTCAGAAGGTGAGAATTCGGACTGGGTCCATCTGTCTGTTCTGTCAGAATGGGAGAATGGGGACTGGGTCCATCTGTCTTTTCTGTCAGAATGGGAGAATGGGGACTGGGTCCATCTGTCAGAATGGGAGAATGGGGACTGGGTCCAACTGTCAGAATGGGGGAATGGGGACTGGGTCCATCTATCTGCTCTGTCAGAAGGTGAGAATTCGGACTGGGTCCATCTGTCTGTTCTGTCAGAATGGGAGAATGGGGACTGGGTCCATCTGTCTTTTCTGTCAGAATGGGAGAATGGGGACTGGGTCCATCTGTCAGAATGGGAGAATGGGGACTGGGTCCAACTGTCAGAATGGGAGAATGGGGACTGGGTCCATCTGTCTGTTCTGTCAGAATGGGAGAATGGGGACTGGGTCCATCTGTCTGCTCTGTCAGAATGGGAGAATGGGGACTGGGTCCATCTGTCTGTTCTGTCAGAATGGGAGAATGGGGACTGGGTCCATCTGTCAGAATGGGAGAATGGGGACTGGGTCCAACTGTCAGAATGGGAGAATGGGGACTGGGTCCATCTGTCTGCTCTGTCAGAATGGGAGAATGGGGACTGGGTCCATCTATCTGCTCTGTCAGAATGGGAGAATGGGGACTGGGTCCATCTGTCTGAATGGGAGAATGGGAGAATGGGGACTGGGTCCATCTGTCAGAATGGGAGAATGGGGACTGGGTCCATCTGTCAGAATGGGAGAATGGGGACTGGGTCCAACTGTCAGAATGGGAGAATGGGGACTGGGTCCATCTGTCTGTTCTGTCAGAATGGGAGAATGGGGACTGGGTCCATCTGTCTGTTCTGTCAGAATGGGAGAATGGGGACTGGGTCCATCTGTCTGTTCTGTCAGAATGGGAGAATGGGGACTGGGTCCATCTGTCTGCTCTGTCAGAATGGGAGAATGGGGACTGGGTCCATCTGTCTGTTCTGTCAGAATGGGAGAATGGGGACTGGGTCCATCTGTCTGTTCTGTCAGAATGGGAGAATGGGGACTGGGTCCATCTGTCTGCTCTGTCAGAATGGGAGAATGGGGACTGGGTCCATCTGTCTGCTCTGTCAGAATGGGAGAATGGGGACTGGGTCCAACTGTCAGAATGGGAGAATGGGGACTGGGTCCATCTGTCTGCTCTGTCAGAATGGGAGAATGAGGACTGGGTCCATCTGTCTGTTATGGGAGAATGGGGACTGGGTCCATCTGTCAGAATGGGGGAATGGGGACTGGGTCCAACTGTCAGAATGGGAGAATGGGGACTGGGTCCATCTGTCAGAATGGGGGAATGGGGACTGGGTCCAACTGTCAGAATGGGAGAATGGGGACTCGGTCCAACTGTCAGAATGGGAGAATGGGGACTCGGTCCAACTGTCAGAATGGGAGAATGGGGACTGGGTCCATCTGTCTGCTCTCAGAATGGGAGAATGGGGACTGGGTCCAACTGTCTGCTCTCAGAATGGGAGAATGGGGACTGGGTCCAACTGTCTGCTCTCTCAGAATGGGAGAATGGGGACTGGGTCCAACTGTCAGAATGGGAGAATGGGGACTGGGTCCATCTGCCTGTTCTGTCAGAATGGGAGAATGGGGACTGGGTTCATCTGTCAGAATGGGAGAATGGGGACCAGGTCCATCTGTCTGTTCTGTCAGAATGGGAGAATGGGGACTGGGTCCATCTGTCTGTTCTGTCAGAATGGGAGAATGGGGACTGGGTCCATCTGTCAGAATGGGAGAATGGGGACTGGGTCCATCTGCCTGTTCTGTCAGAATGGGAGAATGGGGACTGGGTCCATCTGTCAGAATGGGAGAATGGGGACTGGGTCCATCTGTCAGAATGGGAGAATGGGGACTGGGTCCATCTGTCAGAATGGGAGAATGGGGACTGGGTCCATCTGTCAGAATGGGAGAATGGGGACTGGGTCCGTCCGTCTGTCTGCTCTGTCAGAATGGGAGAATGGGGACTAGGTCCATCTGTCTGCTCTGTCAGAATGGGAGAATGGGGACTGGGTCCGTCCATCTGTCTGTTCTGTCAGAATGGGAGAATGGGGACTGGGTCCATCTGTCTGCTCTGTCAGAATGGGAGAATGGGGACTGGGTCCATCTGTCTGTTCTGTCAGAATGGGAGAATGGGGACTGGGTCCATCTGTCTGCTCTGTCAGAATGGGAGAATGGGGACTGGGTCCATCTGTCAGAATGGGAGAATGGGGACTGGGTCCATCTGTCTGCTCTCAGAATGGGAGAATGGGGACTGGGTCCATCTGTCAGAATGGGAGAATGGGGACTGGGTCCATCTGTCTGCTCTCAGAATGGGAGAATGGGGACTGGGTCCATCTGTCTGTTCTGTCAGAATGGGAGAATGGGAGAATGGGGACTGGGTCCATCTGTCAGAATGGGCGAATGGGGACTGGGTCCATCTGTCTGTTCTGTCAGAATGGGAGAATGGGGACTGGGTCCATCTGTCTGTTCTGTCAGAATGGGAGAATGGGGACTGGGTCCATCTGTCTGTTCTGTCAGAATGGGAGAATGGGGACTGGGTCCATCTGTCTGCTCTGTCAGAATGGGAGAATGGGGACTGGGTCCATCTGTCTGCTCTGTCAGAATGGGAGAATGGGGACTGGGTCCAACTGTCAGAATGGGAGAATGGGGACTGGGTCCATCTGTCTGCTCTGTCAGAATGGGAGAATGGGGACTAGGTCCATCTGTCTGCTCTGTCAGAATGGGAGAATGGGGACTGGGTCCATCTGTCTGCTCTGTCAGAATGGGAGAATGGGGACTGGGTCCAACTGTCAGAATGGGAGAATGGGGACTGGGTCCATCTGTCTGCTCTGTCAGAATGGGAGAATGGGGACTGGGTCCATCTGTCTGTTCTGTCAGAATGGGAGAATGGGGACTGGGTCCGTCTGTCTCCTCTGTCATGGCCTGTATTCTGTATTCTCCCACCTTCCATTTACAACACAGATACAGTAATTAAACAATGGAGGACTGAATTCTATCTATCTGTCTCTGGCCGCCGAGCATGAATCATTTTCACTTACGCTGACTTTTCTGCTTTGTGCTATAAGGCAAAGGGCATAGGTCCTAGATACTGTAGTAGCCCATTGTAAACAGGAAACGTGGTCTCTCTCTATACAAGTGTTCTGTGTGGAGTAACGTTGTCTTTGACTCTGGAGAACACCACAACAGAACGTCTTGGTTTTCTTTTTCAAAACAAAGACCAATGGGATTATTCCCAAACTAGAAGGTATTTATCTCTCTTGAATTGGAGAGCCTACATCAGCCGGAAAACAGTTTTTTACAGCTCGTGGATGCAGAGACATCAGAAAGCTGAAGCTGAAGCTGAGAGAGAGAGAGAGAGAGAGAGAGAGAGAGAGAGAGAGAGAGAGAGAGAGAGAGAGAGAGAGAGAGAGAGAGAAGAGGTCGAGAGAGAGAAGAGGTCAAGAGAGAGAAGAGGTCGAGAGAGAGAGAAGAGGTCGAGAGAGAGAGCAGAGGTCGAGAGAGAGAGAGCAGAGGTCAAGAGAGAGAGCAGAGGTCGAGAGAGAGAGAGAAAGCAGAGGTCGAGAGAGAGAGGCCTACAGGGGAAAGGG
>NC_138295.1:11607500-11722500 GCF_965601325.2 Salmo salar | reverse complement strand
TCTATTTTACCAGAGAGCCCTGTACCCATTACAATCAAAAAAGAATATTAAAACAACATACACATATGTGTATAAAACAATATAATTCAGCACAATAAACAGATTTAATAAAAGCAATCACATTCAACTACATGGAGGTGCTCAATCAATCATTTAAACTGCCTGAGTGGCACCAGCACATCTAACTGCAGTGAACTCTGCATATTGTTCCACAAATTAGGGGGCATAAAAACAAAACGCAGATTTTCCCAAATCTGTGGAGACCTTTAGTGGTATCCAGGGATCTTTAGTGGTATCCATTCCTGTGAATGGGTTTGGTAACTTCTGATTATTATCTTAATTAATGATGTTACATATGGAGGGAGGTTAAGTAAGATTGCTTTGTAAATAAATCAAAGAGAATGCAGCTCCCTTCTTACAGACAGAGAGGTCAATCCTACATTTTTATACAGACTACAATGATGAGTCCTAAAATTGTCCCCTGTGATTAAACGTATTGCTGAATGGTAGACTGCGTCCAAGGGTTTTAAAAAAGAGTTTGCTGCATGCATGTAAACAATATCCCCAAAATCCAATACAGGGAGAAGCGTTGTTTAAACAATCTTTCTCTTATTTTTAATACTAAGGCATGATTTATTTCGATATAAAAAAAACTATCTTGGATCTTAGCTTCTTAGTCAGATTCTCTATGCATTATGAAGGACAATTTGTCATCAGTCCAGACACCCATGTACTTCTAATGAGAAACAAGCTCAATTTGGACTCCATTTTATAGTGCAAATATGCAGGTCCTCGGGGTAAACATTTTGTGGCCTAGAGACCAGCATGAGCTTGGTTTTACTTGTATTTAACACTAATTTAAGATCTGTGTGATTTCTGAATTGAATCAAAGTCATGCTGAAGTTCACGAATGACCTGCTGCACTGAGATGGCACAGGAATACTAAACTGTGTCATCTGCATAGAGATGAATGTTACAAGTATTAACAAGGTGTCCTATGTCATTAATATACAAAGTGAACAATAATGGACCCAAAATCGAACCCTGAGGAACACCTTTTTGAATGTCAAGAAAGTCAGATTTAACCCCATCTATCAAGATGGCCTGAGTTCTGTCGCTAAGATAATTCTGAAACCATAAACGAGCTGTACATCCCAGGCTTACTCTTGATAATTTCTTCAGCATAACAAAATGATCAACAGTGTCGAACGCCTTTGACAGGTCAATAAACAAGGCAGCACAGCTCTTTTTAGCATCCAAGGCATTGACAAGATCATTAACAACTAGCCTGGCTGCTGTGGTAGTACTATGCCCAGGCCTAAACCCTGATTGGTTTATATTAAAAATACAATTATCAGATAAAAAGGAACGAAGTTCTACATTAACCAAGGATTCAAGAATCTTAGCTAAACAAGGTAGTCTTGAAATGGGGTGATAGTTGTCAAGATCATTTGTATCCGCACCCTTATGGAGTGGTAGCACATATGCAGATTTCCATGCTTTTGGAATACTTCCTGATAACAATGTTAAATAAAACATATGGGCTACTGAGCCAGTAATAAGGGGAGCTGCACACATAAGCAGACCAGGCTCCAAATGATCAGCCCCTGTGGATGTTTCTTGTCTAATGTTAACAAAGCATCCAGGACTTCTTTATCAGTGAATTTGCGAAAAGAAAACTCTTGACCAGTGTTTTCAGTATCATTCAATAGATTTTCACCATCTACATCCAAACTACT
This sequence comes from Salmo salar, assembly GCF_965601325.2. Taxonomy (NCBI): domain Eukaryota; kingdom Metazoa; phylum Chordata; class Actinopteri; order Salmoniformes; family Salmonidae; genus Salmo; species Salmo salar. The sequence continues at coordinate 11,720,761 of NC_138295.1, read as the reverse complement.
CTTTTCAAGAGCTGGCTTTAAAAAACATTCAAATATAAAGCCCGCAGAGATAAAATGGTGATTAAATGCATTAATGATATCAATTTTGTCAGTAATAGGGCCAGAATCTAAATACATTTCTTGGGGGAGAGAAGAGACACAACCCTTCAGTGATTTAACAGCTTTCCAAAATTTAGCTGAGTACCCTGTATATTCAGATAGTGTATTAACATAATAATCTGATTTAGCTTTTTTAAATAGTTTTGCACACAGATTTCTCAATCGCCTGAAAGACTGTGTCTGTGAATCTAGCTTTGGCCCAGGAAGCATCTCTGTTGTGTATGACTTCAGATAACTCTGGACTGAACCAAGGCCAAGACCTATTTTTAATTCTCAGTTTTTTAAAGGGAACATGTTTATCTACAATACAATTGAAAACATGGGAAGGGGTTCAGAGCCAACTCTGGGTCAGGTATAGTTGCAATACAATCAAAGTCACCAAAATAAAGGTCACAAAAAAATCCCTCTTGTTGATAAAGCGAGGTTTGGATCGAGGTATACGTATATCCCTGACACATACAATGGAACAGTCGTCACTATTATCCAAAGCAAATACCCCACTCCCGGCATATTTCTCTGGAGTATTTGTAAATATGAGGTCAATCAAAGTCGATTTCATAGGGTCCTTTAAGTTTGGACGAGTGGGCTTTGTAATCAGCTAGGTCAAATTTAGATGAGTACAAAAATAATTTCAATTGTCAGCATCCTGCGTTCCCCATGCAAGATTAAAATCAACACCTCTGGGGTAGTAAAAATGGCAATTAAATCAGTGAGTTTGTTTAGTACACACTTCTTGGCGGAGGGTGGACGATTCCTATAGCTGTTATTTTTGAGTTTGAACCCAACTGAAGACTTAAAGCCAACAATTCAAATTGTTTAGGACTGGAGGTAGACTTTAATAAAGACACAGAAAGAAGATTATTTGTGTAAATAGCAACAGCACCCCCTTTGCCTTGATGCTACTGTCCTCACATCAGTAGCATCAAACCCAAGAAGACTCGGTGCTGTAATCGCTGCCAAAGGTGCTTCAACAAAGTACTGAGTAGTGCATCTGAATACTTATGTAAATGTGATATTTCAGTTAAAAAATGTTAATACATTTGCAAAAATGTCTAAAAACATATTTTTTTTGCTTTGTCATTATGGGGTATTGTGTGTAGATTGATAAGGAAACAATAAACAATTGAATCCATTTTAGAATAAGGTTGTAATGTAACAAAATGTGGAAAAAGTCAAGGAGTCTGAAGGCACTGTATGGAAAAAGGTTCCTTTGGGATTCAGCCACTGTGCCTGATTACAGATAGTCATGAATACAAACACATTCTGATATGAACCTAGTGTTTCCCTGAATGACAATTTCCGTTAACAGACAGCCACAGGAAGAATCTTTATGAGGCAGGATGGATCAGTGTTTTAGTTAATGATTACGGAGGCAGGCAGACAAGGGAGGCAGACAGAAAGAAATTAGTCAATTTCCTGAGATGGAGAGGAGAGGAGTGTACTATAGTCTTTTGACCATAGGGCTCTGGCTCTGGTCTAAAGTAGTGCGTTAAATAGCCAACAGTATGCAGACACTTAATGTCCACCTCCTTCTCTGGTTTCGCCCATCTCTCCTTTTCCTTCTCTGTCCTTTCCCCATCTCTCCCTCTCCTTCCCTGTCCTTCCCCCATTTCTCCCTGTCCATCCCTGTCCTTCCCCCATCTCTCCTTGTCCATCCCTGTCCATCCCCCATCTCTCCTTCTCTGTGCTTCCCCCATTTCTCCTTCTCTGTTCTTCTCCCATTTCTCCTTCCCTGTCCTTCCCCATCGCTCCCTGTCCATCCCTGTCCTTCCCCATCGCTCCCTGTCCATCCCTGTCCTTCCCCATCTCTCCCTGTCCATCCCTGTCCTTCCCCCATCTCTCCCTGTCCATCCCTGTCCTTCCCCATCGCTCCCTGTCCATCCCTGTCCTTCCCCATCTCTCCCTGTCCATCCCTGTCCTTCCCCCATCTCTCCCTGTCCTTCTCTGTCTTTCCCCATCTCTCCTTCTCTGTCCTTCCCCCATCTCTCCTTCTGTATCACATCCGGCCGTGATTGGGAGTCCCATAGGGTGCCGCACAATTGGCCCAGCATTGTCCGGGTTTGGCCAGGGTAGGACGTCATTGTAAATAAGAATTTGTTCTTAACTGACTTGTTAAATAAAGGTTAAAAAAATGTATCCTTCCCCCATCTCTCCCCCTCCTTCCTTGTCCTTCCCCCATCTCTCCCCCTCCTTCCCTGTCCTTCCCCTATCTCTCCCCCTCCTTCCTTGTCCTTCCCCCATCTCTCCCCCTCCTTCCCTGTCCTTCCCCCATCTCTCCCCCTCCTTCCCTGTCCTTCCCCCATCTCTCCCCCTCCTTCCTTGTCCTTCCCCCATCTCTCCCCCTCCTTCCCTGTCCTTCCCCATCTCTCCTCCTCCTTCCTTGTCCTTCCCCCATCTCTCCCCCTCCTTCCCTGTCCTTCCCCCATCTCTCCCCCTCCTTCCCTGTCCTTCCCCCATCTCTCCCCCTCCTTCCTTGTCCTTCCCCCATCTCTCCCCCTCCTTCCCTGTCCTTCCCCCATCTCTCCTCCTCCTTCCCTGTCCTTCCCCCATCTCTCCCTCTCATTCCCTGCGCTTCCCCATCTCTCCCCCTCCTTCCCTGTCCTTCCCCATCTCTCCTCCTCCTCCCCCCATCTCTCCCTCTCATTTCCTGCGCTTCCCCCATCTCTCCCCCTCTTTCCCTGTCCTTCCCCATCTCTCCCCCTCCTTCCCTATCTCTCCCCCTCCTTCCCTGTCCTTCCCCCATCTCTCCCCCTCCTTCCCTGTCCTTCCCCATCTCTCCCCCTCCTTCCCAGTCCTTCCACCATCTCCCCCCCTCCTTTCCTGGGCTTCCCCATCTCTCCCTCTCCTGTTCATGTACAATAACAGATCCTACAGCAGGGCTGACTGGAAAAGGAACTGTTTATGTCTCAGTGAAGGGGCAGTAAATTGGTTTAGGAACTATCTTTGACAGAACACAATGTGTATATACTGACAATCACAAGTCTAGCTTTCTTCAGATGAATAGAGGTGTGCCCCAGGGTTCCATTTTAGCTCCTGTGTTGTTCTCAATTTGTATTAATGATTTGCGAAATGGGATGCAACCAACAAAGTTACATCTATATGCAGATGATACAGTCATATTTTCATGTGCTCTTTCTCTGGTTCAGGCTGTTGAAGAGCTCCAGACTGCTTTTCAGTCACTCTGTGGTATGTACAATAACAGAGTCTATAGCAGGGCTGACTGGACCAATAACTGTTTATGTACAATAACAGAGGCTATAGCAGGGCTGACTGGACCAATAACTGTTTATGTACAATAACAGAGTCTATAGCAGGGCTGACTGGACCAATAACTGTTTATGTACAATAACAGAGGCTATAGCAGGGCTGACTGGACCAATAACTGTTTATGTACAATAACAGAGTCTATAGCAGGGCTGACTGGACCAATAACTGTTTATGTACAATAACAGAGTCTATAGCAGGGCTGACTGGACCAATAACTGTTTATGTACAATAACAGAGGCTATAGCAGGGCTGACTGGACCAATAACTGTTTATGTACAATAACAGAGTCTATAGCAGGGCTGACTGGACCAATAACTGTTTATGTACAATAACAGAGTCTATAGCAGGGCTGACTGGACCAATAACTGTTTATGTACAATAACAGAGTCTATAGCAGGGCTGACTGGACCAATAACTGTTTATGTACAATAACAGAGTCTATAGCAGGGCTGACTGGATCAATAACTGTTTATGTACAATAACAGAGTCTATAGCAGGGCTGACTGGACCAATAACTGTTTATGTACAATAACAGAGTCTATAGCAGGGCTGACTGGACCAATAACTGTTTATGTACAATAACAGAGTCTATAGCAGGGCTGACTGGATCAATAACTGTTTATGTACAATAACAGAGTCTATAGCAGGGCTGACTGGACCAATAACTGTTTATGTACAATAACAGAGGCTATAGCAGGGCTGACTGGACCAATAACTGTTTATGTACAATAACAGAGTCTATAGCAGGGCTGACTGGACCAATAACTGTTTATGTACAATAACAGAGTCTATAGCAGGGCTGACTGGACCAATAACTGTTTATGTACAATAACAGAGGCTATAGCAGGGCTGACTGGATCAATAACTGTTTATGTACAATAACAGAGGCTATACTGCAGCTCACTGAACAAGTATATTTGTACATGTAGCAGCGGGTACAGCTATGACTGTGGATAAAATAAGAGTTGATATGTACAGTAACAGAGACTACTTTAGCTTGCCTGTAAACACACTCCATTCTGGGCAGCAGAACAACATTACCCTGGCCTCTACATGGTAACTCTGTAAACACACTCCATTCTGGGCAGCAGAACAACATTACCCTGGCCTCTACATGGTAACTCTGTAAACACACTCCATTCTGGGCAGCAGAACAACATTACCCTGGCCTCTACATGGTAACTCTGTAAACACACTCCATTCTGGGCAGCAGAACAACATTACCCTGGCCTCTACATGGTAACTCTGTAAACACACTCCATTCTGGGCAGCAGAACAACATTACCCTGGCCTCTACATTTGTATAGTCTGAGCACAATGAAATCCCCAATGAGAAGAAGTTGTGCCAAGCAAACATGCTGACTAGCAGAAACCTATAGAGGACTAGCACTGTGTGCTGTGGGCTTGAAACAAAAATAAAAACTAAATCTGTAGCTCTCGAGGCTGCAAGTCTCCAATAGATTTTTAGCTGAGAGAGGTAACACCCCCTATAGATTGTTTTGAGCTCTGTAAGAGTGAATGGGGCTTTGTAGAAATACATTTATAGTGGATCCCAACGCTCAGGGGCAACTTCTGTCTCAGATGGAAATGTAACAAAACTTGGTGAAGAGTAGTGTTTAATACATGCAGTACAAATGAGGTATGAATACTGTACGAGTTATTACTGCATTACTGCTGCTAGAAATAATACTGTATGAGTCCTGTAAGGCATTACTACTGCTAGATATAATACTGTACGAGTCCTGTAAGGCATTACTACTGCTAGATATATTACTGTACGAGTCCTGTAAGGCATTACTACTACTAGAAATAATACTGTACGAGTCCTGTAATCATTACTACTGCTAGATATAAAACTATACGAGTCCTGTAAGGCATTACTACTGCTAGATATAAAACTGTACGAGTCCTGTAAGGCATTACTACTACTAGAAATAATACTGTATGAGTCCTGTACATTACTGCTGCTAGAAATAATACTGTATGAGTCCTGTAAGGCATTACTTCTACTAGAAATAATACTGTATGAGTCCTGTAAGGCATTACTACTGCTATAAATAATACTGGATGAGTCCTGTAAGGCATTACTTCTACTAGAAATAATACTGTATGAGTCCTATAAGGCATTACTGCTGCTAGATATAAAACTGTATGAGTCCTATAAGGCATTACTACTACTAGAAATAATACTGTATGAGTACTATAAGGCATTACTGCTGCTAGATATAAAACTGTATGAGTCCTATAAGGCATTACTACTACTAGAAATAATACTGTATGAGTCCTATAAGGCATTACTGCTGCTAGATATAAAACTGTATGAGTCCTATAAGGCATTACTGCTGCTAGATATAAAACTGTACGTGTCCTATAAGGCATTACTGCTGCTAGAAATAATACTGGATGAGTCCTGTAATCATTACTACTGCTAGATATAATACTGTATGAGTCCTGTACATTACTACTACTAGAAATAATACTTAGGTGCATTTTCATCTGTTCATTCTAACAGTTTGACTCTTGAAAACATTTTCACCCCCTCAGAAAGGAAAATAATGTGAATAAACTCCTGTCCTTATTTAACCTCACTAGAGACGACTCCAGTCTCCTACACACACGCACACACACGCACACGCGCGCACGCACACACACGCACACGCACACACGCACGCGCGCGCACGCACGCACGCACGCACGCACCGTAGAATTGATTATGTATTATTATTTATTTTTTATTAAACCTTTATTTAACGAGGCAATTCAGTTAAGAACAAATTTGTCATTTACAATGATGGCCTATACCAGCCTACACCGGCCAAACCCGGGCCACCCTGGGCCAATTGTGCACCGCCCTAATGTAATGAAATGCATCAACAGACATACAGTACGTCTCAGATACAGACGTTATCTCTATTCTAACATGCGTGTCAATCTCTCCTGGCTCAAAGTAGCAGATAGATTGACTGCATCACTTTGTGAGAGGTATTGACATGTTGAAAGCACCGAGCTGTCTGTTCAAACAACTAACACACGTCTCAGACACCCATATATACCCCACGAGACATGCCACTACGGGGTCTCTCTTCACAGTCCCCAAGTCCAGAACAGACTATGGGAGGCATACAGTACTACATAGAGCCATGACTACATGGAACTCTCTTCTACATCAAGTAACTCAAGCAAACAGTCAAATCAGATTTAAAAAACAGATCAAATAACACCACGGGACTGTGAAGAGACACACACACAAACACACACGCATATGCACATACATTGTAATATTTTAATACTGTAGTATTGTAGTATTGTAATGTATATGTCATATGTTATATATCTATATTATTGTAAATGTGTAGTAATACAGTAATAATGTAGTAATGGACTGTGTGATGTATTGTGTTATGGCTGATGTTGGCTATCGTTGTGCTGTAATATAATTGTTGTAATCCTATTTGGACCCCAGGAAGCATAGCTGCTGCTGCTGCCTTGGCAACAGCTAATGGGGATCCTAGTAAATACAAATAAATTAATACAAAATCTCAAAGTACAGGAGACCAGGCAAGGAGGTTGTGTGTTGTTCTTAGAGCTGGCACTACAGGCCTAGACGCCTATCTGGAGATTTTGATTGTCCCCGTTACATAGGACATTCCCATTACATAGGGCATTCCCATTACATAGGGCATTCCCATTACAGAGAACATTCCCATTACATAGGACATTGTCATTACATAGGACATTCTCATTACATAGGGCATTCTCATTACATAGGGCATTCCCATTACATAGGGCATTCCCATTACATAGGACATTCCCATTACATAGGACATTCTCATAAGTGTATGCAACATCTGCATTATAAGGATCTGCTATTTCTAAGCCCCCCCAGCCTGTTAATCTAAGGCCCCCCCCAGCCTGTTAATCTAAGGCCCCCCCCAGCCTGTTATTCTAAGGCTCCCCCCCAGCCTGTTATTCTAAGGCCCCCCCCAGCCTGTTAATCTAAGGCCCCCCCCAGCCTGTTAATCTAAGGCCCCCCCCAGCCTGTTATTCTAAGGCTCCCCCCCAGCCTGTTATTCTAAGGCCCCCCCCCACCAGCCTGTTATTCTAAGGGCCCCCTCCCCCCAGCCTGTTAATCTAAGGCCCCCCCAGCCTGTTATTCTTTTTTTTCAATTTAAAGTTTTATTAAGTTTTCTTGTTTTTCAATCAACCAACAAAACACATTCCACATCCACAGATGTGACAGACTTAAAACATAAAAAAAAATAATAATAATAATATATTATTAAAAAAGAAAAAAATTATTATAATAATAAAAAAATATATATAAAAAAAATAATATATATATATATACACACATACATACTGTCACGTCCTGACCAGTAAAGGGGCTGTTTGTTATTGTAGTTTGGTCAGGGCGTGGCAGGGGGTGTTTGTTTAGGGTGTTTCGGGGTTGTTTGGGTTATGTTCTATGTTAGTGTATTTCTATGTTATTTCTAGTTGGTCTATTTCTATGTGGTGTTTATTGAGTTGACCTTCAATTGGAGGTAGCTGCTTCTCTTTGCCTCTGATTGAAGGTCCTATTTATAGGGGTGTTTGTTCTATGGGGGTTTGTGGGTAGTTATTTCCTGGTTTAGTGTTTGTTGCACCTGACGGGACTGTTTGGAGTCATTTGTTTTGTATACGTGTTTATTTAGTTGTTCCTTCTTAAAAAAAAAAGATGAGTATACATTTTCCCGCTGCGTTTTGGTCCACTCCTTACGACAATCGTGACACATACACACAAAGAATAATTATTTAAAAGTAAATATATATATAAACCTTGCAGCAGCACTATCAAGGTTCTTACTAGCTATTTCCAGCCTTAGCTGAGACGACGAGCAAATAATTAGTTTTTAGATTTTACAGCACGTTACACAACATGTATCTGCTCATTTCCCTAATCACCCCATTCACTCTGTCCAATATGAACTATAGTTGAGTGGTGGAGACTAGAGTCTATCAAACTTGGGCTGTCTCTTGCGGAGGTCATAAGTGAGCTTTTCAAGAGGGAGAAAGTCAACAATCTGGTCAATCCACATTTTAAATGTAAGAGAAGTATTAGAGGCCCACAATAGAAGAATATATTTCTTAGCAAAGTATGTAATAGTCATGAGCAAATTTTCTCTGTCAGGATCAAGAACAAAGTCCTGATGGGTATTAAGAAGATAGATACATGGGGTCATATCAAACTGTACATCTAGTATTTTCTGTGCAGCAGTATGTATAGATTGCCAAAATCTGGCACTCTCTCTACAGCTCCAAAATACATGCATATAGGTTCCACTTTCAGAGGTACATCTTTTACAGTTAGGAGAAATGTCTGTTTTTATTCTATGGAGTCTCAAAGGAGTGTAATAAAATTTGTACAAAAATGTGTAATTAGATTCTTTCATTTTTACATTAGTAGAGGAGCAGTATACCCTGTCGCAAACCTCCGCCCATAACTCATCACTGATAGTCAGACCAAGGTCCTTTTCCCAGATTATTTTCAAAGGAGTAAAGGAGGAACCCCCTTTGTCAGAAAGGAGTCTATAGGAGATTTTGCCTTTAATGGATTGTGCTGTGACAAGAAGGGTTTCAACTTCATTCAACTGAGTTCTAAACCTCCTCTTGGAAGTAAATGAGGAAATGACATGTCTAATTTGAAGATAAAAAAAAAAAAAAGGGATCTTGGCACATAGAATTTACCGCAGAGCTCTTGAAAGGATTTCAGTGTAGTGGTTTTCTGATGAAATAGGTCTGAAAAGATGCTGATTCCTAGAGTATGCCAAAGATTAAAGTTGGCATCCCTCAGGGCTTTTGGCAAGTTTGGGTTGCCTACTATAGGCGAGTGAGAACATATTTGGGAGGAAATGCCCAGGTATTTCTTACAGTCCCGCCACGCTAGTAGGGTGCTGTAAATCACACAGGTTTTGGCTATGTTGCCCACTTCACTAAAGTTATTAATGAATATAATTGAGTTTAGGGGCAATGAACCACAGGATTGGGCTTCTATCTGAATCCACGTTGACTCTTGTCTGTTTGTGATCCATGTTAGCATGTTGCGGATTTGGGCAGACCAGTAGTACAATTGAAGGGAGGGAAGGGCAAGACCACCCTTAGATTCAGGTTTCGATAGAGTGGGGAACTTGATCCTAGGTTTTTTATTGCCCCATATACATTTGGTGAAGCTTGGGTTAGTTGTTTTGAAAAAGGAAACTGGGAGATAGCATGGGAGCATCTGAAATAAATTGTCCAGTCTAGGGAGGATGTTCATACGGATGACATTAATTCTTCCTACCAGGCTAATTGGGAGGGAGATCCAGGTTTAGAGATCGTTCTTGATTCGATCCAGGAGTGGAAGATAATTTTCCTTGAAAAGGCAATTCAGATCTGGTGTTATGAAGATCCCAAGGTATTGAAACCCCTGTGTCTTCCATTGGAATGGACATAGTGTCTTCATAGAGCTGGTGAGTGTAATATTGAGAGGGCAGACAGTGGATTCATTAAAATGTATCTTATAACCTGAAAACATGCTAGACTGAGCAATTGTGTCTAAAATGGGAGGGAGGGATTTCTCAGGGTTGGATTTAAGTAGAGCAAGACATCATCCGCGTAGAGCGAAATCTTGTGCTGCAGGCCGCCTGCAGAAACACCCATAATACTTGGATTGCTCCTTATCAACTCTGCCAGAGGCTCCGCCCCCAACAAGTAGAGCAGGGGGGACAGCGAGCAGGACAGGGGTCTTCTGTGCGTTTACTTGATCAATAATATCAAAAAGACGGCGAATGTTATCAGAAGAGTATCTGTCTCTAATAAATCCAGTTCGGTCCATTTTTATTATTTTGGGAAGAAGGGTGTTTAGTCTTTTGGCGAGCAATTTGGTAATTATTTTGTAGTCGACATCCAACAAGCTTATGGGCGGGAAGGACGAGCAGGATAGAGGGTCCTTGTCTTTTTTGAGCAACACTGTAATGCGAGCTGTGTGCATTGAATCTGGGAGAACTCAGTTTTTGCAAAAATCCTCCAGCATTGGCATGAAAATAGGGCTAAGCTGGGGCCAAAAAGCATTGTAGAACTCTGGGGAATCCATCTGGGCCTGGGGACTTATTAGGTGGCATGGAGGTAATTGCCTCCAGGACCTCCTCAGGAGTGAAGGGGGAGTTGAGATCTTCTTGGTCGGTCTCTGATAATTTAGGTAGAGAGAATCCCTCTAGGAAGGAGTGGAGTTCTGCCTCCATATGTTTTCTCTCAGAGGTATATAGTCTGCAGTAAAAATCATGAAAAGTTAAATGTATCTTTTTTGGGTCATATGTGACCTCGTCCTCTGCTGTTCGGATAGCCATGATTGTACGCTCTGACTGCTCTTTTTTTAATTGGTAAGCAAGCAATCTACTCGGCCTATTGCTATACTCATGATATTTCTGTTTAGTAAAGAAAACTTTCAGTTTGGGTTTGCCTGCTTTAAGTTGACTCCAGGAGGTGCTGTCTGGGGATTGTTTATGTACTTTTTCACAGCGTTCCAGCTCCCTCTCAAGATCTAGCCTGTGTGCTTCCATTGCTTTTTTCTTAGAGGAAGCATATGCAATTAGATGACCTCTTAGTGTGGCTTTAGCAGCGTCCCACATTGTGGCCGGAGAAACAGGAGAATCTTTGTTGTCTTGTGTGTAGTTGTCTATCCATGTAGTTAACAATGTATGGAACGCTTCGTTGGATGGCGGCTATATGTTGTCTTACCTCCTTTAGCAATAACAGTAATCACATTTAGTCATTGGTCCATTTCTCATTGACCAGGATTGTCTTTCAAAAAATGTTTTGCCTCTTCGGGAGTTTTGAAGTGTCGCAGGGCTCCTTGGTGAAGAATCCTGAGCTCGTTTGGGTATTTGAATCCCCTAAAGATGCCTCGGTCAATGGAGTATTTGTTCACCTCGTCAAACTCTCGGCGCTTTTGGCGTATTCCAGCTGACAGGTCCTGGTGTAAAGTGAATTTGGCGTTTCCCACTGTCATGGTGTTGATTTTCGCCGCCTGTAGGACTCGTTCCTTGTCGGTGAATCTCAGGAAACATATGGTGATTGGGCGCGGTGGTTGTCTGGCTGCTGGTGGGGCCTCAGTGCTCGGTGAGCTCTCTCTTTATGGACCTGTCGGTGGACAGGTGGAGCCACTCAGGAAGTTTGTCTTGCAGGTAGCGGATCAGTGGCATGTTTCCCTCTTCTTTTTTGCCCAGATTTAACACAATTATTCCTTCTCCCCTGTTTTCCAGGTCCTCTGTTTTCTCTTCCAGATGCTCTATTTTCTTTTTAGCATATGCTATTGTTTCCATGGCGTCTGTCAGTAAGTTTTCCATGGATAGGATTCACCCCTCTGCCTCGTCCAGGCGCCCCGCGTTTATGGTTATCTTGTTGTTGATGTCAGGCAAAGCATTTTCCAGGATTGTCACCTTGCCCCCTATCGCACTGAGCTGAGAGTTAATGGCATCTAATTTAATGTTGAGTTCTGTACGTTGGGATCTCAGCTCAGAAAGGATGTCTTCGACAGAGTGCGAGGTTGGGCCTTGTGGGGGAACGGGTCCTCTTGCTCCTGGCTAATGGTGCTAGCTTTTTCTGAAGCTAGCTGTTTCTTGGAGGTTTTATCCGTCGCTAGTGCTCGAGTCCGGGTAGAAATGTCACCTGTAATGTCACCTTTTGTAGCCACCATGACTTTTAGACTAAAGCTAAAGGAGTTTAAACTTGAAGTGGAGGTAAGATTAGGAATTGGAAACTACTTGTGCGGAGCTCTTAGTTCATGCGGCCATCTCGTTCAAGGGTCACGTGATCCTCCCAGCCTGTTATTCTAATACCCCCCTCCCCCCAGCCTGTTATTCTAAGGGCCCCCCCTCCCCCCAGCATGTTATTCTAAGGGCCCCCCTTCCCCCCAGCCTGTTAATCTAATGCCCCCCTTCCCCTCCAGCCTGGTAATCTAATGCCCCCCTCCCCCCAGCCTGTTATTCTAATGCCCCCCTCCCCCAGCCTGTTATTCTAATGCCCCCCTCCCCCCAGCCTGTTATTCTAATGCCCCCCTCCCCCCAGCCTGTTATTCTAATGCCCCCCTCCCCCCAGCCTGTTATTCTAATACCCCCCCTCCCCCCAGCCTGTTATTCTAATGCCCCCCTCCCCCCAGCCTGTTAATCTAATGCCCCCCTTCCCCCAGCCTGTTATTCTAATGCCCCCCCAGCCTGTTATTCTAATGCCCCCCTTCCCCCCAGCCTGTTAATCTAATGCCCCCCAGCCTGTTATTCTAATGCCCCCCTTCCCCACAGCCTGTTAATCTAATGCCCCCCTCCCCCCAGCATGTTATTCTAATGCCCCCCTCCCCCCAGCCTGTTATTCTAAGGCCCCCCCAGCCTGTTATTCTAAGGCCCCCCCCTTCCTCCCAGCCTGTTATTCTAAGGCCCCCCCCCTTCCTCCCAGCCTGTTATTCTAATGCCCCCCCTCCCCCCAGCCTGTTAATCTAATGCCCCCCCAGCCTGTTAATCTAATGCCCCTCTCCCCCCAGCCTGTTATTCTAAGGCCCACCCTCCCCCAGCCTGTTATTCTAATGCCCCCCTCCCCCCAGCCTGTTATTCTAATGCCCCCCTCCCCCCAGCCTGTTATTCTAAGGCCCCCCCCAAGCCTGTTATTCTAAGGCCCCCCCCTTCCCCCCAGCCTGTTAATCTAATGCCCCCCTCCCCCCAGCCTGTTATTCTAAGGCCCCCCCTTCCCCCCAGCCTGTTAATCTAATGCCCCCCTTCCCCCCAGCCTGTTAATCTAATGCCCCCCTCCCCCCAGCCTGTTATTCTAAGGCCCCCCCAGCCTGTTATTCTAAGGGCCCCCCCCTCCCCCCAGCCTGTTATTCTAAGGCCCCCCCTTCCTCCCAGCCTGTTATTCTAATGCCCCCCCCCCTCCCCCCTGCCTGTTATTCTAATGCCCCCCTCCCCCCAGCCTGTTAATCTAATGCCCCCCTTCCCCCCAGCCTGTTATTCTAAGGGCCCCCTCCCCCCAGCCTGTTATTCTAAGGCCCCCCTCCCCCAGCCTGTTATTCTAAGGCCCCCCTCCCCCAGCCTGTTATTCTAAGGCCCACCCCCAAGCCTGTTATTCTAAGAGCCCTGGCTCTCCTGAGTCTATGTTGTAATTGGGACCCTGGTTGTCTAGTTATGTTATCTCTAATCTCTCACACAGACAGACATCTCTATATATGACTTGCTGTGTGACTCTCTCTCTGAGCCTCCCTCTCGTCTCAGGCCGCCTGTCTGCATCTCTTCTCCGTCTCTTCCAGGACGCGCTCAACGGTGAAGGCTTCATTAGTCTGGGACGGGAGTGAGCGCTGGGCTCGCAGGGAGAGAACAGCTGCTTAGCTAAGCACTAGTATTGTCAGCGTGCCTTCTCCGTATGGCTGGCTGCTGCAGCCCATCCCCAAGTTGATAATAGAATCCTCATTAGAGATGGATGGTTCCGGGATGGAACACACTGGTTCTAATGTTGTAATCGTCTCCCTCGGGTCTGTATTAAAGAGGATTCTACAAGAGTCTCTTCTCCTCTCTGTGGTACAACCATGTTCCAATCACAGCTCACCTTGACCTTCCTGACCCTTAACCCCTTACGTCTGGCACCTGTTAGCACAAGGTTGTCTGGGAGTTATGGCTCCACCATGGAGACGGTTGTTAGCTCAACACTCTAGAACAGTGGTCCCCAACCCCCGGGCCTCGGACCGGTACCGGTCCGTGGGTCAGTTGGTACCGGGCCGCAGTGAAAGAATAAATAACTTACATTATTTCCGTTTTATTTATTATCTGAGTCTGAACGATGTTTTATTTTGAAAAATGAACGCGGAGCACAGACACCTTCTCTTATACACAGAAATAAGATGGTTATGCCGAGGGAGATCGCTGGCCAGAGTGTTTGAAATAGGAGAGCCGCTGCAGAGATTTCTCTCAGAAAAAAAGTCACCGCTGGCAGCACATTTCAGAGACGAGGAATGGGTCGCAAAACTCGCTTACTTGTGCGACATATTCAACCTGCTCAATGAACTCAATCGGTCACTTTAGGGGAAAATGACAACTGTCTTCAAGTTGGCAGATAAAGTAGCTGCATTTATAGCCAAACTGGATTTGTGGGGACGGCGCGTGAACAGAGGTATATTTGACATGTTTCAAACATTCGCAGGGATTTTGGAAGAGACTGAGTCCGAGCCGTCATTGTCCCCGCTGGTGCACGATCACCTGTCTTTGCTTTTAAAAGAGTTTGAGCACTACATTCCCAACCACAAAAGACCCACGAACTGCCAAGGAATGGATCCGCGACCCATTTGTCAACAAACCAGGTGAATCCAGCATGTCTATGCAAGAAGATCAACTGCTGGAGATCGCAAATGACGGCGGCCTTAAAAGTATGTTCGAGACAACAACTCTGCCGGTGTTCTGGATTAAAGTCATGGCAGAATACCCTGAGATCGCCACAACAGCATTGAAAACCCTGTTGCCATTTCTGACATTCTATTTGTGTGAAGCGGGATTTTCTGCAGTGACAGCAACCAAAACAAAATGACGGAGTAGACTGGACATTAGCAACACACTTCGGGTGTCATTGTCTCCCATTACCCCTAGATGGGACCGTCTCGTTGCAGAGAAACAAGCTCAGGGCTCCCACTGATTTAGCGTTATGGTGAGTTGTATTTTTCATGCACTTTATATTTGTTTTTGTGTTGTATCTTATTTTTAAGGCATGTTTAAACGTTACCATAGTGACCAGAGAGCGTTGGGGGCAGAGAGAATGTTACTCATGTTATGTTGTTGGTGCGATGTTACGAGGAGTACACAGTGGATTCATGTTTATTATTATATTTAAAAAATACCACAGTTTTTATGCCGGTCGTATCATTTTATTTTGTGTATTTATCCGCCACACCTTAAAGGCCGGTCCGTGAAAATATTGTCTGACATTAAACCGGTCCGTGGCCCATAAAAGGTTGGACCGCTGCTCTAGAACATTCTCTTCCATTGAATTCTCTCCTCGTTCTCCTGGCATCCGACAAACCCAGATTCATTCATCGGACTGCCGTATGGTGAAGTATGATTAATCAGGGAAAATGTTTCCACTGCTCCAGTCCAATGGTGACGAGCTTTACACAACTCCAGCTGACACTTGGCATTGCGCATTGTGATCTTAGGCTTGTGTGCGGCTGCTCGGCCATGGAAACCCATTTCATGAAGCTCCCAACAAACAGTTCTTGTGCTGCCGTTGCTTCCAGAGGCCGTTTGGAACTCGGTAGTGAGTGTACACAAACAAAGAGAAGACATCGGTCCTGAATATCAGTGATAACGGGGATCGTTGCTCCTATCCAGAGCCAAAACACTGTTCCCTTTTGTCATGTGGAGTAACTGGCAGGGTATGAGGCTAATGTGTCATGTGGAATAACTGGCAGGGTATGGGGCTAATGTGTCATGTGGAATAACTGGCAGGGTATGGGGCTAATGTGTAATGTGGAACAACTGGCAGGGTATGGGCTAATGTGTCATGTGAAATAACTGGCAGGGTATGGGGCTAATGTGTCATGTGGAATAACTGGCAGGGTATGGGGCTAATGTGTCATGTGGAATAACTGGCAGGGTATGGGATAATGTGTCATGTGGAATAACTGGCAGGGTATGGGGATAATGTGTCATGTGGAGTAACTGGCAGCGTATGGGGCTAATGTGTCATGTGGAATAACTGGCAGGGTATGGGCTAATGTGTCATGTGGTGTAACTGGCAGGGTATGGGGCTAATGTGTCATGTGGAGTAACTGGACGGTATGGGATAATGTGTCATGTGGAGTAACTGGCAGGGTATGGGGCTAATGTGTCATGTGGAGTAACTGGCAGGGTATGGGGTAATGTGTCATGTGGAATAACTGGCAGGGTATGGAGCTAATGTGTCATGTGTAGTAACTGGCAGGGTATGGGATAATGTGTCATGTGGAGTAACTGGCAGGGTATGGGGTAATGTGTCATGTGGAGTAACAGGCAGGGTATGGTGCTAATGTGTCATGTGGAATAACTGGCAGGGTATGGAATAATGTGTCATGTGGAATAACTGGCAGGGCATGGGTCTAATGTGTCATGTGGAATAACTGGCAGGGTATGGGCTAATGTGTCATGTGGAATAACTGGCAGGGTATGGGGCTAATGTGTCATGTGGAATAACTGGCAGGGTATGGGCTAATGTGTCATGTGGAGTAACTGGCAGGGTATGGGGCTAATGTGTCATGTGGAATAACTGGCAGGGTATGGGCTAATGTGTCATGTGGAATAACTGGCAGGGTATGGGACTAATGTGTCATGTGGAATAACTGGCAGGGTATGGGGCTAATGTGTCATGTGGAATAACTGGCAGGGTATGGGGCTAATGTGTCATGTGGAATAACTGGCAGGGTATGGGCTAATGTGTCATGTGGAATAACTGGCAGGGTATGGGGCTAATGTGTCATGTGGAATAACTGGCAGGGTATGGGCTAATGTGTCATGTGGTGTAACTGGCAGGGTATGGGGCTAATGTGTCATGTGGAATAACTGGCAGGGTATGGGATAATGTGTCATGTGGTGTAACTGGCAGGGTATGGGGCTAATGTGTCGTGTGGAATAACTGGCAGGGTATGGGCTAATGTGTCATGTGGAATAACTGGCAGGGTATGGGGCTAATGTGTCATGTGGAATAACTGGCAGGGTATGGGCTAATGTGTAATGTGTTGTGAAGCTAAGTGAGGTTTGTGTTGGATTGACATTGAGAAGGTGGCTATTGCCCCACCCCCTCAGTAAAACTCAAAGACTCACAAACACACAAAAACTCACACAGGCCAACACACACATACACACAAACACACATACACACAAACACACAAACACAAACACACATACACAAACACACATACACACAAACAAATACACACAGAGTTGGATATGGCAGGTCATCTATCCACATGGGATGAATTTTCATTAGAGTTAGGCCTGAATAAATATTCCCCTTACTCTGCTCAGCTGTGCTCTCTCTCTCGCTCTCTCTCTCTGTTTCTCTCTCTCCGTGTCTCTCTCTCTCACTCCCTCTCAATCTACGTATCTACATCTTCCTCTTTCGCTCTTTCCATTTTTATCTGTCCTTCCATCTCTCCCTCTTTTCAGTCCATTACTCTCCCTCTCTCCATCCTTCCATCTATCCCTCTCTCTCCCTTTCTCCATCCTTCCATCCCTCCCTCTCTCTCTCCCTCTCTCCATTCTTCCATCCCTCCCTCTCTCCCTCTCTCCATTCTTCCATCCCTCCCTCTCTCCCTCTCTCCATTCTTCCATCCCTCCCTCTCTCCCTCTCTCTCTCTCCATTCTTCCATCCCTCCCTCTCTCTCTCTCTCTCTCTCCATCCTTCCCTCTCTCTCCATCCTTCCCTCTCTCTCTCCCTCTCTCCATTCTTCCATCCCCCTCTCTCTCTCTCTCTCTCTCTCTCTCTCTCTCTCTCTCTCTCTCTCTCTCTCTCTATGCGTGCACAACACCTCCACACACACTCCAGGGGATTCCATGTGACTACAGCTGCGTGCCTACTGGGATTGGCAGACGGAGAGCGAGAGAGTGAGGGATAGAGAACTGAGAGAGAAAGGTGAAGCGGGGGTTGCAGTGGAACACATGTTATCAGGAGGAAAGAAAGACGGGAAGAGTCTTAAAGCCATAATCATTTATATTTCATTTTCTCCCCTCCGCTGCCTGCAGCCTGGTTTTCAATGTATAAGACTGATAATGGGAGATGTGATTGCTGAGGCGGAAAGGCAAATATTGAATGGCTTTTTCCTCTTTTAAGTCTAGACTTTAGAGTCAGAGTGAGTCTCAGCCTGGGTTGTGTTCAAAATGGTACCCTATACCCTATATAATGCACCAGGGCCCAGGACTTGATATAGGTTTGACCAGGGCCCAGGACTTGATATTGGTAATAGAGTGCCATTTCAGACTGGTACACACTGCCCCACTACAGCTCTCTGCTTCTCCCTCTACTGCCAGGGCCTGTCTCTCTGAGGTTAACTCTCAGCTCTCTGCTTCTCCCTCTACTGCCAGGGCCTGTCTCTCTGAGGTTAACTCTCAGCTCTCTGCTTCTCTCTCTACTGCCAGGGCCTGTCTCTCTGAGGTTAACTCTCAGCTCTCTGCTTCTCCCTCTACTGCCAGGGCCTGTCTCTCTGAGGTTAACTCTCAGCTCTCTGCTTCTCCCTCTACTGCCAGGGCCTGTCTCGCTGAGGTTAACTCTCAGCTCTCTCCTTCTCTCTCTACTGCCAGGGCCTGTCTTTCTGAGGTTAACTCTCAGCTCTCTGCTACTCTCTACTGCCAGGGCCTGTCTCGCTGAGGTTAACTCTCAGCTCTCTGCTTCTCTCTCTACTGCCAGGGCCTGTCTCTCTGAGGTTAACTCTCAGCTCTCTGCTTCTCCCTCTACTGCCAGGGCCTGTCTCTCTGAGGTTAACTCTCAGCTCTCTGCTTCTCCCTCTACTGCCAGGGCCTGTCTCTCTGAGGTTAACTCTCAGCTCTCTGCTTCTCCCTCTACTGCCAGGGCCTGTCTCTCTGAGGTTAACTCTCAGCTCTCTGCTTCTCCCTCTACTGCCAGGGCCTGTCTCTCTGAGGTTAACTCTCAGCTCTCTGCTTCTCTCTCTACTGCCAGGCCCTGTCTCTCTGAGGTTAACTCTCAGCTCTCTGCTTCTCTCTCTACTGCCAGGGCCTGTCTCTCTGAGGTTAAGTCTCAGCTCTCTGCTTCTCTCTCTACTGCCAGGGCCTGTCTCTCTGAGGTTAAGTCTCAGCTCTCTGCTTCTCCCTCTACTGCCAGGGCCTGTCTCTCTGAGGTTAACTCTCAGCTCTCTGCTTCTCCCTCTACTGCCAGGGCCTGTCTCTCTGAGGTTAACTCTCAGCTCTCTGCTTCTCCCTCTACTGCCAGGGCCTGTCTCTCGGAGGTTAACTCTCAGCTCTCTGCTTCTCTCTCTACTGCCAGGCCCTGTCTCTCTGAGGTTAACTCTCAGCTCTCTGCTTCTCTCTCTACTGCCAGGGCCTGTCTCTCTGAGGTTAAGTCTCAGCTCTCTGCTTCTCTCTCTACTGCCAGGGCCTGTCTCTCTGAGGTTAAGTCTCAGCTCTCTGCTTCTCTCTCTACTGCCAGGGCCTGTCTCTCTGAGGTTAAACAGTGTTTGGTATTGAGAGGAGATAATGGCGCTCCCTGCCGATTGTCCCCTTTCTATGCCTAACAGAGAAGACTGGAGGTGAAAATACATTCTGTTCCTGACCAGTTGGAGAGAGGGTGGTTTTCACTGCTTCTAGGCTAGCAACAGATAGCAACACACACACACACACACACACACACACACACACACACACACACACACACACACACACACACACACACACACACACACACACACACACACACACACACACACACACACACACACACACACACACACACACACACATACACACACACACACACACACACACCACATCTTGGAGGGAATAAAGAGTGAAGACTGTGATGTGGGTAGGTCTGGGGAATCAGAGGGTGTGTCAGAGAATGGGGTTGTTTTCTGAACTGTCACAGTAGATCTTCCATTCCCAAAATCAGTTTAAAACATCCGACACAGGTTGTATCCCAAATGGCACGCTATTCCCTACATAGTGCTATACTTTAGAACAGAGCCCTATGGGCCCTGTTCAAATGCAGTGCATTGTATAGGGAATAGGGTGCAGTTTGGGTCGTATCCTCTGATGAGTGAAGCTATAAATACTAATTAGTTGTCTGTTATGATCCTGACACTGGCAATCTGTTATCAGTTAACTTCTCCTGTCACTGGAATTAGCTGTCAAATCTACCAATCTGTTATCAGTTAACTTCTCCTGTCACTGGAATTAGCTGTCAAATCTACCAATCTGTTATCAGTTAACTTCTCCTGTCACTGGAATTAGCTGTCAAATCTACCAATCTGTTATCAGTTAACTTCTCCTGTCACTGGAATTAGCTGTCAAATCTACCAATCTGTTATCAGTTAACTTCTCCTGTCACTGGAATTAGCTGTCAAATCTACCAATCTGTTATCAGTTAACTTCTCCTGTCACTGGAATTAGCTGTCAAATCTACCAATCTGTTATCAGTTAACTTCTCCTGTCACTGGAATTAGCTGTCAAATCTTAATTTCACTACTCAGATGGTCATTAGATCTCTACTGCCTCAGAGGCTAGTTTCAGTGAGATCATTGCATATACTGCCTCAGAGATTCTCACAGTTAGGAAGAAAGTATTCTTTCATTTTCACAGTATAACAGACAATTGGTCAAGGCAGTTTGAAAGTATGTGAGCAGATTCCTAACAGTACATTTTATATGCAGACTGAATGTGAGGATCTCATAGTGTAGTAATACAGATTGTTAGTGTAGAGGGTTTCTAAGTATGCAATGCAACAGATTCCTAACAGTATATGACTATTCAACGGGAATTCCACATCAGTAGATGCATATTGCTTGTACTGGCTTACAGGTTTTCACTGTATACATTCAGTTTGCCTTATTACAGAGAGATAGAGAAGGTGGTTTCAGTTTGTAGTGCAACAGATGCTAACATTATATACAGTCTGTGACTATTGAAGCATGATCATTTCATCCGAAGGGTAATCGTTCAACTAACCAGAAAGACTGATTGTAGATTGGCCTTTCTATTCCTGGGAGATGAAACTTGCTGGATTGCCTTTGTTTATTTGTTAACCTTGTTATTACAGATGAATCAAATCAGAGAGAGAGGAGGGGATGAGAAGGAGACAGAAAGAAAGAGAGAGAGAGAAAGAGATAGATAGATAGATAGATGGAGAGATAAAAAGAGAGTGAGCGATAGAGAGACAGAGAGAAAGAGGGAGAGAGACTGAGAGGGGGGGAGGGAGAGAGAGGGGGGGAGGGAGAGAGAGAGAGGGAGAGACAGAGGGAGAGACAGAGAGAGATAGGGAGAGAGAGAGAAAGAGGGAGGGGGGGGAGGGAGAGAGAGAGAGGGAGAGACAGACGGACAGACTGAAAGAGGGAGAGAGAGAGGGAGAGACAGAGAGAGTGAGGGAGAGAGAAAGAGAGAGACAGAGAGAGTGAGGGAGAGAGAAAGAGAGAGACAGAGAGAAAGAGGGAGAGACAGAGAGAGTGAGGGAGAGAGAAAGAGAGAGAGAGAGAGATAGGGAGAGAGAGAGGAGGGAGAAAGAGGGGGGAGGGAGGGAGGGAGAGAGAGAGGGAGAGAGAGAGAAAGAGAGAGAGTGAGCGATAGAGAGAAAGACAGAGAGAAAGAGAGAGAGAGAGAGAAAGAGGGAGAGAGAGAGAGGGAGAGACAGAGAGAGACAGAGAGAAAGAGGGAGAGGGAGAGACAGAGAGAGACAGAGAGAGAGAGAGGGAGAGACAGAGAGAGACAGAGAGAAAGAGGGAGAGAGAGAGAGAGATGGTGATAGCATTCCCTCCCCAATATGCCCCCCTATACAAAACCATGACAAAGCTCTGTCACACGCTGGGTCTGTACATAGTCAATAGTAGTCTTCCTCCTAGAGTAGGTACAGCTGTAGCTCATCTCTTGTGGTAGTACTGTAGACTACTTTATCAATTTACTTGAACAGAGAAATACTCAACCATGAGGCATCGAAGCCGAACAAACTGCGTATTATTAATTAAGAAATGCTATTGCTGAAAGGAGGGTAGTGTAGAAACATACCCCTACATTTTATCCAATAACAAATCAAATCCCTCCTGAAAATGTTTATTCTCCCTGCAATAGTGAAGCTGTAAATTTAGCAGTAGGAAGCCTGAACAATATATCTGACCTATCAGCTAACATTTCAAATGTACACTGAAAAATATATGTAAATGCAACATTCAACAATTTAAAAAGTTTTACTGAGTAGAAGGAAATCAGTCAATTGAAAAAAATTCATTAGGCCTTAATCTATGGATTTCACATGACTGGGGACACAGGTATCTATCTGTTGGTCATAGATACCTTAAAAAAAAAGGCAGGGTTGTGGGTAAAAAAAACAGTCAGTATCTGGTGTGACCACCATATGCTGAATGGCACGACAATGGCCCTCAGGATCTCGTCACGGTATCTCTGTGCATTCAAATTGCCATTGATAAAATGCAATTGTATTTGTTGTCCGTAGCTTATGCCTGCCCATACCATAACCCCACCGCCTCCATGGGGCACTCTGTTCACCACGTTGACATCAGCAAACCGCTCGCCCACATGACGCCATAAACGCTGTCTGCCATCTGCCATCTGCCCGGTACAGTTGAAATCGGGATTCATCCGTGAAGAGCACACTTCTCCAGCGTGCCAGTGGCCATTGATGGTGAGAATTTGCTCACTGAAGTCAGTTACGACGCCGAACTGCAGTCAGGTCAAGACCCTGCAGAAATTCTTCGGTTGTGCAATCCCACAGTTTCATCAGCTGTCCGTGTGGCTGGTCTCAGACGATCCCACAGTTTCATCAGCTGTCTGTGTGGCTGGTCTCAGACGATCCCACAGTTTCATCAGCTGTCCGGGTGGCTGGTCTCAGACGATCCCACAGTTTCATCAGCTGTCCGTGTGGCTGGTCTCAGACGATCCCACAGTTTCATCAGCTGTCCGGGTGGCTGGTCTCAGACGATCCCACAGTTTCATCAGCTGTCCGTGTGGCTGGTCTCAGACGATCCCACAGTTTCATCAGCTGTCCGTGTGGCTGGTCTCAGACGATCCCACAGTTTCATCAGCTGTCCGTGTGGCTGGTCTCAGACGATCCCACAGTTTCATCAGCTGTCCGTGTGGCTGGTCTCAGACGATCCCACAGTTTCATCAGCTGTCCGTGTGGCTGGTCTCAGACGATCCCACAGTTTCATCAGCTGTCCGTGTGGCTGGTCTCAGACGATCCCACAGTTTCATCAGCTGTCCGTGTGGCTGGTCTCAGACGATCCCACAGTTTCATCAGCTGTCCGTGTGGCTGGTCTCAGACGATCCCACAGTTTCATCAGCTGTCCGTGTGGCTGGTCTCAGACGATCCCACAGTTTCATCAGCTGTCCGTGTGGCTGGTCTCAGACGATCCCACAGTTTCATCAGCTGTCCGTGTGGCTGGTCTCAGACGATCCCACAGTTTCATCAGCTGTCCGTGTGGCTGGTCTCAGACGATCCCACAGTTTCATCAGCTGTCCGTGTGGCTGGTCTCAGACGATCCCACAGTTTCATCAGCTGTCCGTGTGGCTGGTCTCAGACGATCCCACAGTTTCATCAGCTGTCCGTGTGGCTGGTCTCAGACGATCCCACAGTTTCATCAGCTGTCCGTGTGGCTGGTCTCAGACGATCCCACAGTTTCATCAGCTGTCCGTGTGGCTGGTCTCAGACGATCCCACAGTTTCATCAGCTGTCCGTGTGGCTGGTCTCAGACGATCCCACAGTTTCATCAGCTGTCCGTGTGGCTGGTCTCAGACGATCCCACAGTTTCATCAGCTGTCCGTGTGGCTGGTCTCAGACGATCCCACAGTTTCATCAGCTGTCCGTGTGGCTGGTCTCAGACGATCCCACAGTTTCATCAGCTGTCCGTGTGGCTGGTCTCAGACGATCCCACAGTTTCATCAGCTGTCCGTGTGGCTGGTCTCAGACGATCCCACAGTTTCATCAGCTGTCCGTGTGGCTGGTCTCAGACGATCCCACAGTTTCATCAGCTGTCCGTGTGGCTGGTCTCAGACGATCCCACAGTTTCATCAGCTGTCCGTGTGGCTGGTCTCAGACGATCCCACAGTTTCATCAGCTGTCCGTGTGGCTGGTCTCAGACGATCCCACAGTTTCATCAGCTGTCCGTGTGGCTGGTCTCAGACGATCCCACAGTTTCATCAGCTGTCCGGGTGGCTGGTCTCAGACGATCCCACAGTTTCATCAGCTGTCCGTGTGGCTGGTCTCAGACGATCCCACAGTTTCATCAGCTGTCCGTGTGGCTGGTCTCAGACGATCCCACAGTTTCATCAGCTGTCCGTGTGGCTGGTCTCAGACGATCCCACAGTTTCATCAGCTGTCCGTGTGGCTGGTCTCAGACGATCCCACAGTTTCATCAGCTGTCCGTGTGGCTGGTCTCAGACGATCCCACAGTTTCATCAGCTGTCCGTGTGGCTGGTCTCAGACGATCCCACAGTTTCATCAGCTGTCCGTGTGGCTGGTCTCAGACGATCCCACAGTTTCATCAGCTGTCCGTGTGGCTGGTCTCAGACGATCCCGCAAGTGAAGAAGCCAGATGTGGAGGTCCTGGGCTGTTGTGTAATGTTGTGTAATGATCATGATGTTTAATCAGCTTATTGATATGCCACACCTATCTTGGCAATGGAGAAATGCTCACTGACAGGGATGTAAACAAATGTGTGCATTTAAAAAAAAAAAAAAAAAATTTTGAAAATACGCTTTTTGTGTATATGGACATTTTCTGCGATCTTTTATTTCAGCTCATGAAACATGGAACCAACACTTTACATGTTGCATTTATATTTTTGTTCAGTGTAAGTTCAAGCATAACATCTAAGAAAACTAGCAACAATGAGAAATGGTTTGATGAAGAATGCTAAAATTTCGTCATATAAAAACCGTTAGGGCATTTTCCAGCCCTAACGCCAGGTTCAGCAATTTCCCAGTCTTATATTAACCCTTCTTGCGCTCAGATGGGCGGGGTGGAAATATTTTATGCATGTCTTAAAAACATGATTCAAATTGCTCATTTCAGACAGCGCTGATAGGGATATTTTAGACCAACCTGAAAGCTGGTTTTAGCGGTAACGCAGGACACTATGGCATGCATTTTGACAGCGGAATTGCAGCCTATCCGCACACTGCCCATGGAACAAGAGTAGCCAAATGGGCTTTGTATTTAGAAACATTTTTCCCATTTAGTTTAGAATAGCCTCCCCTTCTCTAAATGATTTTTTTTTTGTCTGCCTAATTATGCAATCGCGAAAATGTCAAGACTGTCTATAAGGGGTTTGGCTCATTTTAGGAGGTGTAAACCAGTGAGCTGACATTCCCTTTTTATCTATGCATTGTAGGCAGGCCTACATTATTTTAGCTATGCAGGTCCCGTTTTGGAAGTGCATAAAAGCCCGTCCATGATGTAGGCTACGTATTCATGCCCATCGTGAAACAAGAGATGAGAACCTCGGGGGAATACGGTGAACCTTGTATTTATAAGTTATCTGTAAGCAGTATTTAGTTTTCCATTTCATATGTTCAAAGCCCTCCCATAGGCCTACTATTATGAAGGCTGGTTCAACAGCAATGTGTGTCTTTTTTATGGTGCTGATGCTATGACATTATTACATTTATTTATTGTCATTGTTGTTTAAAAAAACGGATTGCTTGTTTTTCGTTTAATGTTATTACAACCAAACTTATAAGAATGATTCACCTTCCTGGTATTATGGTGACAATGTCCGTAGCGAACTGGCAATGCAACTTCTGGAGATGTGTGAGTGCGATCTGATCTATAAAATGGTTCCGATTACGTTCATAAAACATAGGCCTTTTGGGGAACAGTATAACGGTCAGTGGACATTCTCTCTATTTATATTGGATCTTTGTCCAGCTGTAAAGTTTGGATGTGCATAAAAACCTCCATAGTCTGTGTTGTTTTATTATGATATGAGGAGCAATGATGGTGCCTGTAAGTGTATTTAGACAGCGTATGGTATGCTGATATGACAGGGAGAAATGATGGTGCCTGTAAGTGTATTTAGACAGCGTATGGTATGCTGATATGACAGGGAGAAATGATGGTGCCTGTAAGTGTATTTAGACAGCGTATGGTATGCTGATATGACAGGGAGAAATGATGGTGCCTGTAAGTGTATTTAGACAGCGTATGGTATGCTGATATGACAGGGAGAAATGATGGTGCCTGTAAGTGTATTTAGACAGCGTATGGTATGCTGATATGACAGGGAGAAATGATGGTGCCTGTAAGTGTATTTAGACAGCGTATGGTATGCTGATATGACAGGGAGAAATTATGGTGCCTGTTAAGTGTATTTACACATAGCGTGTGACATATTTAAAATAACTTGTTGAATTTAATCTTGCTTACTGACATCGTTTGGCAAGTCCATGCTAAGTTATAATGCAATTTACAGTAGGCCTAGACCCTATATCACTGTGAAT
The DNA here is from genome assembly GCF_965601325.2 of Salmo salar. Lineage (NCBI taxonomy): Eukaryota > Metazoa > Chordata > Actinopteri > Salmoniformes > Salmonidae > Salmo > Salmo salar. The sequence goes on along the minus strand of NC_138295.1, from coordinate 11,694,205 downwards.
GGTATGTAGGCCTATATACAGTGCATTCGGAAAGTATTCAGACCCCTTGACTTTTTCCACATTTTGTTACGTTACAGTCTTATTCTAAAATAGATTATATCGTTTTTTTTTTCTCTAATCAACTCGAAATTGTCCAAACAATTCCATTTACCACAGGTGGACTCCAATCAAGTTGTAGAAACATCTCAAGGATGATCAATGGAAACAGGATGCACCTGAGCTCAATTTCAAGTCTCATAGCAAAGGGTCTGAATACTTATGTGAATAAGGTATTTCTGTTTTTAATTTGTTATAAATTAGCAAACATTTCTATAAATCTGTTTTTGCTTTGTCATTATGGGGTATTGTGTGTAGATGTATGAGGAAATTGTTTGTCAGGAGCTTCATGAAATGGAGCCTAAGATCACCATGTGCAATGCCAAGTGTCAGCTGGAGTGGTGTAAACCTCGCCGCCATTGGATTCTGGGACAGTGGAAACGCGTTCTCTGGAGTGGTGTAAACCTCGCCGCCATTGGATTCTGGGACAGTGGAAATGCGTTCTCTGGAGTGGTGTAAACCTCGCCGCTATTGGATTCTGGGACAGTGGAAACGCGTTTTCTGGAGTGATGAAACACGCTTCACCATCTGGCAGTCCGACGGACGAATCTGGTTTTATCTCCTGGTGAAGGAGGAATAAGGGTCTAGAGTTGTTTTCATGGTTCGGGCTAGGCCCATTAGTTCCAGTGAAGGGAAACCTTAATTAAGCATACAATGACATTCTAGATGAGTCTGTGCTTCCAACTTTGTGGCAACAGTTTAGGGAAGGGCCTTTCCTGTTTCAGCATGACAATGCCCCCGTGCACAAAGCGATGTCCATACAGAAATGTTTTGTCAAGATCAGTGTGGAACAACTTGACTGGCTTGCACTGAGCCCTGACCTCATCCCCATCAAACACCTTTGGGATGAATTGGAGCGCAAGTGCGAGCCAGGCCTAATCTCCAAACATTAGTGCCCGACCTCACTCTTGTGGCTGAATGGAAGAAAGTCCATGCGGCAATGTTCCAACATCTAGTGGAAATCCTTCCCAGAAAAGTGGAGGCTGTTATAGCAGCAAAGAGGGGACCAACTCCATATGAATGCCCATGATTTTGGAATGAGATGTTCGACATTAAAGCCATGCAATTACTTAGAATGTGGACTGCAAATGGATTCAAGTTAACGTATTTAACAAAGATAGGTCTACATTTTTGTATTTTGTTTCCGTAAGCTATTTAACAAATTATAATGGACTAACATTGGAATTTAAGTTGATTCCAAGGCAATACATACAATACCTTATATACACAACTTGAAGAAACCATGTAGTTCGCCATGGAGCACATTCTGATTGGCCAGTGAAGGGTCAAGCCTTGACACACCCACAACTTGTTTATTCATCAAAACCCAGCCCTTTCGCGCCAATGGCAGGAAGTGTGCCAATAATTGTGATAGTGAAAAACAAATATTTCTGACACACACTCTAGTGCTACCGCCTGCGCTTAGATTGACCATTTAGGATTGTTAAAATAGAGCCCAGAGACCCAGAAAAACTGAGCCTTCACTATGGGGAAACACTTAAATAATACAGAAATACACTATGGAAAAAAATGGAACAGCACGTCAGAAATCTGCTCACTGTAATTGAAGAATCCATAGAACCAAATCACTTCCTGGAAAATTGGAACACACTAAACAAACACGAAGAGCTATCTATCCAAAATAAAGATGTATGGATAAACCCCTTCTCTAACCTTCTCAGCCGTAAAATATAGAACCAAGAACTAAACAAAATTATAAAATATACAGACCACAAATTTAAATGGGCTATTCTTAAACTGTTCAACATTATCCTCAGCTCTGGCATCTTGCCCAATATTTGGAACGAAGGTCTGGTCACCCGAATCCAATAGTTTCGAAAAATTGGACCCCAATAAGTATATGCATCAGCAGCAATCTCTGAAAAATCATCTGCCGTATCATCAACAGCAGACTCCAACATTTCCTCAGTGAAACAATGTCCTGAGAAAGTTGTCTTCATACCAAAATACAATACAACAGACCACGTATACACCCTGCACACCCTTATTGTCAAACAAAACAAAAGCAAAATCTTCTCATACTTTGTTTTCAAATAATTTCTATTTGGCATGAGGGTCTGCTATACAAATGGAAGGAAAGTGGTGTTGGGAGAAAACATATTACATTATATAATCAATGTATAGAAAGGGGTTGTTGAACTGATATGTGTCTTCCGCATTTAACCCAACCCCTCTGAATCAGAGAGGTGCGGAAGGCTGCCTTAATCCACATCCACGTCTTAGGCGCTGGGGAAAAGTGGGCTAACTGCCTTGCTCAGGGGGGAACAACAGATTTTTACCTTTTCAGCTCAGGAATTCGATCCAGCAACCTTTCGGCTACTGGCCCAATGCTCTAACCACTAGGCTACCTGCCACCCCAATGTACACGCACAACAAGTGTGCAGTTAAAATTGGCAATAAACACATACATTTCTTTCCTCAGGGCCAAGGGGGGAGCCCCACCCTCTTCAACATAATTATCAATGAATTGGCAAGGGCACTAGAACATTCTGCAGCACCTGGCCTCACCCTACTAAGACCTGTAGTCAAATGTCTCCTGCTTGCAGATGAGCTGATGCTTCTGTCCCCAACCAAAGAGGGCCTACAGCAGATCTTTTGCACAGATTCTGTCAGACTTGGGCTCTGACAGTGAATCTAAGTCAGACAAAAATAATGGTGTTTCAAAAAAGGTCTAGTTGACAGGACAACAAATATAAATGATATCTAGACACCATTGCCCTAGAGTACACAAAGAATTATACCAACCTGGGTCTAAACATCAACACCACAGGTAACTTCCACAAGGCTGTGAATTATTTTTTAAAGACAAGGCAAGAAGGGCCTTCTATGCCATGAAAAGGAACATAAAACTCAACATCCCAATTAGGATCTGTAAAAAAAAATACTTCAATCAGTTATAGAACCCATTTCCATTTATGGTTGTGAGGTCTGGGGTCCACTCATCAACCAATAATTCACAAAATGGGATAAAGACCCAATTGTGAATTCTGCAAATATACAATATACTTTGTGTACAATGCAAAACCCCAAACAATGCATGCAGAGCAGAATTAGGACTGTACCTGCTAGTTATTACATTTCAGAAAAGAGCTGTGAAACTCTACAATCACCTAAAAGGAAGCGATGCCCATACATTTCACCACAAAGCTGTCACCTACAGAGAGCTGAACCTAGAGAAGAGTCCCCTCAGCCTGCTGATACACAAAAAGACCACACAGAGCCCCTCGGCAGAAACACAATTAGACCCGACCAAATTATGAGAAAACAAAAAGTGATCTAATTGACACAGTGGAAAGAATCACCCCCCAAAAATAAAGCAAACTAGAATACTATCTGGCCCTAAACAGAGAGTACACAGCGGCAGAATACCTGTGACACAAATTTAAGAAAACCCTTGACTATGAACAGACTCAGTGAGCATAGCCTTGCTATTGAGAGAGGCCGCCATAGGCAGACCTGGCTCTCGAGAGAAGACACTGCCCACAGAATGAGGTGAAAACTGAGCAGCACTTCTTAACCTCCTGCCCAATGCATCACCACATTAGAGACACATGTTCCACAGATCACACAGACCCACACAGAATTTGAAAAGAAATCAAACATTGATAAACTCCCATATCTGTTAGCAAGATTATTTATACTACAACTATTGTACATAGCTGACAATATAACACTTGAAATGTCTTTATCTTTTTGAAACCTTTTTGAGTGCAATGTTTACTGTTAATTTACTGTTCATTTCTAATTGTTTTTTATGTTAAATTTGTTTCTTCTAACTTTTGTTTATTTCACTTGCAGGGAGGGAGAGAGGGGGAGAGGGAGGGAGAGAGGGGGAGAGGGAGGGAGAGAGGGAGGGAGAGAGGGAGAGGGAGGGAGGGAGGGAGGGAGAGAGAAAGGGGGAGGGAGGGAGGGAGAGAGAGAGAAAAGGAGGGAGGGAGAGAGAGGGGGAGGGAGAGAGGGGGAGGGAGGGACAGAGAGAGGGGGAGGGAGGGAGGGAGCGAAAGGGAGAGAGGGAGGGAGGGGGGGGGGGGGGGGGGCTGGCCGGCCATATAGTGATCTCATGAGGTCCATGACATACTGTCGGTGAGCGATCACTCTCATGCTGAAATGTAATAAAGCTCACGTTTCCTGACAGATTCAGAGAGAGTCTAAAGCACATGTACCGTAATGTGTGCATGGTTGTTTTTCAAATGATTGAGAAACAAATTATCCAGAATTCAATATTTACAAAATGGTTCAACTTAAACTTGTAAAATAGTTTTCTGTTTGTTTTATGGTTGTGTCATCCATATAACACAATATATTTGTGAGGTGGGGGAAATGATAGATCTGCATTGTGTGTATCAAAACATCTCGGAGCCATTTCTGTTTATTCTGTGATGAAAACAAAGTTCTTTCAATGGATATCAGAGACGTCGGTATCCCAAATGGCACGCTATTCCCTATATAGTGCACTACTTTTGACCAGAGCACCGTTTGGGATGCAACCAGAGATTAAATAGTAGCATGAATCACTGGAGAGTGGAGACATTGAAATGCCTTTCTCCACACAAAGGATACAGAGTCAGATTTAGCGTGCAGAGTGGTTTCCCTCGGTGGACAATGGCTTTCAGTCTCTCTCTCTCTCTCTCTCTCTCTCTCTCTCTCTCTCACCATGAATACTCTCATGAATATTCTCTCCCTCTCTTTCTCATCCTTTCTCTCCCTCTCTCGCTCATCCTTTCTCTCTCTCTCTCTCTCTCACTCTCCATGAATACTCTCATGAATATTCTCTCCCTCTCTTTCTCATCCTTTCTCTCCCTCTCTCTCATCCTTTCTCTCCCTCTCTCTCATCCTCTCTCCTCTCTCCTTTTCTCCTCTTTCATAATCCTGTATCAGAGAATAGATAACAGACGCCTACAGCTCATCTCTCAAACACTAGTCTGTGTTGTAAAGACATTAGTCTTCACATGACACCCTGGTTGTACAGAGACGCTATTCGCCCATACATGTCTTTTGTATAGATAAGTATGTTGTTGTTGTTGTTATCTATGACTAGCACTGTGTTCCAAAGTGTTTTCTGTCTCAGTGTTTAACAATAATCTTAACTTAATTCATTACAAAAACTATTTTTGTATTTTCAGTGGGATATGTCATTTTTATAATCAGAGGAAAAATAATTGTCTGTTTGATATAAAATTATTTTCCCAAATAGAATAACGAGTGGAGAACGGCATTATATGTTTTTCAGTTTACTTATTCGTTCATGCAAAGTCAAGCTCCAGTTACTGTCCTGCCATGGCCTCTTTCCAAACCACGGCAGCAATCCACTTCCTCATCCAATTGTCTCAAAACGCTATTACATGCACTTACTGTAAGTGGCTGGAGAGTAGAGGAGTGTCTGCTGGCCAACTTAATATACATATATATATAAATACCAGGCCTAGGGAGCAGGAGAGTAGAGGAGAGTCTGCTGGACATCTTGATGTGAATATATATATACAGTAGTTCTTCCTTTAAAAGTTGCGTCTTGCGGGCTGCCGCAGAATTCTATGGCCCGTTATTTAATTGTCAGCCATTGTTACCATTAATGCTAGTTAGTGCTAGTCTGACCACCAGAGGGCATCTTTGAAAAGCATTTGATAGCCTTCAATATTGGCTGTACTAGAGAATTTAAAACCTTTTTTTGGACGAACATAGTATGTGGGATTGATTTGAAGAAATGTATCTTAATTAATTTGATTAATATTATGGTGTTTCTATTCCAAGAAAAACAATAAACAGAACAGAAAATATGGCGCTGTACAACATGACGGCCGGGAGTAGGCTACAGTTCTAAGAGCATAACATTTCCACACCCTAATTGTAGTCTAACCAATACCCAAGCAAAGATTCAGTGAAAATAAAAATCTCATTGATTTATCAAGACCTGTCCCCATGCTTGTCTCAGAGCAACGCGAAATGGTGCTGAAATAGTTGACCACAGCGGGTAGGCTATTGCTTCAAATCCTATTGCTTCTAACTTCAATATGCTCTTTAAATAAATAAGACCTACACCACTTTTAAAAGCACATTACTCAACACTAGTGAGACTCATATTGCCTACAGTATATCTACAAATATTTTTTTCATTGACATGACTCTCCACCAATAATTCGATTTAGAGGATTGGAGAATTCAAAATGAATATTTACGGGTCATTTTTCATTAGGATATATGAGAATATCTAAGGGGCTTTTATATCATTCTATATTAATTAATAAAAATTGCGCACCGCCCTATGGGACTCCCAATCATGGTCGGATGTGATACAGCCTGGATTCAAACCAGGGACTGTAGTGATACCTGTTGCGCTGAGATGCAGTGCCTTAGACAATTGCGCCACTCGGGAGCCAATGTCAATATGACCAATAGATATTGTCCTGCTAATAGAAACGTTGTTTGCAGAATTCACAGCCTGCTATGCTTTTCCCCCTTCCACTTGTTAAAGCTTCCAATTGATAATGTTTTTTTTATTTTTATCAAATAGTATATTTGAGTTTAACCACAATATTTGTTATATTATTTGTTCTGTCTTTTCTGTTGTATTAAACTGAAATTGCAACCAACTTTCTATGGCTTGTTTAAAAAAATAATGATATTTTGGAGATGATTTAGTTTTCAAATAACCTAAAGTGAGGGGTGAGACATTGTTAGTAATTTGTCAATAAAGCCAGTTTGTTATTTCGAGTGATTTATTTCTGTTTTCAGAGGGAGAGAAACCAGAAGTTTACACTCGGCTCATAGCCGGCGCTGGTATTGAACCAGCATGTGTAGTAACACAGCTTGCACTGCTATGCAGTGTCTTTGACCACAGCGCCACTCAGGCACTGTACAACGTGACTGGTCGGGAGTGGCCTACAGTAAGAGCAAAATAATCCTAACAAAATAAAATAATACAAACCTTAGTGTAACAACAGTTTTAGTAAGTAATACTGACTAGTAGTAATAACAAAAATAAATGTATTTTTTCAGGTGTGCGCGTGCAGGACAGAGGAATAGCAATTCTTACACAATTGTTCTGTATTCAATCACCTTCATCTTCATCATTCAGTTCATTTAAAATCAATTTTGAAGTCGTACACAACTATCAGTTTCTATTTAGTTTTATGTCGCCCATTCATTGTCAGTTAGAGACACAGTAGCACAAAAAAGCATAATCAGTGTTCTAACTCCCCCTTGCGCTGGTCTGGAGCAATGAAATGGTGATGCAGGGTACCGTACTAAACCACAAATTACCTCTAAGTCCCACAGCATAATCTCAAAACTTTTAGTTGAGCAACCACTGTATACCAGGCCTAGGGAGCAGCAGAGTCTGCTGGACATCTTGATGGGAATGAACATACATACATACATACATACATACATACATACATACATACATACATACATACATACATACCTACCTACCTACCTACCTACATACACACACCTACATACATACATACATACATACATACATACATACATACCTACCCCACCTACCTACCTACCTACCTACATACATACATACCAGGCCTAGGGAGCAAGAGAGAAGAGAGAGGCAGCTAGCTATAGTAACTCAACAAGATCTCACAGTATCACTTTGAAATCTGATGTGTTATCGACAAACGCTTACTAGAGCGTTGTGGACTGCACTGGCGGAATGTTCTAAACCGTGAGTCTCTGGCTCCGAGGATCGCTGGTTTGTGTTTAATTTTTTTGTAAATGCCGACGAACGCATATCCTAATGTCCTGAGGACCTGGACAGATGTCCAATATCGCTGTCTATCTTTAGTGATCTCCCTGAGGAAGTGAGGGATTTGGTGTTGTCTGTTGTGACAGGCCTGCTCTCACTTCTTCCTGCTCCTCTCAACACTCACACACACGCGCACACGCACACACACACACACACATACACACACTACCAGGTCCTCTCTCAGAAGATAATTCCACAGTGAGGCAATGGGACCAGATTACGGGCACAGTCCCACCCCACTCCTAACCTTAACGCTTCTGAGTCACACCTTAATGTGTATGTGCACATGCATCCTTGTGTTTGTGTGTTGTCTGTGTGTGTACGTGTGTGCATGCGTCTAAGACTGTGTGAGTGGCGTTACAGAGCGAAGCACAGCCAGACTATTTTAGTTGTGAGTTTACATGTCGTGCCTGCTTGCATTAGGAGCAGATTGTGTTCTTTGTGGCTGCAGGCTGTAGAACAACGGAGAGGGTCAGAGACACTGACCTCAGATCTGTCAGACAGTGAGAGAGAGCGACACACATGGGCAGATAATGTGTTTACACTGCAGGACCAAACATGTCTGGCTGCTCACACCTGATACTGTTGCTGTGGTTACAGAACTTACACCTGATACTGTTGCTGTGGTTACAGAACTTACACCTGATACTGTTGCTGTCATTACAGAACTTTCACCTGATACTGCTGCTGTGGTTACAGAACTTACACCTGATACTGTTGCTGTGGTTACAGAACTTACACCTGATACTGCTGCTGTGGTTACAGAACTTACACCTGATACTGTTGCTGTGGTTACAGAACTTATACCTGATACTGCTGCTGTGGTTACAGAACTTATACCTGATACTGCTGCTGTGGTTACAGAACTTACACCTGATACTGTTGCTGTGGTTACAGAACTTGCACCTGATACTGTTGCTGTGGTTACAGAACTTACACCTGATACTGTTGCTGTGGTTACAGAACTTACACATGATACTGCTGCTGTGGTTACAGAACTTACACCTGATACTGTTGCTGTGGTTACAGAACTTACACCTGATACTGCTGCTGTGGTTACAGAACTTACACCTGATACTGTTGCTGTGGTTACAGAACTTACACCTGATACTGCTGCTGTGGTTACAGAACTTATACCTGATACTGTTGCTGTGGTTACAGAACTTACACCTGATATTGTTGCTGTGGTTACAGAACTTATACCTGATACTGTTGCTGTGGTTACAGAACTTATACCTGATACTGTTGCTGTGGTTACAGAACTTACACCTGATACTGTTGCTGTGGTTACATAACTTACACCTGATACTGTTGCTGTGGTTACAGAACTTACACCTGATACTGTTGCTGTGGTTACAGAACTTACACCTGATACTGTTGCTGTGGTTACAGAACTTATATCTGATACTGTTGCTGTGGTTACAGAACTTACACCTGATATTGTTGCTGTGGTTACAGAACTTACACCTGATACTGTTGCTGTGGTTACAGAACTCACACTGACCAAACAACTACTAGTCTATCTGACCAAGTGGAAATCTAAACTCTCATAACATGATTAGGGAAGCATTATCATACATACAGTAGTTACCTTTACATTCTGGTCATTTATACAGAGAGACTTACATTCAGTGCATTCAACTACGGTAGGTAAAGCAACCCTATATCACAGTCATTGTAAGTAAAGCACTTTAGTTTTAAAATAGCTATTAGCTAATGTACTAGTTGAGTAACATAACAGTATTAGGGAAGCATACAGTGATATCAATATCTAATGTACCAGTAAACTGCTTTGGTTTAGCTGATCTGAAGGATAGTAATAATAATTGTAGCTAATATCTAATTTACCAGTCCAGTGTGGTGGGTTCCACTGATCCACTGATCCACGGTTCTGATTATGAGATAATTCACAGGGGCGGAGCATCATTGGTGTCTAACAGGGGTGGAGCATCATTGGTCTCTAACAGGGGCGGAGCATCATTGGTCGCTAACAGGGTGGAGCATCATTGGTCTCTAACAGGGTGGAGCATCATTGGTGTCTAACAGGGGTGGAGCATCATTGGTCTCTAACAGGGGCGGAGCATCATTGGTCTCTAACAGGGTGGAGCATCATTGGTCTCTAACAGGGGCGGAGCATCATTGGTCTCTAACAGGGGCGGAGCATCATTGGTCTCTAACAGGGTGGAGCATCATTGGTCTCTAACAGGGGCGGAGCATCATTGGTCTCTAACAGGGGCGGAGCATCATTGGTCTCTAACAGGGGCGGAGCATCATTGGTCTCTAACAGGGGCGGAGCATCATTGGTCTCTAACAGGGGCGGAGCATCATTGTCTCTAACAGGGGCGGAGCATCATTGGTCTCTAACAGGGGCGGACCATCATTGGTGTCTAACAGGGTGGAGCATCATTGGTCTCTAACAGGGGCGGAGCATCATTGGTCTCTAACAGGGGCGGAGCATCATTGGTCTCTAACAGGGTGGAGCATCATTGGTCTCTAACAGGGTGGAGCATCATTGGTCTCTAACAGGGGCGGAGCATCATTGGTCGCTAACAGGGCGGAGCATCATTGGGCTCTAACAGGGGCGGAGCATCATTGGTCTCTAACAGGGGCGGAGCATCATTGGTCTCTAACAGGGCAGAGCATCATTGGTCTCTAACAGGGCGGAGCATCATTGGACTCTAACAGGGGCGGAGCATCATTGGTCTCACAGTAGTGAATGCATACATTTCATACATTTCAATTCATTTCATACCTTTTTTTTTTTCCGTACTGGCCCCCCGTGGGAATCAAACCCACAACCCCGGGGGTTGCAAACACCATTGCAAACATCATGCTCTACCAACTGAGCCTAACCTGTACCAGCTGCGTTCCAAACGGCACCCTGTTCCCTTTATAGTGCACTACGTTTGACCAGAGCCCATAGGTTGCTATTTGGGATGCCACCACACTGTCTTTTAAAGGCCCACAATGCAACCGGGTAACAATTAAGTACCTTACTGTTATTATTTTTTTCTCGATTTAAAATGGTGAAAAATTAACAAAAATTGCTTCTTAGCAAAGAGCAAGCAATTTCTCAAGCAAAAATGTAGCTAGGACTGTCTGTGGTCTAAGTGAGAAGCCTAATGGGAGGAGCCTAATGGGAGGGATATGTAAAATGAAAACTAGCTGTTATTGGCAGAGAAGTTTGAAACTCTCTTTGTTATTGGTCTTTTAACCGAATGAGCTGAAAGCTATGATCCCTTATTGATGACACCTGTTAAATCCACTTCAATCAGTGTAGATGAAGGCGAGGAGACAGGTTAAAGAAGGATGTTAAAGCCTTGAGATAATTGAGACATGGTTTGTGTATGTGTGCCATTCAGAGGCTGAATGGGCAAGACAAAATATTTAAGTGTCTTTGAACGGGGTATGGTAGTACGTGCCAGATGCCCTGGTTTGAGTGCGTCAAGAACTGCAGTGCTGCTGGGTTTCCTGTGTGTATCAAGAATGGTCCACCACCCAAAGGACATTCAGCCAACTTGACACATCTGTGGGAGGTATTGGAGTCAACATGGGCCAGTACACTTTCAACATCTGGTACAGTCCATGCCCTGATGAATTGAGGCTGTTCTGAAGGCAAAAGGGGGTGCAACTCAGTATTAGGAAGGTGTTCCTAATGTTTTGTACACTCAGCTTATATAAAACACAGGAAAATGAAGTTTTTGACTGCACTGATATCTAATCTCTTGGTGACTGACTGGCTCATTACCGATGGTTCAGCTTAAAAGTGTTGTTGCAGTTCCTGGTCAGGGTGTAAATGTTGCAGAATGCTGTGTTCTCAGCATGTGGTAGCTAATGAGGATAGATGCTAGTGTTGGTGTGTGTGTGTGTGTGTGTGCATGTGCGTGTGTGTTTTTGTGTGCATTTTGAAAGTGCATGTGAGTGGGTAGAGAAAGAGAGTATAGAACAGATTGCCCTAAAAGGTATTGAGTTGTTTATGGTTCCTGGGTCATGAGTGGGAGTGGACCAGCCTGCAGAAGGCTTTGGTATTCACAGTGTGTTATGTGTGTGCTGTGTGTTAATGATAAAGTATGGATCAGACTACAGTACCCTGTACCAGCTACTTGATAAAGGATGGATCAGACTACAGTACCCTGTACCAGCTACTTGATAAAGGATGGATCAGACTACAGTACCCTGTACCAGCTACTTGATAAAGTATGGATCAGACTACAGTACCCTGTACCAGCTACTTGATAAAGGATGGATCAGACTACAGTACCCTGTACCAGCTACATGATTTAACTAAAAGTTATCTTCTTACCATCCCCTCTCTCTCCCCTTCATCTCCTCTTAACCCCCCCCCCCCCCCCCCCCTCTTTCTCTCTCTCGCCCTCATAATCCCACCACCTCTGAATCACTCATTGTGTTATTGTAGCTCGTATGAAAATACTATCTGAGGCGCATATAATGGCTTTAAAAAGGATGAATGTGTCCTTGCAAAAGTAGCCTCTGTCTACGGCCTCTGCTGTTTCCATGTGTGGTCCAAGTATAGTTCTACATCCTGGTGCTCCAAAAACTTACACAATGTACCACTTCCTGGTGTTACTAAAGCCTACATAATGTATTACTTCCTGGTGCTACTAAAACCTACATAATGTACCGTAATTTCCGGACTATTAAGCGCAACTGAATATAAGCCGCACCCACTGAATTTAAATGTTTTTTTTATTTTGAACATAAATAAGCCGCACATGTCTATAAGCCGCAGGTGCCTACCAGTACATTGAAACAAATGAACTTTACACAGGCTTTAACGAAACACGGCTTGTAACAAAAATAAATAGGCTTTAACGAAACACGGCTTGTAACAAAAAATACAAAATTAGCAGTAAGCTTTAGTTGTCTTTTTGCACTGAGTCAATTCCTCACGCTGCTGTTTCCAACATCTTATCATCGACTCATTAAGACCAAGCTCCCGTGCAGCAGCTCTATTTCCTTTTCCAACAGCCAGATCAATCGCCTTCAACTTGAAAGCTGCATCATATGCATTTCTCCATGTCTTTGCCATGATGAGGGTGACAAAATGACTACCGTAATCAGAATGATGGGAAGTTTGAGAGCGCTCGATTTAATCTAAACAGTAAACAAAAAAGTTGTTTGACCTTAACCCGTTCGGCAATTTCATTGGTCTAATGAAAGCTTCATGCCACCAAAAAACTGAGCACGTCACAGAATGTGTTTTTTTGGAGAAAAGAAAATTGAAAGCGGGAAAAATCCATATATTAGCCGCATCATTGTTTAAGCCGCGAGGTTCAAAGCCTGGGAAAAAAGTTGCGGCTTATATTCAGGTGCGCTTAATAGTCCGGAAATGACGGTATATGAACAGGGCGTACCTGGTCCAAGATCAGCACTCCTATTCTGAGAAGCTTTATGAATACAGTCCAGGTCCCCCTTTTTATTATGATCTTAAAGTGACAACTGGTCCTAGATCAGTCCTCTGAGACACGCTTGTGACTACAGGCCCAGGTCAGAATACCCACCTTGAGACTCTCCACAGCACATCTCAGTTGTTTTACCTGATTCTCTCTCTCCTGTGCTGGCATGTCTTCTGTATCTCCCTGAGCGTTTTATGAATGTCAAAATCTAAGTCAGCATGACGCATTTTATGGTGTCCATATATTTACCCCCCAAAAAGCATAGATTTTTTTTTCTTTTATTTAACTAGGCAAGTCAGTTAAGAACACATTCTTATTTTCAATGACAGCCTAGGAACAGTGTTTTAACTGCCTTGTTCAGGGGCAGAATGACAGATTTTTACCTTGTCAGCTCAGGGATTCGATCTTGCAACCCTTCGGTTACAATTCCAATACTCTAACCACGAGGCAATCCTGCCACCTACAAATGCACCAGACACATGAAGAAAAATGTATCAACATGGATGACTTGCTACCTGTACTAGAACTCTGTTACCCAACCCGAGCCCCGACAATATTCATGGGGTATGAAGGGCCGGGTAGGGCCTGATTTTTTTCATCAATAGCTAGGGTACGGGCAGGGCTCAGGTACAGTTGAAGTCTGAAGTTTACATACACTTAAGTTGGAGTCATTAAAACTCATTTTTCAACCACTCCACAAATTTCTTGTTAACAAACTATAGTTATGGCAAGTCGGTTAGGACATCTACTTTGTGCATGACACAAGTAATTTTTCCATCAATTGTTTACAGACAGATGATTTCACTTATAATTCACTGTATCACAATTCCAGTGGGTCAGAAGTTTACATACACTACGTTGACTGTGCCTTTAAAAAGCTTGGCAAATTCCAGAAAATTACGTCATGGCTTTAGAAGCTTCTGATAGGCTAATTGACATCATTTGAGTCAATTGGAGGTGTACCTGTGGATGTATTTCAAGGCCTACCTTCAAACTCAGTGCCTCTTTGCTTGACATCATGGGAAAATCAAAAGAAATCAGCCAAGACCTCAGAAAACAAATGGTAGACCTCCAGAAGTCTGGTTCATCCTTGGGAGCAATTTCCAAGCGCCTGAAGGTACCACGTTAATCTGTACAAACAATAGTACGCCAGTATAAACACCATGGGACCACGCAGCTGTCATACCACTCAGGAAGGAGACGCCTTCTGTCTCCTAGAGATGAACGTACTTTGGTGTGAAAAGTGCAAATCAATCCCAGAACAACAGCAAAGGACCTTGTGAAGATGCTGGAGGAAACAAGTACAAAAGTATCTATATCCACAGTAAAACGAGTCCTATATCGACATAACCTGAAAGGCCTATCAGCAAGGAAGAAGCCACTGCTCCAAAACCGCCATAAAAAAGCCAGACTACGGTTTGCAACTGCACATGGGGACAAAGATCATACTTTTGGAGAAATGTCCTCTGGTCTGATGAAACAAAAATAGAACTGTTTGGCCATAATGACCATCGTTATGTTTGGAGGAAAAAGGGGGAGGCTTGCAAGCCGAAGAACACCATCCCAACCGTAAAGAACGGGGGTGGCAGCATCATGTTGTGGGGGTGCTTTACTGCAGGAGGGACTGGTGCACATCACAAAATAGATGGCATCATGAGGAATGAAAATTATGTGGATATGTTGAAGCAACATCTAAAGACATCCGTCAGGAAGTTAAAGCTTGGTCGCAAATGGGTCTTCCAAATGGACAATGACCCCAAGCATACTTCCAAAGTTGTGGCAAAATGGCTTAAGGACAACAAAGTCAAGGTATTGGAGTGGCCATCACAAAGCCCTGACCTCAATCCCATAGAAAATGTGTGGGCAGAACTGAAAAAGTGTGTGTGAGCAAGGAGGCCTACAAACCTGACTCAGTTACACCAGCTCTGTCAGGAGGAATGGGCCAAATTCACCCAACTTATTGTGGGAAGCTTGTGGAAGGCTACCTGAAACGTTTGACCCAAGTTAAACTATTTACAGTACTGTAGGATTGGTTGACATTGCAACGGTTGTCTTGTCCTGGTTTTACAAGATGACTTTTACAGTGCCAAAGTGGTAAATTCACACACACACACACACACACACACACACACACACACACACACACACACACACACACACGCTCCACTGAGTTGGCCAGCCGTTGCAGATTACAATGTTGAGTCCCTAATAGGGACTACCAGCGTCACTACAGACAAATTGAACTGAAGAATGAATACAACAGCAGGAGAGAAGAGGGTTTTCACTTCTCCCAGGCTAACAACACAACCCCCTCCCTCCCTCCCTCCCCACACACACACACACACACACACACACACACACACACACACACACACACACACACACACACACACACACACACACACACACACACACACACACACACACACCACACACACATGTCGAACCCTCTGTG
Organism: Salmo salar; assembly: GCF_965601325.2. Lineage (NCBI taxonomy): Eukaryota > Metazoa > Chordata > Actinopteri > Salmoniformes > Salmonidae > Salmo > Salmo salar. The sequence goes on along the minus strand of NC_138295.1, from coordinate 11,678,460 downwards.
GAATGGGTTCTACATGGAACCCAAAAGAGTTCCACCTGGAACCAAAAAGGGACAGTCAAAGGGACAGTCAAAGAACCGCATGTAGAACCCTCTGTGGAAAGGGTTCTACCTGGAACCAAAAAGAGTCCCCTATAGGGACAGCCGAAGAACCCTTATAGGTTCTAGATAGCACCTTTTTTCTAAGAGTGTAGTGCTGTCAGTGTTGTAGTCTACTGTATCTTCCGTCACACCAGTATTTCTCCACCTTGTTGTCCTCTTCATTAGTATGCTTCCCTTAAAGCCTAGAGATGTGATGACCATATAAGGACTGGAGATGACTAAGCCAAGAGCCTCATGGTAGAATTACTCACAATAGAGCTTTTAAAGTGCTGTTCCACAAATGTAAATTGCAGCACGCATAGATTAACTCGACTAGGACCCCTCCGGTGAACGGTGGTGTGTGTGTGTGTGTGTGTGTGTGTGTGTGTGTGTGTGTGTGTTTGTCAGTGTTCCAGTAATGTCTGAACCTCAGGATGGATCTAGGAAAGGTTTATTCATGTGGTGTTCATCAGCCCTCAAGGTCGACCTTTTTACATCCACAGTAAATACCCATCCCACCTGCACCAATACCAGTCCAGACTGCTGCCAGACCCCTCCCACCTGCACCAATACCAGTCCAGACTGCTGCCAGACCCATCCCACCTGCACCAATACCAGTCCAGACTGCTGCCAGACCCATCCCACCTGCACCAATACCAGTCCAGACTGCTGCCAGACCCATCCCACCTGCACCAATACCAGTCCAGACTGCTGCCAGACCCATCCCACCTGCACCAATACCAATCCAGACTGCTGCCAGACCCATCCCACCTGCACCAATACCAATCCAGACTGATGCTAGACCCATCCCATCTGCACCAATACCAATCCAGACTGCTGCCAGACCCCTCCCACCTGCACCAATACCAATCCAGACTGCTGCCAGACCCATCCCACCTGCACCAATACCAATCCATACTGCTGCCAGACCCCTCCCACCTGCACCAATACCAATCCAGACTGCTGCCAGACCCATCCCACCTGCACCAATACCAATCCAGACTGCTGCCAGACCCCTCCCACCTGCACCAATACCAATCCAGACTGCTGCCAGACCCCTCCCACCTGCACCAATACCAATCCAGACTGCTGCCAGACCCATCCCACCTGCACCAATACCAATCCAGACTGCTGCCAGACCCATCCCATCTGCACCAATACCAATCCAGACTGCTGCCAGACCCATCCCCCCTGCACCAATACCAATCCAGACTGCTGCCAGACCCATCCCACCTGCACCAATACCAATCCAGACTGCTGCCAGACCCCTCCCACCTGCACCAATACCAATCCAGACTGCTGCCAGACCCATCCCCCCTGCATCAATACCAATCCAGACTGCTGCGTGACCGACCATTTAACAGCCATCTGGAGAGAGAGAGAGAGAACACACACCACAGCCTAGCATAACGTCGGCGGTGGTGGCAGCATCGTTTTAGTGGGCGTCCAATGAGTGATTACCTTTGAGCTGGATTTATAATTCAGGGTGACCTCAATCAGCCTTCTGATGTATCGGCTCTACTTTAGGTGCCAGGCTCCCGCATGTCAAACACTGAGGCTGTGTGTGTGTGTGTGTGACGGTCGAGGCTATCTGTTGTCACTACTAAGCTAAACCTGACAGGTATAACGAGGCTATCTGTCGTCACTACTAAGATAAACCTGACAGGTATAACGAGGCTATCTGTCGTCACTACTAAGATAAACCTGACAGGTATAACGAGGCTATCTGTCGTCACTACTAAGCTAAACCTGACAGGTATAACGAGGCTATCTGTCGTCACTACTAAGATAAACCTGACAGGTATAACGAGGCTATCTGTCGTCACTACTAAGATAAACCTGACAGGTATAACGAGGCTATCTGTCGTCACTACTAAGCTAAACCTGACAGGTATAACGAGGCTATCTGTCGTCACTACTAAGATAAACCTGACAGGTATAACGAGGCTATCTGTCGTCACTACTAAGATAAACCTGACAGGTATAACGAGGCTATCTGTCGTCACTACTAAGATAAACCTGACAGGTATAACGAGGCTATCTGTCATCACTACTAAGATAAACCTGACAGGTATAACGAGGCTATCTGTCGTCACTACTAAGATAAACCTGACAGGTATAACGAGGCTATCTGTCGTCACTACTAAGCTAAACCTGACAGGTATAACGAGATGATGGACAGGCGTTTATACACGAATGTTGCGTCTGGAATGTCACACATTAAACACAGGCCAACACACACATACACACAAACACACATACACACAAACACACAAACACACATACACAAACACACATACACACAAACAAATACACACAGAGTTGGATATGGCAGGTCATCTATCCACATGGGATGAATTTTCATTAGAGTTAGGCCTGAGTAAATATTCCCCTTACTCTGCTCAGCTGTGCTCTCTCTCTCGCTCTCTCTCTCTGTTTTTCTCTCTCCGTGTCTCTCTCTCTCTCTCTCTCTCCCTCTCAATCTACGTATCTCCATCTTCCTCTTTCGCTCTTTCCATTTTTATCTGTCCTTCCATCTCTCCCTTTTCAGTCCATTACTCTCCCTCTCTCCATTCTTCCATCCCTCCCTCTCTCCCTCTCTCTCTCTCTCTCTCTCCATTCTTCCATCCCTCTCTCTCTCTCTCTCTCTCTCTCTCTCTCTCTCTCTCTCTCTCTCTCTCTCTCCATTCTTCCATCCCTCTCTCTCTCTCTCTCTCTCTCTCTCTCTCTCTCTCTCTCTCTCTCTCTCTCTCTCTCTCAAAATCTCATTGTGACACAGAGCTTTGGTTTCCAGGGCATATATCTGGCCATATGGTTGGCTAGGGGATATCTCTTTCTCTCATACAAATCAAATGTATTTATAAAGCCCTTTTTACATCATCAGATGTTAGAAAGTACTTATACAGAAGCCCAGCCTAAAATCCCAACAGCAAGCAATGCGTATGCAAGCAAGCACATTGGCTAGGAAAAACTTGAAAGGCAGGAACCTAGAAAGAAACCTAGAGAGGAACCAGGCTCTGAGGGGTGGCCAGTCCTCTTCTGGCTGTGCAGGGTGGAGATTATAAGAGTACATGGCCATTAAGGCCAGATCGTTCTTCAAGATGTTCAAACGTTCATAGATGACCAGCAGGGTCAAATAATAATCACAGTGATTGTAGAGGGTGCAACAGGTCAGCACCTCAGGAGTAAATGTCAGTTGGCTTTTCATAGCCGAGCATTCAGAGGTCGAGACAGCAGATGCAGCAGAGAGTGAGAGGGAGGGAGAGAGAGAGAGGGTCGAAAACAGCAGGTTTCTCTCCCATCTCCCTTTCTTTCTCTCTCTCTCACTTTCTCTCTCTCTCTTTCTCTCTGTCTTTATCTCTCTCCCCTCTCTCTTTCTCTCTCCCTATTCCTGTCCTTCAGATTACGCAGTGATGATGTTCAGACAGTGGTTAGTTGCATTCCTCCTCCAGAAAGGTGTGATTAAAGGCGTGTGAGAATTGGTCTTGGTGCTGAGGAGGGCATTGGGATTCAGTATGGGGTTCTACTGTAGCAGTATGACTGTTGCTGCTGCTGTTTGTACTGAACATGAGTCTGAACTGTGAAGAGAAGAGAAGCCATTCTATTAGAAAGAGATGGACGGGAGGAGTAGAGGGAGGGATTGAGGGAAGAGAGGGAGAGAGCGAGGGATGCATGGAGGGGAGGATAGGAGGGAGGGAAGGATTAAACCCCAGCCCCCTTCTGCCTCTGGGCATCTATCTTTCATCTCTCTCGCTCTCTCGCTCTCTCTCTCTCTCTCTCTCGTCTCTCTCTCTCTCTCTCTATCTCTCTCTCTCTCTCTCTCTCTCGCTCTCGCTCTCTCTCTTTATCTCTCTAATCTTTCGAGTGGTTGAAATGCTTGACATCTGCTTTCTCTCCATGGGATGCAGTGCATGCCACCATTGTTCATGCTGCTGACATTGTTCATGTTGCTAATGTTGCTAATGTTGTTAATGTTGCTAATGTTGCTAATGTTGCTCATGTTGCTAATGTTGTTAATGTTGCTAATGTTGCTAATGTTGTTAATGTTGCTCATGTTGCTAATGTTGCTAATGTTGCTAATGTTGCTAATTTTGTTTATGTTGTTAAAGTTGCTAATGTTATTAATGTTGCTAATGTTGCTAATGTTGTTAATGTTGTTAATGTTGCTAATGTTGTTAATGTTGCTAATGTTGTTAATGTTGTTAATGTTGCTAATGTTGTTAATGTTGCTAGTGTTGTTAAAGTTGTTAATGTTGTTAAAGTTGCTAGTGTTGTTAATGTTGCTAATGTTGCTAATGTTGCTAGTGTTGCTAGCGTTGTTAATGCTAATGCAGTCAGGATCACAGATCATTTGTATCAGTCTACCCACTGCTCACTGTAGTAGTTAGAGGTTATTACAGTTACACACACATGCAGTCGTGGCCAATATTTTTGAGAATGACACAAATATTAATTTTCACAAAGTCTGCTGCCTCAGTTTGTATGATGGCAATTTGCATATACTCCAGAATGTTATGAAGAGTGATCAGATGAATTGCAATTAAATGCAAAATCCCTCTTTGCCATGCAAATGAACTCAATTGCCCCAAAATATTTCCACTGCATTTCAGCCCTGCCACAAAAGGACCAGCTGACATCATGTCAGTCATTCTCTTGTTAATACAGGTGTGAGTGTTGACGAGGACAAGGCTGGAGATCACTCTGTCATGCTGATTGAGTTCGAATAACAGACTGGAAGCTTCAAAAGGAGGGTGGTGCTTGGAATCATTGTTCTTCCTCTGTCAACCATGGTTACCTGCAAAGAAACACGTGCCATCATCATTGCTTTGCACAAAAAGGGCTTCACAGGCAAGGATATAGCTGCCAGTAAGATTGCACCTAAATCAACCATTTTTCGGATCATCAAGAACTTCAAGGAGAGCGGTTCAATTGTTGTGAAGAAGGCTTCAGGGCGCCCAAGAAAGTCCAGCAAGCGCCAGGACCGTCTCCTAAAGTTGATTCAGCTGCGGGATCGGGGCACCACCAGTACGGAGCTTGCTCAGGAATGGCAGCAGGCAGGTGTGAGTGCATCTGCACGCACAGTGAGGCAAAGACTTTTGGAGGATGGACGGGTGTCAAGAAAGGCAGCAAAGAAGCCACATCTCTCCAGGAAAAACATCAGGGACAGACTGATATTCTGCAAAAGGTACAGGGATTGGACTGCTGAGGACTGGGGCAAAGTAATTTTCTCTGATGAATCCCCTTTCCGATTGTTTGGGGCATCCGGAAAAAAGCTTGTCCAGAGAAGACAAGGTGAGCGCTACCATGAGTCCTGTGTCATGCCGACAGTAAAGCATCCTGAGCCCATTCATGTGTGGGGTTGCTTCTCAGCCAAGGGAGTGGGCTCACTCACAATTCTGCCTAAGAACACAGCCATGAATAAAGAATGGTACCAACACATCCTCCGAGAGCAACTTCTCCCAACCATCCAGGAACAGTTTGGTGACGAACAATGACTTTTCCAGCATGATGGAGCACCTTGACATAAGTCAAAAGTGATAACTAAGTGGCTCGGGGAACAAAACATCGATATTTTGGGTCCATGGCCAGGAAACTCCCCAGACCTTAATCCCATTGAGAACGTGTGGTCAATCCTCAAGAGGCGGGTAGACAATCAAAAACCCACAAATTCTGACAAACTCCAAGCATTGATTATGCAAGAATGAGCTGCCATCAGTCAGGACGTGGCTCAGAAGTTAATTGACAGCATGCCAGGGCGGATTGCAGAGGTCTTGAAAAAGAAGGGTCAACACTGCAAATATTGACTCTTTGCATCAACTTCATGTAATTGTCAATAAAAGCCTTTGACACGTATGAAATGCTTGTAATTATACTTCAGTATTCCATAGTAACATCTGACAAAAATATCTAAAGACACTGAGGCAGCAGACTTTCATGTCTCAGGTAGCTCACGAAAGCCAGCATGGATAGAATGCAATACTTGACTAATATTTGCCATATTCTAATAATTCTCCTGCACCAACGTGTCGCCACGATCCGTGGTCGCCATGGTGAACCTTGCACTCCTGTAGATCTGTAATAATTGGATGGTGAAACTTACCAGCCAACCAGAAAAGGAAGGCAAAGCAATTCAGCCATTCAATCCTCGTCCTGCAAATAAACACAATTTTTTTGTTGAAAAAATAGATTTTTTAAGCAGTAGGCATTTAGAATGAAATTTGGAGTGGAACTTATAGTTACGTAATGACATCAAGTGCTCCGCATAACTTCAAAAGTATTCGGCAATTCTAATTTATTCGAAAAAAATCTGTTTCTATCACAATTTGTTGCAATAAAGATAGTTAGACAAAAGAAAAATCCAGCCCTGTCGTAGAGATAAGGATGTTGTCAATCTTTAGATAATGTTCTCTATCCCAGCTCTGCAGATTTTGCTGTGAAGAAACAGAATCGTGAGATAATTTGTTCTGGTACATTCCATATGTAGCTTGTTTTTGGACGCAGGTTCAGGAATGGCTGAAGAATTGCAACATTTACCTGGAGCTAACTGCAAATAGCAATACTGGGTGATTTAAAAAGTTATTGTCAATCAATCAGTAATATAATAATACTCTTAACAAAAAATGTTCTTTAATTTACATGATGTAGAATCTATGAGAATGGAAAGGTTCAGAACTTTTGTAAAACATCACAGCTGAAAAATATATGACAAATAGAAATCATAACTGGATGGTGTTCAGAGATAGATGGGAGGGTTGAGGGGAGCTGAAGGATGGGACTGGATGGTGTTCAGAGATAGATGGGAGGGTTGAGTGGAGCTGAAGGATGGGACTAAAAACAAACAAAAGATAGCTATTGTAAAATATACTGTGTCCGTAAAATATATTTAGTATGTATAAGCTGGAAATAGAAGCCTAAGTGTTGTTGTCCATTAGTTTACTCCAATTTGGGGAGTGATGGTAATATTAGTGGAAAGTATCAAAGAAAAATATCTAATATCTAATATATATATATATATATATATATATATATATATATATATATATATATATATATATTTTATATATATATTTTTTATTTATATATATATATGTATTTTATATACAGTACAAATCAAATATATTTTAGATTCTTCAAAATAGCCACCCTTTGCCTTGATGACAGCTTTGCACACTCTTGGCACACTCCAACAGTCTTGAAGGAGTTCCCACATATGCTGAGCACTTGTTATTTGCTTATCCCTCACTCTGTGGACCAACTCATCCCAAACCATCTCAAATGGGTTGAGGTCGGGTGATTGTGGAGGCCAGGTCATCTGATGCAGCACTCCATCCCTCTCCTTCTAGGTCAAATAGCCCTTACACAGCCTGGAGGTGTGTTGGGTCATTGTCCTGTCAAAAAACAAATGATAGTCCCACTAAGCGCAAACAAGATGGGATGGCGTATCACTGCAGAATACTGTGGTAGCCATGCTGGTTAAGTGTGCCTTGAATTCTAAAATCAATCACAGACAGTGTCACCAGCAAACCACCCCCACACCATCACACCTCTTCCTCCATGCTTCACAGTAGGAACTGAACATGCAGAGATCATCCGTTCACCAACTCTGCGTCTCACAAAGACACGGCGGTTGGAACCAAAAATCTCACATTTGGACTCATCAGACCAAAGGACAGATTTACACCTGTTTAATGTCCATTGCTTGTTTCTTGGCCCAAGCAAGTCTCTTCTTATTATTGGTGTCCTTTAGTAATGGTTTCTTTGCAGCAATTCGACCATAAAGGCCTGATTCATGCAGTCTCCTCTGAACAGTTGATGTTGAGATGCGTCTGTTACTTGAAGCATTTATTTGGGCTGCAATCTGAGGTGCAGTTAACTCTAATGAACTCTGGGTCATTCCTTCCTGTGGCGGTCCTCATGAGAGCCAGTTTCTTATAGCGCTTGATGGGTTTTGCGACTGCATTGACTGACCTTCATGTTGTTTCTCTTTGCTTATGTGAGCTGTTCTTGCCATAATATGGACTTGGTCTTTTACCAAATAGGGCTATTTTCTGTATACCACCCCTACCTTGTCACAACACAACTGATTGGCTCAAACGCATTAAGAAGGAAAGAAATTCCACAAATTAACTTTTAACAACAGTTAATTGAAATGCATTCAAGTTGGCTACCTCATGAAGCTGGTTGAGAGAATGCTAAGAGTGTGAAAAGCTGTCATCAAGGCAAAGGGTGGCTACTTTGAAGAATCTCAAATAGAAAATATATTTTGATTTGATGAACACTTTTTTGGTTACTCCATGATTCCATGTGGTATTTCATAGTTTTGATGTCTTCAGTAAAAATATAAAGAAAAACTCTTGAATGAGTAGGTGTGTCCAAACTTTTGACTGGTACTGTATATATTTACAAAAAAAATATGGGGGATTGGAAATAATGCAGACAAGCCACAGTCTATCTGCAGTGTTAAAACTGATCTACTCCCTAAAAATGCTATTGCACAAATTATGACAAATTATGATAGAAACTGTTTTTTTTTTCTAATAAATTATGATTGCCGAATATTTTTGAAGTTATGCGGAGCACTTGCTGTCATTACGTAACAATAAGTTCCACTCCACATTTCATTCTAAATGCCTACTGCTTAAAAAATCTATTTTGTCAACCAAAAAATGATGTTTATTTGCAGGACGTGGATTGAATGGCTGAATTGCTTCGCCTTGTTTTTCTGGTTGGCTGGTAAGTTTCACCATCCAATTATTACAGATCTACAGGAGTGCAAGGTTCACCATGGCGACCACGGATCGTGGCAACACGTTGGTGCAGGAGAATTATTAGAATATGGCAAATATTAGTCAAGTATTGCATTCTATTCATGCTGGCTTTCCTGAGCTACCTGAGACATGAAAGTCTGCTACCTCAGTGTCTTTAGATATTTTTGTCAGATGTTACTATGGAATACTGAAGTATAATTACAAGTATTTCATAAGTGTCAAAGGCTTTTATTGACATGAACATGAACATGAATTACATGAAGTTGATGCAAAGAGTCAATATTTGCAGTGTTGACCCTTCTTTTTCAAGACCTCTGCAATCCGCCCTGGCATGCTGTCAATTAACTTCTGGGCCACATCCTGACTGATGGCAGCTCATTCTTGCATAATCAATGCTTGGAGTTTGTCAGAATTTGTGGGTTTTTGATTGTCTACCCGCCTCTTGAGGATTGACCACACGTTCTCAATGGGATTAAGGTCTGGGGAGTTTCCTGGCCATGGACCCAAAATATCGATGTTTTATTCCCCGAGCCACTTAGTTATCACTTTTGACTTATGTCAAGGTGCTCCATCATGCTGGAAAAGTCATTGTTCGTCACCAAACTGTTCCTGGATGGTTGGGAGAAGTTGCTCTCGGAGGATGTGTTGGTACAATTCTTTATTCAAGGCTGTGTTCTTAGGCAAAATTGTGAGTGAGCCCACTCCCTTGGCTGAGAAACAACCCCACACATGAATGGTCTCAGGATGCTTTACTGTCAGCATGACACAGGACTGATGGTAGCTCTCACCTTGTTTTCTCTGGACAAACTTTTTTCCGGATGCCCCAAACAATCGGAAAGGGGATCCATCAGAGAAAATTACTTTACCTCAGTCCTCAGCAGTCCAATCCCTGTACCTTTTACAGAATATCAGTCTGTCTCTGATGTTTTCCTGGAGAGATGTGGCTTCTTTGCTGCCCTTCTTGACACCAGGCCATCCTCCAAAGGTCTTTGCCTCACTGTGCGTGCAGATGCACTCACACCTGCCTGCTGCCATTACTGAGCAAGCTCTGTACTGGTGGTGCCCCGATCCCGCAGCTGAATCAACTTTAGGAGACGGTCCTGGCGCTTGCTGGACTTGGGCGCTCTGAAACCTTCTTCACAACAATTGAACCGCTCTCCTTGAAGTTCTTGATGATTCGATAAATGGTTGATTTAGGTGCAATCTTACTGGCAGCAATATCCTTGCCTGTGAAGTCCTTTTTGTGCAAAGCAATGATGATGGCACATGTTTCCTTGCAGGTAACCATGGTTGACAGAGGAAGAACAATGATTCCAAGCACCACCCTCCTTTTGAAGCTTCCAGTCTGTTATTCGAACTCAATCAGCATGACAGAGTGATCTCCAGCCTTGTCCTCATCAACACTCACACCTGTATTAACAAGAGAATGACTGACATGATATCAGCTGGTCCTTTTGTGGCAGGGCTGAAATGCAGTTGAAATGTTTTTTTGGCGATTCAGTTCATTTGCATGGCAAAGAGGGACTTTGCAATTAATTGCAATTCATCTGATCACTTCATAACATTCTGGAGTATATGCAAATTGCCATCATACAAACTGAGGCAGCAGACTTTGTGAAAATTTATATTTGTCTCATTCTCAAAAATGTTGGCCACAACTGTACAGTGTACACATTTTTCATACTGGTCCCCTGTGGTAATTGAACCCACAACCCTAGCAGTGCAAGCACCATGCTCTACCAACTGAGCTACACGGGACCTCCAGAAGTGGAACACATTGTACTGCATGTGACACGGACTCTATTTCTACGATACGGCATCAGGAATAACAGAACAGATCAGCATATATTTTATTCATGGATAAATCAGCCAAGTCAAACCCCAGAGAAGAGGGAGAAGGAACAATACAGCATTGTTTACAATCTTATTTCCTGACTTAATTTTCATTCACAGAGCATGTCAGTCTAAGGCAACTCAATAGAAAGCACTTTCCTTGGACGCTAGCAGTCCACTTACAGGGATAGGAAATCACTATTCCAATCCATTACTACACAGCTACTAGTGATGGGTAATATATTGTTTATATTTCAAAATATCCTTAGTATTATTTTCCAATACCGTTTCGTAATACTTTTTAACATTTGCACTTTTTAAATAAATACCTGCAGTCAACTTGTGCACTAGGTTAATAGATAGCAGATCGTGTTCATCATTTCACCTGTTAGATCATTTTTCATTATGAAATTTACTGCTACTACTTTCCCAAAGCAGCTGTTCGAGCCAGTGTGTTTGTTTACATAGAAACACAACAAGCAAAATGGGAGCTTCTTGAGGTCAGTCACTCCTGCAGCGCAGCGCAGCTTAAGTCATAGACTGTTCTCTCTGCTACTGCACAGCTAGCGGTACCAATACACCAAGTCTGAAACCAACAGGATCCTGAACAGCTTCTACCCCCAAGCCATAAGTTTGATAAATAATTAGTTAAATAGTTAACCAATAGCTACCAGGACTATCTGCATTGACCCTTTTTGCACTAACCCTTTTGACTCCTCACATGCGCTGCTGTTACTGTTTATTGTCTATCCTGTTGCCTAGTCACTTTATCACTACCTATATGTACATATCTACCAGTGTTGTGTTCGAGACCACCTAAAGTGAGACCAGACTGGAGTAAATCAAGTCCGAGTCAAGACCAGGGGGAGACTGAGTCAAGACCGAGACCAGGAGGGTGACAAGGGGTCTGAGTCTGAGTCAAGACCAGAAAAATGCGAGTCCAATTCAACACCATGATTGTAATGTTGTCAAATCAACACCACTACAAGAGTTCTAAATGTTCAGTATTTCTGGGTTCATATTTCAGAACTACACATGGAACTGTTCTGCCTGCGGCTAGGGAACCCTGACCTGTTCACCAGACGTGCTACCTTTTGCTGTTTTCCACTCTCTCTCTACCGCACCTGCTGTCTCGACCTCTGAATGCTCGGCTATGAAAAGCCAACTGACATTTACTCCTGAGGTGCTGACCTGTTGCACCCTCTACAATCACTGTGATTATTATTTGACCTTGTTGGTCATCTATGAACGTTTGAACATCTTGAAGAACAATCTGTCCTTAATGGCCATGTACTCTTATAATCTCCACCCGACACAGCCAGAAGAGGACTGGCCACCCCTCAGAGCCTGGTTCCTCACCACCCGGCACAGCCAGAAGAGGACTGGCCACCCCTCAGAGCCTGGTTCCTCTCTAGATTTCTTCCGAGGTTCCTGCCTTTCTAGGGAGTTTTTCCTAGCCACCGTGCTTCTACACCTGCATTGCTTGCTGTTTGAGGTTTTAGACTGGGTTTCTGTACAGCACTTTGAGACATTAGCTGATGTAAAAAGCGCTCAATAAATACATTTGATTGATTAATTGATTTAGACATTCAGAATAGTGAAAAAATGCATGCTGAGGGAAAATAGAGCCACAGATCGGTGCGCTATAGCCAATCAGAACTACAGTAGGCCTTTATACAAACAAGCATTTGCCACACAGGCCTGCCATCATTCACATTGAACTGGACTGTGTGTGTACAGGCAGTAGGACCTGCCATCATTCACATTGAACTGGACTGTGTGTTTACAGGCAGTAGGGCCTGCCATCATTCACTTTGAACTGGACTGTGTGTTTACAGGCAGTAGGGCCTGCCATCATTCACTTTGAACTGGACTGTGTGTTTACAGGAAGTAGGGCCTGCCATCATTCACTTTGAACTGGACTGTGTGTTTACAGGCAGTAGGGCCTGCCATCATTCACTTTGAACTGGACTGTGTGTTTACAGGAAGTAGGGCCTGCCATCAGTAGCAACAGCGAGACTTTAGATCATTAGAACACATTTGCCAAAAGCCACAAAATCCACCTGAATGGATTTCTGCAAATACCTAAACACCACGGGAGTCCTCTTACATGGGGGACTTTACATTCTTATTGATCAAACAACCGTGCACAACAACAACACAGGAACATTAGATAAACTCTCAAACTCTTTCAGCTACTGTAGTTTGCTGTCAAAATTGCACTGATAAATGATTGGGAATTGTAGCCTCCTCCTTCTGCAGCTTGCCTCCCTACAAAAGGACCAAGCTAACTGGGTAAAGTTGGCTAGTTTTTGTTAGCTAGCTACTTCCAGACACAAATGAGAGAACACCTCAGTCTGACCTTTTTACTGGTGCGGCTGTTTACATGTTATCTAGAGGGTTTTTTACTAACTAGTCATTTTTTTCCCATGACTGGGACCTACTGGCTTATTATGTCTGAGTTAATGGACTGCTTGTCCTTTAACATCAAGCTGTGTGTGACTGCTGTCTTTCCATCGGTCCTATCCAGTGGTGTAGTGGTGCTTTAACATCATGCTGTGTGTGTCTGCTGTCTTTCCATCGGTCCTATCCAGTGGTGTAGTGGTGCTTTAACATCATGCTGTGTGTGACTGCTGTCTTTCCATCGGTCCTATCCAGTGGTGTAGTGGAGTCTGGAGAAGTCAGTATACTCTAATGTTGCCAAAAAGTTCCCAAACCGCCCACCCAGCGAAGGAAAGGCACCCTGTGTGAAAAATCCCATTGTTTCCTATGTTTTATAAAAATTAGTTTTCCTATAGATTTATCTGATTTTTACTCTCAAAATCACACAATGCTTAAACCACATCAATCTGATTGGGTGGGTCCGCTTCTGTCCACTCAGGCCCATCCATGTCTACTACACTCCTGATGCTAACAGCATTGTGACATTTGCCTTCTAACCAACACTTCGGACTAAACTTTTTCAATACCTGGTTTGCATACCCATTGTTGCCTTAGTTAGCATTTACTGGTAGATATCATCAGTTGAAACGTCTTTTATACCCTACCGGCTACCGATGTCACTCTTCTGTCAGCTGCTCCATGCCACAACCAGTTGTGAGCTGCACACTCTTGCTGCCTGCAGATGATATTCCGCTGAAACTAGGCTGTGTGCGGCGCGCATGTGAATATAATTCATGTGCTTTGCGATTTTGTGGGCTACTTTGTCCATGATTTCTCTATTGTTGTACATAATTGTTAGGTCGTATACCTCCACTACACTACTCCGATACGTATCAGTCGGGATTAAGAAGTGAGTATACCCCATGCCCACTGAAAAGAAAGTGGGTACACGGCTTATACCTTCGTATACCCTCCACTAAACCACCGGCCCTTTGTGTTTTACAAAACATGCTCTCTCCTACGTGAGTGCGCTGGTATTACGGTTGCTGTCCTTTCAGAATCACCAACCTGTCATACACAGAAGGCCTATAGGTTCACCACTGTACTAACCTGTCACACACTGAAGACCTATAGGTTCACCACTGTACTAACCTGTCACACACTGAAGACCTATAGGTTCACCACTGTACTAACCTGTCACACACTGAAGACCTATAGGTTCACCACTGTACTAACCTGTCACACACTAAGACCTATAGGTTCACCACTGTACTAACCTGTCACACACTGAAGACCTATAGGTTCACCACTGTACTAACCTGTCACACACTGAAGGCCTATAGGTTCACCACTGTACTAACCTGTCACACCTATAGGTTCACCACTGTACTAACCTGTCACACACTGAAGACCTATAGGTTCACCACTGTACTAACCTGTCACACACTGAAGACCTATAGGTTCACCACTGTACTAACCTGTCACACACTGAAGACCTATAGGTTCACCACTGTATTAACCTGTCACACACTGAAGACCTATAGGTTCACCACTGTACTAACCTGTCACACAGTGAAGACCTATAGGTTCACCACTGTACTAACCTGTCACACAGTGAAGACCTATAGGTTCACCACTGTACTAACCTGTCACACACTGAAGGTTTATAGGTTCACCACTGTACTAACCTGTCACACTGAAGGCCTATAGGTTCACCACTGTACTAACCTGTCACACACTGAAGACCTATAGGTTCACCACTGTACTAACCTGTCGCACACTGAAGACCTATAGGTTCACCACTGTACTAACCTGTCACACTGAAGGTCTATAGGTTCACCACTGTACTAACCTGTCACAGTGAAGACCTATAGGTTCACCACTGTATTAACCTGTCACACACTGAAGACCTATAGGTTCACCACTATACTAACCTGTCACACAGTGAAGGCCTATAGGTTCACCACTGTACTAACCTGTCACACACTGAAGACCTATAGGTTCACCACTGTACTAACCTGTCACACACTGAAGACCTATAGGTTCACCACTGTACTAACCTGTCACACACTGAAGACCTATAGGTTCACCACTGTACTAACCTGTCACACACTGAAGGCCTATAGGTTCACCACTGTACTAACCTGTCACACACTGAAGGCCTATAGGTTCACCACTGTACTAACCTGTCACACCTATAGGTTCACCACTGTACTAACCTGTCACACACTGAAGACCTATAGGTTCACCACTGTATTAACCTGTCACACACTGAAGACCTATAGGTTCACCACTGTACTAACCTGTCACACAGTGAAGACCTATAGGTTCACCACTGTACTAACCTGTCACACAGTGAAGACCTATAGGTTCACCACTGTACTAACCTGTCACACACTGAAGGTTTATAGGTTCACCACTGTACTAACCTGTCACACTGAAGGCCTATAGGTTCACCACTGTACTAACCTGTCACACACTGAAGACCTATAGGTTCACCACTGTACTAACCTGTCGCACACTGAAGACCTATAGGTTCACCACTGTACTAACCTGTCACACTGAAGGTCTATAGGTTCACCACTGTACTAACCTGTCACAGTGAAGACCTATAGGTTCACCACTGTATTAACCTGTCACACACTGAAGACCTATAGGTTCACCACTATACTAACCTGTCACACAGTGAAGGCCTATAGGTTCACCACTGTACTAACCTGTCACACACTGAAGACCTATAGGTTCACCACTGTACTAACCTGTCACACACTGAAGGTCTATAGGTTCACCACTGTACTAACCTGTCACACACTGAAGACCTATAGGTTCACCACTGTACTAACCTGTCACACACTGAAGACCTATAGGTTCACCACTGTACTAACCTGTCACACACTGAAGGCCTATAGGTTCACCACTGTACTAACCTGTCACACACTGAAGACCTATAGGTTCACCACTGTACTAACCTGTCACACACTGAAGACCTATAGGTTCACCACTGTACTAACCTGTCACACTGAAGGTCTATAGGTTCACCACTGTACTAACCTGTCACACACTGAAGACCTATAGGTTCACCACTGTACTAACCTGTCACACACTGAAGACCTATAGGTTCACCACTGTACTAACCTGTCACACTGAAGGTCTATAGGTTCACCACTGTACTAACCTGCCACAGTGAAGACCTATAGGTTCACCACTGTATTAACCTGTCACACACTGAAGACCTATAGGTTCACCACTATACTAACCTGTCACACAGTGAAGGCCTATAGGTTCACCACTGTACTAACCTGTCACACACTGAAGACCTATAGGTTCACCACTGTACTAACCTGTCACACACTGAAGGTCTATAGGTTCACCACTGTACTAACCTGTCACACTGAAGACCTATAGGTTCACCACTGCACTAACCTGTCACACACTGAAGACCTATAGGTTCACCACTGTACTAACCTGTCACGGAAATCTGTTTAATCTCTAGTTTTTCCTGTCACTTTTAGGAAGGAAGACCCACTTCAGTCTGAAACTTCACGTAATTACAAGAGAGACCGAGAGACAGAGAGAGAGAGAGAGAGAGAGAGAGAGACAGAGAGAGAGATGGAGAGTGGAGAGAGAGAGCAGTGAGAGAGTAGGGGGGAATGTGATTGCCGTTGGTAACACTCGTCACAAGAGGCCCTGTCGTGATGGAAAGCTTCCTACTTCAATTACCAACCATCTCACTAGTTTCACTCTGTTCTGCTTTATCTGGTCAAACTGAGTACTAGGACATCATACATATCTATTCAAGAGGCAACAAACTCCAGCAGTAATGTCCAATTTAGAAAGGAGGAGACAGAGAGGATCAGGTTTCTGAGGCTGTATAATATCATGCTACATGGAGCGTAGCATTACGGAGGCTGAATAAAAAATGCATTTATGGTAAAAATTCAAACGGAAGCCATTTATCTGAAGGGAAACCAAGGCAACTAGTAACGCTTTAATGCCAATTAGAAACAAAAACTGTGTCCTGTATTTGGCTAAAACCTGGTCCTTTAAACAAAGCAGTGGTGCTGAAATGGCCTCTTTATAAACGCATGGTGGTGGGCACCTTCATCATAAAGCCAAGCCAGGAATTCCCAGTTGGTAAAAATAAAATTATGGTAATGAAAGGTTTACTTTCCTTAATATCCTTCCTTCCTTCCTTCCTTCCTTCCTTCCTTCCTTCCTTCCTTCCTTCCTTCCTTCCTTCCTTCCTTCCTTCCTTCCTTCCTTCCTTCCTTCCTTCCTTCCTTCCTTCCTTCCTTCCTTCCTTCCTTCCTTGACGATTTGCCATGTAACGTGTTTCTGTGTATGGTCCTTGCTCATTTGTAGCATTACATGGCGAATGCGCAAAAATCGCTTAACCCTAGCCCTAACCCTAACCTTAATTCTTACCTTAATCTTTATTCTAAACCTAAACCTAACTGTAACCTTAACAAGCAGTTGCTTATCAACAGATAGTTTGTTGATAGTATGACCATCTGTTGAACATCTACAAAGTGGGACCTTGTTAAAGTATTTCCTATAACAAGCTACCTAATATCAAAATCAAATGTTATTGGTCACATACACATTTTTGGCAGATGTTATTGCGGATGTAGTGAAATGCTTGTGTTTCTAGCTTCAACAGTGCAGTAAGTTAGTATCTAACAATTCACAACAATACACACACATCTAAAAGTAAAAGAATGGAATGTAGAAATATATAAATATTAGGATGAGTAATGTCGGAGTGGCATTGACTAAATACAGTAGAATAGACTACAGTATATACATATGAGATGAGTAAAGCAGTATGTAACATTATTAAAGTGACTAGTGTTCCATTATTAAAGTGACCAGTGATTCCATGTCTATGTATACAGGGCAGCAGCCTCTAAGGTGCAGGGTTGAGTAACCGGGTGGTAGCCAGCTAGTAATGGCTATTTAACAGTCTGATGGCCTTGAAATAGAAGCTGTTTTTCAGTCTCTCTGTCCAACCTTTGATGCATCTGTACTGACCTCTCCTTCTGGATGATAGCGGGGTGAAC
The DNA here is from genome assembly GCF_965601325.2 of Salmo salar. NCBI lineage: Eukaryota > Metazoa > Chordata > Actinopteri > Salmoniformes > Salmonidae > Salmo > Salmo salar. The sequence continues at coordinate 11,660,339 of NC_138295.1, read as the reverse complement.
AGGCTGTGGCTCGGGTGGATGATGTCATTGATGATATTTTTGGCCTTCCTGTGACATTGGGTGAGGTAGGTGTCCTGGAGGGCAGATAGTTTGCCCCCGGTGATGAATTGGGCAGACCGTACCACCCTCTGGAAAGCCTTACTGTTGCGGGCGGTGCAGTTGCTGTACCAGGCGGTGATACAGCCGACAGGATGCTCTCAATTGTGCATCTGTAAAAGTTTGTGAGAGTCTTAGGGGCCAAGCCACATTTCTTCAGTCTCCTTAGGTTTAAAAGGAGCTATTGCGCCTTCTTCACCACACTGTCTGTGTGGGTGGACCATTTCAGATTGTCAGTGATGTGTATGCTAAGGAACTTGAAGCTTTCCACGTTCTCGATTGCGGTCCCGTCGATGTGGTTAGGGGCGTGCTCCCTCTGCTGTTTCCTGAAGTCCACGATCAGCTCCTTTGTTTTGTTGATGTTGAGGGAGAAGTTATTTTCCTGGCACCACTCGCCAGTGCCCTCACCTCTTCCCTGTAGGCTGTCTCATCATTGTTGGTAATCAGGCCTACTACTGTTGTGTCATCTGCAAACTTGATGACTGAGTTGGAGACATGCACGGCCACGCAGTCATGGGTGAACAGGAAGTACAGGAGGGGGCTGAGCACGCACCCTTGTGGGGCCCCACTGTTGAGGATCAACAAATTGGAGGTCTTTGTTTCCTACTTTCACCACCTGGGGGAGGCCTGTCAGGAGGTCCAGGACCCAGTTTCACAGGGCGGGGTTCAGACCCAGGGCCCCGAGCTTAATGATGAGCTTGGAACAGCATTTTGACGTAGGTATTCCTCTTGTCCAGATGGGATAGGGCAGTGTGCATTGCGATGGCAATTGCATCGTCTGTGGATCTATTGGGGAGGTAAGCAAATTGAAGTGGGTCTCTGGTGTCAGGTAAGGTAGAGGTGATATGATCCTTAACTAGCCTCTCAAAGCACTTCATGATGACAGAAGTGAGTGCTACGGGGCGACAGTCATTTAGTTCAGGTACCTTTTCTTTTTTGGGTACAGTAACAATGGTGGACATCTTGAAGCAAGTGGGGACAGTAGACTGGGATAGGAAAATATTTAATATGTCTGTAAACACTCCAGCCAGCTGATCTGCGCATGCTCTGAGGACGCTGCTAGGGATGCCGTCTGGGCCGGCAGTTTTGCGAGGGTTAACACGCTTAAATGTCTTACTCACGTCGGCCATGGAGAACGAGAGCCCACAGTCCTTCGGAGCGGGCTGCGTTGGTGGCACTGTGTTATCCTCAAAGCGGGCGAAGTAGGTGTTTAGCTTATCTGGGAGCAAGACGTTGGTGTCCGCGACACGGTTGGTTTCCCTTTGTAATCTGTGATTGTCTGTAGACCCTGCCACATATATCTCGTGTCTGAGCCGTTGAATTGTGACTCCACTTTGTCTCTGTACTGACATTTTGCCTGTTTGACTGTCTTACGGAGGGAAAAACTACACTGTTTGTATTTGACCATATTCACAGTCACCTTGCCATGGTTAAATGCAGTGGTTCGCGCTTTCCAGTTTTGCGCAAATGCTGCAATCTATACGCGGTTTCTGGTTTGGGTAGGTTTTAATAGTCACAGTGGGAACAACATCCCCTATACACTTCCTGATGAACTCAGTCCCTGTGTCTGTGTATACGTCAATGTTATTCTCAGAGGCTACCCGGAACATGTCCCAGTCCGCGTGATCAAAACAATCTTGAAGCGTGGATTCCGTTTGGTCAGACCAGCGTTGAATAGACCTTAGCATGTTTACTTCCTTTTTGAGTTTCTGCCTATAGGAAGGGAGGAGCAAAATAGAGTCGTGATCTGATTTGCTGAAGGGAGGGTGGGGAAGGGCCTTGTAAGCATTTGGAAAAGTGGAGTAGCAGTGGTCGAGTGTTTTACCAGAGTGAGTACTACAGTCCATGTGTTGATAGAACTTCGGTAGCGTTTTCCTCAAATTTGCTTTGTAAATATCCCCAGCTACAATAAATGCGGCCTCAGGATATGTGGTTTCCAGTCTGCATAAAGTCCAGTGTAGCTCCTTGAGGGCCGTCGTGGTATCGGCTTATTAAGAGGGAATATACACAGCTGTGACTACAACTGAAGAAAAGTATCTTGGGAGGGAAATGCGGTTAGTATTTGAATGTGAGGTATTCTAGGTTGGGTGAACAAAGGGACTTGAGTTTCTGTACGTTATCACAATCACACCATGAGTAGTTAATCATGAAACATACACAACTTCCCAGAAACTTCTTTATTCCTGTCTGATGTACTGAGAACCCAGCTGGCTGTATGGAAAGGGGACAGTATATCCGGAGAGAACCATGATTCTGTGATGCTCATACAGCTTCCCGTATAAATCAAAATGTACACAAGTTCCAGGAACTATTAAAGGATTTAATATAAATACATACGACACACACACACACACACACACCCAAGCATACGCACACACACACAACCCAGCATGTGTCTGTCCATCATGTTAGGCAGCAGTTAAGAGCAGCATGACGTCTATACTGTCCATCCTGTCCTGTGTCTGTGTGTCTGTCTGTGTGTCTGTCTGTGTCTGTGTGTCTGTGTGTGTCTGTGTGTGTGTCTGTGTGTGTGTCTGTGTCTGTGTGTGTGTCTGTGTGTGTGTCTGTGTCTGTGTGTCTGTGTGTCTGTCTGTGTCTGTGTGTCTGTGTGTGTCTGTGTGTCTGTGTGTGTCTGTGTGTCTGTCTGTGTCTGTGTCTGTGTGTGCAACAGGTCCATCATGGACAGTTCATCTCCATTGAGTGGTTGAGGCATGACATTAGCCACTAGATAAGCAACATCTGTCATGATTAGATATTTGGATTGTTCCATTATACAGGGTTGGGGAGGGGGGGTCCCTGGATACTGGATATCCACTTTACCCCCCAAGAATCTCCGGATAACAAATCCCAAAAACAGTTATGTCAGTAAATCAACTGTAAACCAGATACTTAGATTACATCTATGTCAGTAAATCAACTGTAAACCAGATACTCAGGTTAAATCTATGTCAGTAAATCAACTGTAAACCAGATACTCAAATCAAATCTGTCAGTAAATCAACTGTAAACCAGATACTCAGATTAAATCTATGTCAGTAAATCAACTGTAAACCAGATACTCAGATTAAATCTATTTCAGTAAATCAACTGTAAACCAGATACTTAGATTATATCGATGCAGGTGCCAACTTTCTAAAACCACTAACTAAATACACATTTAACAACAAAATTCATGAATCCAGGTAAAGACCAAAAACTATACCCAACAAAAATATAAAAATGCAACATGTAAAGTGTTGGTCCCATGTTTCATGAGCTGAAATAAAAGTTCTCAGAAATGTTCCAAACGCACAAAAAGCTTATTTGTCTCAAATGTTGTGAACAAATTTGTTTACATACCTGTTAGTGAGCATTTCTCATTTGCCAATATAATCCATCCACCTGACAGGTGTGGCATATCAAGAACCTGAATAAACAGCATGATCATTACACAGGTGCACCTTGTGCTGGGGACAATAAAAGGCCACTCTACAATGTGCAGTTTTGTCACACAACACAATGCCACAGATGTCTCAAGTTTTGAGGGAGCATACAATTGGCATGCTGACTGCAGGAATGTAAACCAGAGCTGAATTTTTATTTCTCTACCATAAGCCGCCTCCAAAGTTGTTTTAGAGAATTTGGCAGTATGTCCAACTGGCCTCACAAGAGCAGTTTTCTGATGTCAACGTACTGAACAGAGTGCCCCATGGTGGCGGTGGTGTTATGCAATGGACAACGAACACAATTGCATTTTATCGATGGCAATTTGAATGGACAGAGATACCGTGATGAGATCCTGAGGCCCATTGTTGAGCCATTCATCCGCCGACAGCACCTCATGTTTCAGCATGATAATGCACAGCCCCATGTTGCAAAGATCTGTACACAAGATCCTAATGCACAGCCCCATGTTGCAAGGATCTGTATCACCAGATATGTCACCCTTTGAGCATGTTTGGGATGCTCTGGATCGACTTGAACTACAGCGTGTTCCAGTTCCTGCTCAGTGTAAATACCCACTTAATACCAGACTTCCTCAATTGATTCTGACACAGTGACATCCAGTACCCAATCCCCCATCCCATACTAATCATAGACAGAGTGTGTTCCTACCTTCAGAGTGGTGTGAGAGGGTGAGCAGGCTCACACAGGACGCTCCTATCCCAGATCCGAACACCGTGATACGGTTGGAGTCTCCTCCGAAGTATCCAATGTTATCACTGATCCACCTCAGAGCCTGGATCTGGTCCAGTAGGCCGTAGTTCCCCTTAGCTGCCTGGTCCCCTGTAGACAGGAACCCTGGAACAGACACAGAGGATACAGGGTTAGTCAATGATGTAACACTAACAGGGATGCAATTGTGTTTCCCAAAGGTAGGTTGAGGTTGATTCCTTTAGGGTCCCAGGTGTAGACTGGACCTGGTTGAGATCGATTCCTTTAGGGTCCCAGGTGTAGACTGGACCTGGTTGAGATCGATTCCTTTAGGGTCCCAGGTGTAGACTGGACCTGGTTGAGATCGATTCCTTTAGGGTCCCAGGTGTAGACTGGACCTGGTTGAGATCGATTCCTTTAGGGTCCCAGGTGTAGACTGGACCTGGTTGAGATCGATTCCTTTAGGGTCCCAGGTGTAGACTGGACCTGGTTGAGATCGATTCCTTTAGGGTCCCAGGTGTAGACTGGACCTGGTTGAGGTTGATTCCTTTAGGGTCCCAGGTTAAGACTGGACCTGGTTGAGGTTGATTCCTTTAGGGTCCCAGGTTAAGACTGGACCTGGTTGAGGTTGATTCCTTTAGGGTCCCAGGTTAAGACTGGACCTGGTTGAGATCGATTCCTTTAGGGTCCCAGGTGTAGACTGGACCTGGTTGAGATCGATTCCTTTAGGGTCCCAGGTGTAGACTGGACCTGGTTGAGATCGATTCCTTTAGGGTCCCAGGTGTAGACTGGACCTGGTTGAGATCGATTCCTTTAGGGTCCCAGGTGTAGACTGGACCTGGTTGAGATCGATTCCTTTAGGGTCCCAGGTGTAGACTGGACCTGGTTGAGATCGATTCCTTTAGGGTCCCAGGTGTAGACTGGACCTGGTTGAGGTTGATTCCTTTAGGGTCCCAGGTTAAGACTGGACCTGGTTGAGGTTGATTCCTTTAGGGTCCCAGGTTAAGACTGGATGCCTGGTGATGAATATTGTTTTCGTTGACTCTACTTGGTTAAGTCAACTCCAAAAGCTTGAGGTGGGTCATCAAGCACAAAGAACGGTCGGGAATCACTGATGTGCAGTGTGTTGTATGTTGTACAATGTGAAGCTTCAGGATAGAAAAGGGACTAAATGAACTGACATTACAGTGTTTCTACCAAGTCAAGGTAACTTGCAAAGACCACAAATCCCCCCCACCCCTCATTCTACCCCACCCATTTTAGCCCAAACTATCAAGCTCTCTGGCTCTCCAGTGAGATCCTGACTTATTGGAGAACATGATTGTTAGTAAAATAAAAGGGCTGTGTGACCACATGTCATCTCTACATTATGGGAAATCAATGTTGAGCCTCCCTGGATGATCACATATCACCCTGTCTATCGACCCGCCGTGATGAGAACCACATGTATCTATGAATGCTGTTGTGTTGTGACACTGAGAGAAAAGGAAGGGGAGATGGAAACTAAGAGGCCCTGAATAATGTAGATGAAATGTTCCCTCATAAATCATGACCTCTTTAGTGTAGGCATTTATTTCAACAAAAACAAAACAGTTTTTTGTACTTCATGATTGAAATGTTCTGATGTTCAGAGATTTTACTACAGGATATAGAACATGAAGTAGAAATGATGAGTAGAAGTGCTTTATGTTAAATACACAATACACAGTATACAAAAGTATGTGGACACCCCTTCAAATTAATGGATTCGGCTATTTCAGCCACGCCCGTTGCTGACGTGTATAAAATTGAGCACACAACCATGCAATCTCCATAGACAAACATTGGCAGCAGAATGGCATTATTGAAGAGCTCAGTGACTTTCAACGTGGCACTGTCATAGGACCGTCACATTACCAACAAGTAGTTTGTCAAATTTCTGCCCTGCTAGAACTGCCCCGGTCAACTGTAAGTGCTGTCAGGAGAACGTTAGAATGCTACCTGCCCCCGTGCACAAAATGAGGTCCATACAGCAATGGTTTGTCAAGATCGGTGTGGAAGAACTTGACTGGCCTGCACAGAGCCCTTACCTCAACCCCATCGAACACCTTTGGGATGAATTGGAATGCCGACTGCGAGCCAGGCCTAATCGCTCAACATCAGTGATCTGACCTCACTAATGTGGTTGAATGGAAGCAAGTACTAAATCCTTCAGCTATGGCTTGTACCTCGAGAGGAGAGTAATATGAACACATAAGCCGTTAGCAGTTGTACAGGGCTCTACATGTTTCCAATGTACAGAACATGGACTAGATGGACTAGACATTTCCACTGAATCCTATCTTCTCACATGATAGCGTGTGACACCTCTCTTTGGGACATAATGTGTTCATGTTAACACTGTGCCACTATAACCACATCTTTAGGGCTCTGTACCAAACGAGAGAGAGAGAGAGAGAGAGAGAGAGAGAGAGAGAGAGAGAGAGAGAGAGAGAGAGAGAGAGAGAGAGAGAGAGAGAGAGAGAGAGAGAGAGAGAGAGAGAGAGAGAGAGAGAGAGAGAGAGAGAGAGAGAGAGAGAGAGAGAGAGAGAGACTCTATAACGGTGTCTCCAGGGCTCAGGCCCAGCTGTATGTTGGGTAATAGAATGTTAAATCATCTGACGTCCCAGAGGACCTCTCAATAGACTCAGTGTCCATCAACCCTCCTCAACATGGGTTGCATCCCAAATGGCTCCCCATTCCCTATATCGGGCACTATGCGCCCTGGTGAGAAGTGGTGTACTAGATAGGGAATAGGGTGCCGTTTAGAACACAAACAGGGAATAACAGACAGGAAAAGGAAATTAAACGAATGCAGACATGCATTCATTGAGTTCACTGGCTGCTTCTAAATCTAAACAATCCAAATAAACAAGACGTTAACATTTATAAAAGCAGCCCTACATCTGATCTAGCTTGTTGCAGGTGCGTGGGAATAATTCAATAATACATTAAGGTTCTGTTGAAGGTGAAAAGGCAGACGCGTAGCCCTAAGCTTGAATAAAACAAAATGATATTGTCTGGCAAGAGCAGTGTGCAGGTTTTCCTTTTCTTAAAAAAAGAAACAAATGTATTAATATAGGCACCTTAACATAGGCACCTTAACATAGGCACCTTAATATAGGCACCTTAACATAGGCACCTTAACATAGGCACCTTAACATAGGCACCTTAATATAGGCGCTTTTTGGCAGTGATAAGAGGGGCAGGACATCAGCAGAAGGCTAAGGCAGGTTGATAGGCTCAAATCGAAGACTTCTTCACAGCTCTTCTTGGTGATCCAACGTGAAGTTGCCATATATCATAAAATATCAGCAAATAGTCATTGTATATTTGCAATTTTAAACTGGGTGGTTCGAGCCCTAAATGCTGATTGGCTGACAAGCCATGGTGTATATCAGAGGGTATGCCACGGGTATGAAGAAACATTCATTTTTACTGCTCTAATTACATTGGTAACCAGTTTATAATAGCAATAAGGCAACTCGGGGGGTTTGTGATATATGGCCAATACACCACGGCTAAGGGCTGTATCCAGGCACTCTGCGATGCGTCGTTCCTGATTGGCCATATACCACAAACCCCCTCGTGCCTTATTGCTTAAATATATAATCTACACGGGCAACAGCCAAAATAAATAGTCTCTGTATTAGGCTTAACACATCCAATCTAAACCCGGCCGGCAACAGGTAGCCAGCCTATGGGTACGATTCCACAGCCGCCCCTTGAGAACAACAGTGAATCTGCCTTACAGGTAGTGATGGGTCAATCGCGAACAAACGGCTCTTTTTGAACTGATCTTTTAGGTGAATGTCGGGAACCGAATCGCTTCTGTGAAAGAGCCGTTCATTTGTCTCCCTGACTTGCATATGGTTACGACTGCTTTTTGTGCTCCAGACATCCACTATCTGCAGATAAGTTAGAACATCGTTCTCTGAAGATGGTCATTACGGGGCGGCAGGTAGCCAAGTGGTTAGAGCGTTGGGCCAGTAACCGAAAGGTTGCTAGATTGAATCCCCAAGCTGACAAGGTAAAAATCTGTTGTTCTGCCCCTGAACAAGGCAGTTAACCCACTGTTCCTAGGCTGTCATTGTAAATAAGAATTTGTTCTTAACTGACTTCCCTAGTTAAATAAAAAAAATAAAAAATGGTTCACTGCAGGAAGAATAGGTAGTGAGAAGAGAGCCTCAGTATGGTCTGAAAGCTTCTGTAAAAGCCGAATATTTCAGTCAACCATGAGTGAGAAAGTTACAGAGGCATAACTATCATACCCTCCCCAAAATGATAACCTCCCCTGTTATTATAATGGTGAGAGGTTAGCATGTCTTGGGGTATAATAATATATTATTGCTAACCTCTCCTGTTATTGTAATGGTGAGAGGTTAGCATGTCTTGGGGGTATAATAATATATTATTGCTAACCTCCCCTGTTATTGTAATGGTGAGAGGTTAGCATGTCTTGGGGGTATAATAATATATTATTGCTAACCCTCCCTGTTATTGTAATGGTGAGAGGTTAGCATGTCTTGGGGGTATAATAATATATTATTGCTAACCTCCCCTGTTATTGTAATGGTGAGAGGTTAGCATGTATTGGGGTATAATAATATATTATTGCTAACCCTCCCTGTTATTGTAATGGTGAGAGGTTAGCATATCTTGGGGGTATAATAATATATTATTGTTAACCTCCCCTGTTATTGTAATGGTGAGAGGTTAGCATGTCTTGGGGGTATAATAATATATTATTGCTAACCTCTCCTGTTATTGTAATGGTGAGAGGTTAGCATGTCTTGGGAGTTTAATAATATATTATTGCTAACCTCTCCTGTTATTGTAATGGTGAGAGGTTAGCATGTCTTGGGAGTTTAATAATATATTATTGCTAACCTCTCCTGTTATTGTAATGGTGAGAGGTTAGCATGTCTTGAGGGTATAATAATATATTATTGCTAACCTCCCCTGTCATTGTAATGGTGAGAGGTTAGCATGTCTTGGGGGTATAATAATATATTATTGCTAACCTCTCCTGTTATTGTAATGGTGAGAGGTTAGCATGTCTTGAGGATATGGTATTATGATATTTGTGTGTCTGATTCATTCAGGACTATCCGTAACCATGGTAGCATCCACATTAATGTAGAAGTGTATAGAAATATATTCCATTCTTATTTACAACAAACGTGACTCCAAAAGGACACAATACTTTATATACCATTCATTTATATTGGGCACAAAATAATCTGAAACACAACCAAAACAAACAACAAATTCATTTTTGTTGAGTCACAAGCTTGATGTCGTCATTGCGTTCTAGGAATATGGGACTAAATACTACACTTTCTACTACTTTAATACACAAGTGAATTTGTCCCAATACTTTTGGTTCCCTAAAATGGGAGAGACTATGACCAAAACGTGCTGTAATTTCTAAACGGTTCACCCGATATGGATTAAAATATCCTGAAATCTGTGTCTGAAATGAAAGCTGACAATCTGCATGTTAAGCTCATAGTCATTGTACTGTATCATTTCAAGTGCTGGAGGACAGAGCCAAAACAACAAAAAACGTGTCACTGGAGCTCACTGTATTTCATGAATGAACAGAAATGACAGTTTTAGTTTTGGTGACCAGGAGGACAGTGTAACACTAACGTTCTAGAATACTGAAATCAGTATCACTACTGGTGATATATTTAGTTAGTAATTTAACAAACAACACAAAGAAAGAATGAATGTGGCCGAATTGGCGGGAGTTTGGAGAGTCACACGTCTAGTGGGTCATTATCACCACAAACAGAAAAACAGACAGGAAAATATGGATTTAATGGAATCCACTCCCTTAGATATGAAATAAATTGGTTGGCACTAAATCCACTAAACACCACCAAAGAGATAAGAATTGGGAAAATGGTAAATTCCCAAGATTCTTCATCAACATAGAGTGCATTTGGAAAGTATTCAGACCCTTTGACTTTTTTCACATTTTGTTACATTACAGCCTTATTCTAAAATTGATTTAATATTTTTTTTCCCCTCATCAATCTACACACAACATCCCTTAATGACAAAGCAAAAACAGTTTTATTGACATTTTGGAAAAATGGAAATATAACATTTACATAAGTATTCAGACCCTTTACTCAGTACTTTGTTGAAGAACCTTTGGCAACAATTACAGCCTTGATGCTACAAGCTTGTCACACCTGTATTTGGGGAATTTCTCCCATTCCTCTCTGAAGAGCCTCTCAAGCTCTGTCAGGTTGGATGGGGAGCATTGCTGCACAGCTATTTTCAGGTCTCTCCAGAGATGTTCGATCGGGTTCAAGTCCGGGCTCTGGCTGGGCCACTTAAGGACATTCAGAGACTTGTCCCGAAACCACTAATGCGTTGTCTTGGCTGTGTGCTTAGGGTCATTGTCCTATTGGAAGGTGAACCGTCGCCCCAGCCTGAGGTCCTGAGCGCTCTGGAGCAGGTTTTCATCAAGGAACTCTCAGTACTTTGCTCCGTTCATCTTTCCCTCGATCCTGACTAGTCTTCCAGTCCCTGCTGCTGAAAAACATCCCCACAGCATGATGTTTCCACCACCATGCCTCACCGTAGGGATGATGCCAGGTTTCCTCCAGACATGACGCTTGGCATTCAGGCCATTTGGTTTCATCAGACGAGAGAATCTTGTTTCTCATGGTCTGAGAGTCTTTAGGTGCCTTTTGGCAAACTCCAAGCGGGCTGTCATGTCCTTTTACTGAGGAGTGGCTTCCATCTGGCCACTCTACCATAAAGGCCTGATTGATGGGAGTGCTGCAGAGATGGTTGTCTTTCTGGAAGGTTCTCCCAACTCCACAGAGGAACTCTGGAGCTCTGTCAGAGTTACCATCGGGTTCTTGGTCACCTTCCTGACCAAGGCCCTCTTGGGGATCTTCAAAGCTGCAGAAATGTTTGGTACCCTTCCCCAGATCTGTGCCTCAACACAATCCTGTCTCTGAGTTCTAAGGACAATTCCTTCGACCTCATGCCTTGGTTTTTGCTCTGACATGCACTGTCAACTGTGAGACCTTATATAGACAGATGTGTGGTGGACATCAGGTGGACTCCAATGAAGTAGTAGAAACATCTCAAGGATGATCAATGGAAACAGAATGCACCTGAGCTCAATTTCGAGTCTCATAGCAAAGGTTCTGAATACTTATGTAAATAAGGTATTTCAGATTTTTTTATACATTTGCAAAAAAAGTCTAAAAACCTGTTTTTGTTTTGTCAGTATGGGTTATTGTTTGTAGATTGCTGAGGATTAGATTTAAAACATTTTTTTTTTTGAATAAGGCTGTAACGTAACAAAATGTGGAAAAAGTCAAGAAGTCTAAACACTTTCTGTCTACATCTCCTTACATAGTTCACGGTCCAGCATCCAAACAGAAGACATGCTGGCCTGGCTTATATGTCTCCAAGGATCAGTGGTGAAAAAAAACATGTGTGTATATATATATATATATATATATATATATATATATATATATATATATATATATATATATATATATATATATATATACATATAAGGATCTCATACTCTACCAGACAATATCTAGTCAACATACTCTACCAAACACTCTCTAGTCAACATACTCTACCAGACAATATCTAGTCAACATACTCTACCAGACAATATCTAGTCAACATACTCTACCAGACAATATCTACTCAACACACTCTACCAGACAATATCTAGTCAACATACTCTACCAGACAATATCTAGTCAACATACTCTACCAGACAATATCTAGTCAACATACTCTACCAGACAGGCTCTTCTCAACTCTGTGATTGTCACCTCACCTCCTGCTCTCCTCTCTCTGACTCCCTGTTGGTCCAACCACAGAGGGTGGTAAGGGGAAAGGGCATGGATCATGGGTAGGGCTCAGCCACGCTAGGTGTCATAGGAAGCTAGACAGGGGTAACACACACACACACACACACACACACCACACACACACACACACACACACACACACACACACACACACACACACACACACACACACACACACACACACACACACATCAACAGATGGTCTCCTTCAGGATGACAGAGATAGCAGGAGGACATAGAGAGAGGGATGGATGGAGAGAAAGTGAGAGAGAGGGAGGAAGAGAGATGAAGGAGGAGGGAGAGAGAGTGAAATGGGAGGTTGTGGGGAAGAGAGAGAGAGTGAGAGAGAGCAGTGAAAGAATAGAGAAACATAGAGAAGATGCTTTAGCAGAAATTAGAGTCTCTGTCTGTCTCTCTCTGTCTATCTCTGTCTCTCTCTGTCTCTCTCTCTCTCTCTCTCTCCCTCTCTCTCTGAGCAGATCCTCCTCCAAATGGTTCACAGTGACTTCACACACAGCAACACAACATGTCACTGGTGTTAGGAGACTATAGGTGATGTAGTGTAGAGGTAATGACTGGGGTTAGGAGACTATAGGAGATGTAGTGTAGAGGTAATGACTGGGGTTAGGAGACTATAGGAGATGTAGTGTAGAGGTAATGACTGGTGTTAGGAGACTATAGGAGATGTAGTGTAGAGGTAATGACTGGGGTTAGGAGACTATAGGAGATGTAGTGTAGAGGTAATGACTGGGGTTAGGAGACTATAGGAGATGTAGTGTAGAGTTAATGACTGGTGTTAGGAGACTATAGGAGATGTACTGTAGAGGTAATGACTGGGGTTAGGAGACTATAGGAGATGTAATGTAGTGATTCCCTGACCTGTCAATGTTTTTAATTTGCTGTTTTTGATTTTGTTATACTGTGAATTCTCTGGTTTTTACTAGATTATTTGTAGTTTTTTATGTTGTTTGTCAGTAATTTTTGTAATGACTTGGTGCTGCCTATCTTGGCCAGGACGCTCTTGAAAAAGAGATTTTAAATCTCAATGAGCCCTTCCTGGTAAATGAAAGGTTTAATAATACATGTTTTATTTAAATGGGGATTGGGACCATTTTCACTCTCCCTGTGTTGAATATTAAACTAGTTAAATATGCAGGTTGGGACCTCTTTCATTCTCCCTGTGTTGAATATCCAGCTAGTTAAATACAGTGAGGGGAAAAAAGTATTTGATCCCCTGCTGATTTTGTACGTTTGCCCACTGACAAAGAAATTATCAGTCTATAATTTTAATGGTAGGTTTATTTGAACAGTGAGAGACAGAATAACAACAACAAAAAATCCAGAAAAACGCAGGTCAATAATATTATAAATTGATTTGCATTTTAATGAGGGAAATAAGTATTTGACCCCCTCTCAATCAGAAAGATTTCTGGCTCCCAGGTGTCTTTTATACAGGTAACGAGCTGAGATTAGGAGCACACTCTTAAAGGGAGTGCTCCTAATCTCAGTTTGTTACCTGTATAAAAGACACCTGTCCACAGAAGCAATCAATCAATCTGATTCCAAACTCTCCACCATGGCCAAGATCAAAGAGCTCTCCAAGGATGTCAGGACAAGATTGTAGACCTACACAAGACTGGAATGGGCTACAAGACCATCGCCAAGCAGCTTCGTGAGAAGGTGACAACAGTTGGTGCGATTATTCGCAAATGGAAGATACACAAATGAACTGTCAATCTCCCTCGGCCTGGGGCTCCATGCAAGATTTCACCTCGTGGAGTTGCAATAATCATGAGAATGGTGAGGAATCAGCCCAGAAGTACACGGGAGGATCTTGTCAATAATCTCAAGGCAGCTGGGACCATAGTCACCAAGAAAACAATTGGTAACACACTACGCCATGAAGGACTGAAATCCTGCAGCGCCCGCAAGGTCCCCCTGCTCAAGAAAGCACATATACATGCCCGTCTGAAGTTTGCCAATGAACATCTGAATGATTCAGAGGACAACTGGGTGAAAGTGTTGTGGTCAGATGAGACCAAAATGGAGCTCTTTGGCATCAACTCAACTCGCCGTGTTTGGAGGAGGAGGAATGCTGCCAATGACCCCAAGAACACCATCCCATGCACCGTCAAACATGGAGGTGGAAACATTATGCTTTGGGGGTGTTTTTCTGCTAAGGGGACAGGACAACTTCACTGTATCAAAGGGATGTGCCATGTACCGTCAAATCTTGGGTGAGAACCTCCTTCCCTCAGCCAGGGCATTGAAAATGGGTCGTGGATGGGTATTCCAGCATGACAATGACCCAAAACACATGGCCAAGGCAACAAAGGAGTGGCTCAAGAAGCACATTCAGGTCCTGGAGTGGCCTAGCCAGTCTCCAGACCTTAATCCCATAGAACATCTGTGGAGGGAGCTGAAGGTTCGAGTTGCCAAACGTCAGCCTCGAAACCTTAATGACTTGGAGAAGATCTGCAAAGAGGAGTGAGACAAAATCCCTCCTGAGATGTGTGCAAACCTGGTGGCCAACTACAAGAAACGTCTGACCTCTGTGATTGCCAACAAGGGTTTTGCCACCAAGTACTAAGTCATGTTTTGCAGAGGGGTCAAATACTTATTTCCCTCATTAAAATGCAAATCAATTAATAACATGTGTTTTTCTGGATTTTTTCTGTCTCTCACTGTTCAAATAAACCTACCATTAAAATTATAGACTGATCATTTCTTTGTCAGTGGGCAAATGTACAAAATCAGCAGGGGATCAAATACTTTTTTCCCTCACTGTATGCAGGTTGGGACCTCTTTCATTCTCCCTGTGTTGAATAGTCAGCTAGTTAAATATGCAGGTTGGGACCTCTTTCATTCTCCCTGTGTTGAATAGTCAGCTATTTAAATATGCAGGTTGGGACCTCTTTCATTCTCCCTGTGTTGAATATCCAGCTAGTTAAATATGCAGGTTGGGACCTCTTTCCTTCTCCCTGTGTTGAATAGTCAGCTAGTTAAATATGCTGGTTGGGACCTATTTCATTCTCCCTGTGTTGAATAGTCAGCTAGTTAAATATCCAGGTTGGGACCTCTTTCATTCTCCCTGTGTTGAATAGTCAGCTAGTTAAATATGCAGGTTGGGACCTCTTTCATTCTCCCTGTGTTGAATAGTCAGCTAGTTAAATATGCAGTATTCAAGCCAATGGCCGCTAGTGTATAATGCGATGCAGCATCCAAACAAACAATCCTGGCCATTAGAATCCAGAGGAATCTGGAGATAGAACTCTATGTATTACCCAAACCAGACTGACAGACCCTACCTCGACATTGGCAGCATTTTAAAAAGCATTTAATATAGACAATGGTTACGTTTCAATTGGAAAGGCAGCAGCTAGTTGTTTTCTTTAGAATAAAGATATTTCAGAAGTCATGTTATGTCTATATACAGTGTTGTAACGATGTGCAAATATGGAAAGTACAAAAGGGAAAATAAATAAATACAAAAGTATTCATCCCCCTTGGTGTTTTTCCTATTTTGTTACATTACAACCTGTAATTTAAATGGATTTTTATTTGGATTTCATGTAATGGACATACACAAAATAGTCCAAATTGGTGAAGTGAAATTTAAAAAATAACTTGTTTAAAAAAATTCTAAACAATTTAAAACAGAAAAGTAGTGCGTGCATATGTATTTTCCTCCCTTGGTATGAAGCACCTGAATAAGATCTGGTGCAAACAATTACCTTCAGAAGTCACATGATTAGATAAATAACGTTCACCTGTATGCAATCTAAGTGTCACATGATCTGTCACATGATCTCAGTATACATACACCTCTTCTGAAAGGCCCCTGAGTCTGAAACACCACTAAGCAAGGGGCCCCACCAAGCAAGCGGCACCATGAAGACCAAGGAGCTCTCCAAACAGGTCAGGGACAAAGTTGTGGAGAAGTACAGATCAAGGTTGGGTTATAAAAAATATCAGAAACTTTGAACATCCCACAGACCATCATTGAATCCATTATTAAAAAATGGAAATAATATGGCACCAGAATAAACCTGCCAAGAGAGGGCCACCCACCAAAACTCACAGACCAGGCAAGGAGGGCATTAATCAGAGAGGTAACAAAGAGAACCCCGAAGGAGCTGCAAAGCTCCACAGCGGAGATTGGAGTATCTGTCGATAGGACCACTTTAAGCCGTACACTCCACAAAGCTGGGCTTTACGGAAGAGTGGCCAGAAAAAGCCATTGCTTAAAGAAAAAAATAAGAAAACATGTTTGGTGTTTCGCCAAAAGGCATGTGGGAGACTCCCCAAAACATATGGAAGAAGGTATTCTGAGCTTTTTGGCCATCAAAAATTTCATCACCCCGAGAACACCATCCCCACAGCATGATGCTGCCACCACCATGCTTCACTGTGGGGATGGTGTTCTTGGGGTGATGAAAGGTGTTTGGTTCGCGCCAGACATGGAGTTTTTCATCAGCAGGGACTGGGAAACTGGTCAGAATTGGAGGAATGATGGATGGCGCTAAATACAGGGAAATTCTTGAGGGAAAGCTGTTTCAGTCTTCCAGAGATTTGAGACTGGGACGTAGGTTCACCTTCCAGCAGGACAATGATCCTAAGCATACTGCTAAAGCAACACTCGAGGGGTGTCACGCCCTGACCATAGAGAGCCTTTTATTCTCTATTTTGGTTAGGTCGGGTGTGACTAGGGTGGGTAATCTAGGTTGTTTTATTTCTATTTTGGCCTGGTATGGTTCCCAATCAGAGGCAGCCGTTTATCGTTGTCTCTGATTGGGGATCATATTTAGGCAGCCATTTCCCCACTGTGTTTTGTGGGATCTTGTTTTGTTTTTGTGTAGTTGCCTGCGAGCACTCCAGAATGTCACGTTTAGTTTGTTCTTTCTTAGTTTTTTTGTGCGGTTCACTTCAAATAAAATGTTGAACCGATTTCACGCTGCGCTTTAGTCTGAATGTTCTTACGACGATCGTGACAGAAGATCCCACCACAACAGGACCAAGCAGCGTACCCAGGAGGAGAGAGTATCCTGGACAAGGGGAGGAGATTTTGGATGGGAAGGGATCCTGGACTTGGTAGGAAATCCTGGCAGGACAGGATCGCCTTCCTTGGCGGCAGACGCAAGGAGAGAAGGGAGGACAGTGACAACACCGGGGTTCGCGGCCACAAGGAAAGCCCAAAGGGACACGGGGTGGTCGGCGGAGCCGAGGAGCGAACCAGAGCCAATCTGGGAGAAGAGGGACAAATTGGAGGAGAGTGAACGGAGAGAGTCAGAGACCGTTAGTGAGCTGATGGAGAAATTGGAGGAGAGAAATGAGAGAGTTGTTGTGTTGGTGTATGATGCACGACATTCGCCCTAAGGAGTGTGTTATCTGTTTGATGCCACCTGAGTCAGCTCTCCGTACTCATCCTGAGGAGCGTGCTAGCAGTCTGGTAAAAACTGTGCCAGCTCCACACACCAGGACTCCAGTACGCCTCCACAGCCCTGTACGTCCTGTGCCAGCTCTCTGCACTCGCCTTGAGGAGCGTATCATTTGTCCGGTACCATGTGTGCCGGCTCTATGCACCAAGTCTCCAATACACCTTCACAGCCTAGTACGTCCTGTGCCAGCTCCCCGCACTCGCCATGTGAAATGTGTCATTGTTCGGGTACAATTTGTGCCGGCTCTACGCACCAGGTCTCCAGTGCGCCTCCACAGCCCTGTACGTCCTGTGCCAGCTCACTGCACTCGTCGTCCGAAGTGTGTCATCGTTCCGGTACGATTTGTGCCGGCCCTACGCACCAGGTCTCCAGTGCGCCTCCACAGCCAAGTACGTCCTGTGCCAGCTCCTCGCACTCGCCCTGAAGAGCGTGTCACCAGTCCGGTGCAACCTATACCGGTCCCACGCATCAGGCTCCAGTGCGCCCCTCCTGTCCGGTATGTCCTGTGCCTGCTCCTTGCACTCGCCCTGAAGAGCGTGTCACCAGTCCGGTGAAACCTGGGCCGGTCCCACGCATCAGGCCTCCAGTGCGCCTCCACAGTCCGGCATGTCCTGTGCCTGCTCCCCGCACTCGCCCTGAAGTGCGTGTTACCAGTCCGGTGCCACCTGTAGCGGCTCTACGCACTAGGCCTCCAGTGCGCATCAACAGTCTAGAGCTTCCGGCAATGGTCCCCAGTCCAGAGTTGCCGGCGACGGTCCCCAGTCTAGAGCTTCCGGCGATGGTCCCTGGTCCAGAGCTTCTGGTGACGGTTCCTAGTCCAGAGCTTCCGGCAACGGTTCACAGTCCAGGGCTTCCGGCGATGGTTCACAGTCCAGAACCTCCTGCGACGTTACACAGTCCGGAACCTCCTACGACGGTCCACAGTCCGGAACCTCCTACGACGGTCCACAGTCCGGAACCTCCTACGACGGTCCACAGTCCGGAACCTCCTACGACGGTCCACAGTCCGGAACTTCCTACGACGGTCCACAGTCCAGAACCTCCTACGACGGTCCACAGTCCGGAATCTCCTATGACGGTCCACAGGCCGGAGTCCTCCTTTGCGCCGATGCCCAGTCCAGGCACGGCGTCCAGTCCCGCTCCAAGGCCAGAGCCTTCCTCTGCGCCGATGTCCAGTGCAGGCATGGCGTCCAGTCCCGCTCCAAGGCCGGAGCCTTCCTTTGCGCCGGTGCCCAGTCCAGGCACGGCGGCCAACTCAGCTCCATGGTCGGAGCCTTCCTCTGCGCCGAGGCCCAGTCCGGGCACGGTGTTCTACCCGGCTCCATGGCCGGACCGGTGGTCTGGGCGGGGGCAAAGTCCCTCACCAGAGCCGCCACCGATGCTGGTGGATCCACGAGCGGAGTGGGTACTTCGCCCGGCACTGGAGCCGCCACCGACGCTAAATACCCACCCGGACCCTCCCCAATAGAGTCAGGTTTTTCCGCACCTTTGGGGGGGGGGGGGGGGGGGTACTGTCACGCCCTGACCATAGAGAGCATTTTTATTCTCTATGTTGGTTAGGTCGGGGTGTGACTAGGGTGGGTAATCTAGGTTATTCTATTTCTATGTTGGCCTGGTATGGTTCCCAATCAGATGCAGCAGGTTTATCGTTGTCTCTGATTGGGGATCATATTAAGGCAGCCATTTCCCCACTGTGTTTTGTGGGATCTTGTTTTGTTTTTGTGTAGTTGCCTGTGAGCACTCCAGAATGTCACGTTTCGTTTGTTCTTTATTGTTTTTTTGTGCGGTTCACTTCAAATAAAATGTCGAACCGATTTCACACTGCGCTTTGGTCTGAATGTTCTTACGACGATCGTGACAAGGGGTTTAAGGGGAAACATCTAAATGTCTTGGAATGGCCTAGTCAAAGCCCGACCTCAATCCAATTGAGAATCTGTGGTATGACTTAAAGATTGCTGTACACCAGCGGTACCCATCCAAGGAGCTGGAGAAGTTTTGCCTTGAGGAATGGGCAAAACTCCCAGTGGCTAGATGTGCAAAGCTTATAGAGACATGCCCCAAGAGACTTGCAGCTGAAATTGCTGCAAAAGGTGGCTCTACAAAGTTTTCTTCTGGCAACAGTTCACAAATCTTGCTGCTGTGATGGCACACTGTGGTATTTCACCCAATAGATATGGGAGTTTATCAAAATTGGATATGTTTTCGAATTCTTTGTGGGTCTGTGTAATTTGAGGGAAATTTGTGTCTCTAATATGGTCATACATTTGGCAGGAGGTTAGGAAGTGTAGCTCAGTTTCCATCTCATTTTGTGGGCAGTGTGCACATAGCCTGTCTTCTCTTGAGAGCCAGGTCTGCCTACGGCGGCCATTCTCAATAGCAAGGCAATGCTCACTGAGTCCGTATATAGTCAAAGCTTTCCTTAATTTTGTGTCAGTCACAGTGGTCAGGTATTCTGCTTAGGGCCAAATAGCATTCTAGTTTGCTCAGTTTTTTGTTAATTCTTTCCAATGTGTGTCAAGTAATTATCTTTTTGTTTTCTCATTATTTGGTTGGGTCTAATTGTGTTGCTGTCCTGCGGCTCTGTGGGATCTGTTTGTGTATGTGAACAGAGCCCCAGGACCAGCTTGCTAAAGGGATTCTTCTCCAGGTTCATCTCTCTGTAGGTGATGGCTTTGATATGGAAGGTTTGGGAATCGCTTCCTTTTAGGTGGTTGTAGAATTTAACGTCCCTTTTCTGGATTTTGATAATTAGCAGGTATCGGCCCAATCCTTCTCTGCATGCATTATTTGATGTTTTATGCACTGAGTATATTTTCTCTCTGGCCTCATAGCATAATGGTACGTGTGAAAAGTAATGTCGGGGGGAAAGAGGGGTGAGGAGGAGGGCGTGAGGAGAGGAGTGTAGGGGTGAGGGGAAGGAGCAGAGAGGATCTGGGAATGGGGGAGAAAGGAAGAGAAGTGGTGAGGGAGGGAGGAATGGGGAGGAGAGTGTGAGGAGGAAGGCATGAGGCTTGTTATTGTTATTGAGCTGAAGGGGGACGTCAAGCAGACATGGACTAAATGGAGAGAATAAACGGGGAGGGGGAGAGGAAAGAGGAGGAGGAGATATAGGAGAAAAGGGGAGGAAGAGGGAGAGAGGAATAACAGTGATGATGCAACCGAATAGCAGTTTTAGCCTTTTGCCAGAGTCTCTCTCTATCTCCCTCTCTCTCCTTCTCTCTGGAGCTGCCAGCTAACAAGGCTGTCTGTGTCCCCTTTTCCCTCTAGGACAACCCTCCCTCCTTTTTCTCCTCTCTCTCTCTCTCTCTCTCTCTCTCTCTCTCTCTCTCTCTCTCTCTCTCTCTCTCTCTCTCTCTCTCTCTCTCTCAGACTGGGGAAGAAAAGACCCACACAGTGATAGCCTTGACAGCCCCCTAAGAATCCCCCACAACATAACAGTTCCAACTTCCCCCAGCTACCCCAGTCATCAGCACACTACTGAATGGGAGCCTCAGGGGTGTGGATGGGAGGATGGAGGGAGGGATGGTAGGGGGCCACCCTCCACACATAGAGCCACATAAAGAGCTAGTGTGTGGTGATGAGCAGACCAGAGGACAGGACACCCCCCACCCGGCAGGCTCATCACCCAGGTTAAAGCCTTCTCACAGAGGACACCCCACACCAGGCAGGCACATCACCCAGGATAAAGCATTCTCACAGAGGACACCACACACCAGGCAGGCACATCACCCAGGATAAAGCATTCTCACAGAGGACACCCCACACCAGGCAGGCACATCACCCAGGATAAAGCCTTCTCAGAGAGGACACCCCACACCAGGCAGGCACATCACCCAGGATAAAGCCTTCTCACAGAGGACACCCCACACCAGGCAGGCACATCACCCAGGATAAAGCCTTCTCACAGAGGACACCCCACACCAGGCAGGCACATCACCCAGGATAAAGCATTCTCACAGAGGACACCACACACCAGGCAGGCACATCACCCAGGATAAAGCCTTCTCACAGAGGACACCCCACACCAGGCAGGCACATCACCCAGGATAAAGCCTTCTCACAGAGGACACCCCACACCAGGCAGGCACATCACCCAGGATAAAGCATTCTCACAGAGGACACCCCACACCAGGCAGGCACATCACCCAGGATAAAGCCTTCTCACAGAGGACACCCCACACCAGGCAGGCACATCACCCAGGATAAGCCTTCTCACAGAGGACACCCCACACCAGGCAGGCACATCACCCAGGATAAAGCCTTCTCACAGAGGACACCCCACACCAGGCAGGCACATCACCCAGGATAAAGCATTCTCACAGAGGACACCACACACCAGGCAGGCACATCACCCAGGATAAAGCATTCTCACAGAGTGTTTTCTCTTCTTTCTCGTATCGGTCAGGAATTCCGAAAGACATTCCGAAAAACAGGACGTGTGAAGGGAAAGGGGGGCGGTGTAGGATCTGAAAGAAATGTAATTCCCATTTGGATGAATGTACAGTTCCTCTGTTTACAGCTCACTGACCAATGACATGACTGGAGAGAGAGAGTGAAAGAGAGGGAGGGAGGGAGAATGAGGGATCAACAGCAAAAGAGAGCTTCTTTATATAAGGTTGAACACTGAAGACCATTCACCCTCTTTTTCTCATCCCGTTTCCGGTGAAAAGAAAAAAGGCAGAAAGAAAGACTTGTGAAAACAAGCTAGCTGTGTCACATCCGGTTTCCCTTTCAATTGTCATCTCTCTCATACAGACAAGGAACAACATCCTGTTCTAGCTGAGTGAATGTAACATGTGACAATATCTCTCTAACTAGTCAATGGTAAAAAGGAAGGCATGGATCCCAATAGAACTCGTTACGAATCAAAAATTAAAGCAATATCTGGCAGCCATGAACAGAAACAAAGTTCCTGTCTCTGTGAAGGTATATTCAGCATCTCAAGGACCTCACTGCTCTACAATATTCATTCCTACAATTGAATAACAGGCTCCTCAGCAGCAATTGCAGCTCTTTGTCAGGGATTCCCCCTGGTACTGCTGCTCATTACATTCATCAGCTCCGGAGGTCTACGTCACCGGCCTTCTAGGCGTCACTGAACTGGATCATTACCACTAACCCTGGACTGTCTTGTCTCATTACGCACACCTGGTTCCCATTCCCCCTGATGTGTATATATGTGCCCTCTGTTCCCCATTGTCCTTGTTGATTATTGTTCCATATCCGTTGGTCTTGTGAGTACCTGGGCTCTGTTGTATCGGCTGTTACCGTGTTAGTGTGCACTTGTTATTACGGGTCTCGTCCCGTGTATTGTTATTTTGGGTCTCGTCCCGTGCATTTATTAGAGGGTAAGACCTCGCTCTTTGTTTGGGTTACAGCCCTGTGTTATATGCAGTGCCGGGCAAAAGTTTTAGGCAGGTGTGAAAAATGCTGTAAAGTAAAAATGCTTTCAAAAATAGACATGTTAACAGATTATATTTATCAATTAACTAAATGCAAAGTGAGTGAACAGAAGAAAAATGTAATCCATATTTGGTGTGACCACCCTTTGCCTTCAAAACAGCATAAAGTAGGTACACTTGCACAAAGTCAGGGATTTTGTAGGCATATAGTCAGGTGTATGATTAAACTATTATACCAAACAGGTGCTAATGATCATCAATTCAACATCTAGGTTGAAACACAATCATTAACTGAAACAGAAACAGCTGTGTAGGAGGAATAAAACTGGGTGAAGAACAGCAAACATGGTGAGGTTGCTGAAGACAGTTCACTGTCAAAAGTCATACACCATGGCAAGACTGAGCACAGAAACAGGACATAAGGTAGTTATACAGCATCAGCAAGGTCTCTCCCAGGCAGAAATTTCAAGTCAGACAGGGGTTTTGAGATGTGATGGCCAAGCTCTTTTGAAGATGGTCAACGAAACGGGCAACGTTGAGGATCGTAGACGCAGTGGTCGGCCAAGGAAACTTACTGCACCAGATGAAAGACACATCATGCTTACTTCCCTTCACAATCGGAAGATGTCCAGCAGTGGCATCAGCTCAGAATTGGCAGAAAACAGTGGGACCCTGGTACACCCATCTACTGTCCGGAGAATCTGGTCAGAAGTGGCCTTCATGGAAGACTTACGGCCAAAAAGCCATACCTCCGACGTGGAAACAAGGCCAAGCGACTCAACTATGCACGAAAACAGAGGAACTGGGGTGCAGAAAAATGGCAGCAGGTTCTCTGGATTGATGAGTCAAAATTTGAAATATTTGGCTGTAGCAGTAGGCAGTTTGTTCGCCGAAGGGCTGGAGAGTGGTACACAAATGGGTTTCTGCAGGTAACAGTGATGCATGATGGAGGTTCCTTGCAAGTTTGGGGCTGCATTTCTGCAAATGGAGTTGGGGATTTGGTCAGAATTAATGGTCTCCTCAATGCTGAGAAGTACAGGCAGATTATTATCCATCATGCAATACCATCAGAGAGGCATCTGATTGGCCCCAAATGTATTCTGCAGCATGACAACGACCCCAAACATACAGTGAAAGTTATTAAGAACTATCTTCAGCATAAAGAAGAACAAGGAGTCCTGGAAGTTATGGTATAGCCCCCATAGAGCCCTCATCTCAACATCATCGAGTCTGTCTGGGAAAATGAAGAGAGAGGAGCACCTGAGGCTGCCTAAATCCACAGAAGAACTGTGGTTGGTTCTCCAAGATGTTTGGGCCAACCTACCTGCCGAGTTCCTTCAAAAACTGTGTGTAAGTGTACCTAGAAGAATTGATGCTGTTTTGAAGGCAAAGGGTGGTCACACCAAATATTGATTTTATGTAGATTTTTATTCTGTTCACTCAACCTGCATTTTGTTAATTGATAAATATAATCTATTAACATGTCTATTTTTGAAAGCATTCTTATTTTACAGCATTTTTTCACACCTGGCTAAAACTTTTGCACAGTACTGTGCAAGTATTCATCCCCCTTGGCGTTTTTCCTATTTTGTTGCATTACAACCTGTAATTTAAATTGATTTTTATTTGGATTTCATGTAATGGACATTCACAAAATAGTCCAAATTGGTGAGTAAAAAAATAAAATAAAAACTTTTCTAAAAATTCTAACAAATTCTAAATGAAAAAGTGGTGCGTGCATATGTATTTACCTCCTTGGGTATGAAGCCCCTAAATAAGATCTGGTGCAACCAATTACCTTCAGAAGTCACATGATTAGTTAAATAAAGTCCACCTGTGTGCAATCTAAGTGTCACATGATCTGTCACATGATCTCAGTATACATGCACCTGTTCTGAAATGCCCCAGAGTCTGAAACACCACTAAGCAAGGGGCATCACCAAGCAAGCGGTACCATGAAGACCAAGGAGCCCTCCAAACAGGTCAGGGACAAAGTTGTGGAGAAGTACAGATCAGGGTTGGGTTATAAAAAAATATCAGAAACTTTGAACATCCCACGGAGCACCATTAAATCATTATTAAAAAAAGAATATGGCACCACAACAAACCTGCCAAGTGAGGGCCGCCCACCAAAACTCACAGACCAGGCAAGGAGGGCATTAATCAGAGAGGCAACAAAGAGAGCAAAGATAACCCTGAAGGAGCTGCAAAGCTCCACAGCGGAGATTGGAGTATCTGTCCATAGGACCACTTTAAGCCGTACACTCCACAGAGCTGGGCTTTACGGAAGAGTGGCAAGAAAAAGCCATTGCTTAAAGAAGGAAATAAGCAAACACATTTTGTGTTTGCCAAAAGGCATGTGGGAGACTCCCCAAACATATGGAAGAAGGTACTCTGGTCAGATGAGACTAAAATTGAGCTTTTTGGCCATCATGGAAAACTCCATGTCTGGTGCAAACCCAACACCTTTCATCCCCCCAAACTTCCGGTTTGGAGCGAGCAGTCGCACCACGCTTCGCTCCACAGGTAATATTCCACTTCGCTACATTACAACAGCTTGATTTGTTTGATCTGAGCAATTCTTCTTAGCTAGCTACATAGCCGTCTTTGTATCAAAGATAATTGTGTAGTTTAGAGTAACTGAGTAATTATCGAGGCTAGCTATCTTCGTCCTGCTAATGTAGTCAACACTGCTAGCTGCTAGCTAGCTAGTCATCACTGTTAGCTAGCCAACTTCTACCGACTAGCAGCACCGCAGAAACTATTACATTACAACGCAACGACTTGATTAGTGTGGTGTTAGTGTTAGTTAGCCAGCTACATAGTTGTCTGTGCTGTCTCTGTATCTAAGATAATTGTGTAGTTTGAGTTTGAGTATTATCGAGGTGTGCTAGCCAGCCGCGACGCGGCGCCAGACTTACTCAACACACCTAGTCATCATTAACCCACTGCCAGATAGCCATCCGTTACCGACTAGCAGCGCTGTAGTTACTACGATTTGACTGGTGCAGTGTTACCTAGCTAGCTACCTAGTTGTCTTTGTCATAGCTTGATAATTGTTAATTGATAATTGTTAGCTAGCCAGCCATCGAGGTTAGCTAGCCAGCTATTTCCGTCCCCCGCGACGCCATTTTTCCTAACCTAGCCGACTATTACCGACGAGCAGCATTGTTGAAACTAAATACACTACAAGGAACGTCTTGATTAGTGTTATGTTAGTTAGCTAGCTACAAAGTTGCTTTGTATCATGACAAGGTGTAGTACTGAAACTACCGAGGTTACCTAGCCAGCTACACGTTCAAAGTCAACAACACAGCCACTGCTAGCTAGCCTACTCCACCAGCCAGCAGTACTGTATCATTTTAGTCAATAACATTTTTGCAACGTAAGCTTAACTTCCTGAACATTCGAGACGTGTAGTCCACTTGTCACTCCAATCTCATTTGCATTAGCGTAGCCTCTTCTGTAGCTTGTCTACTATGTGTCTGCCTATCCCTGTTCTCTCTCCTCTGCACAGGCCATACAAACGCTCCACACCGCGTGGCCGCTGCCACTCTAACCTGGTGGTCCCAGCGCGCACGACCCACGTGGAGTTCCAGGTCTCCGGCAGCCTCTGGAACTGCCGGTCTGCGGCCAACAAGGCTGAGTTCATCTCAGCCTATGCTACCCTCCAGTCCCTAGACTTCCTGGCGCTGACGGAAACATGGATCACCACAGATAACACTGCTACTCCTACTGCTCTCTCCTCGTCTGACTACGTGTTCTCGCATACCCCTAGAGCATCGAGCCAGCGGGGTGGTGGCACTGGAATCCTCATCTCTCCCAAGTGGACATTCTCTCTTTCTCCCCTGACCCATCTGTCTATCTCCTCATTTGAATTCCATGCTGTCACAGTTACCAGGTTCCCTTGGAGAGTTCATCAATGAGCTTGACGCCTTGATAAGTTCCTTTCCTGAGGATGGCTCACCTCTCACAGTTCTGGGTGACTTTAACCTCCCCACGTCTACCTTCGACTCATTCCTCTCTGCCTCCTTCTTTCCACTCCTCTCCTCTTTCGACCTCACCCTCTCACCTTCCCCCCCTACTCACAAGGCAGGCAATACGCTTGACCTCATCTTTACTAGATGCTGTTCTTCCACTAATCTCATTGCAACTCCCCTCCAAGTCTCCGACCACTACCTTGTATCCTTTTCCCTCTCGCTCTCATCCAACACTTCTCACTCTCCCCCTACTCGGATGGTATTGCGCCGTCCCAACCTTCGCTCTCTCTCTCCCGCTACTCTCTCCTCTTCCATCCTATCATCTCTTCCCTCTGCTCAAACCTTCTCCAACCTATCTCCTGATTCTGCCTCCTCAACCCTCCTCTCCTCCCTCTCTGCATCCTTTGATTTCCTCTGTCCCCTATCCTCCAGGCCGGCTCGGTCCTCCCCTCCTGCTCCGTGGCTCGACGACTCACTGCGAGCTCACAGAACAGGGCTCCGGGCAGCCGAGCGGAAATGGAGGAAAACTCGCCTCCCTGCGGACCTGGCATCCTTTCACTCCCTCCTCTCTACATTTTCCTCTTCTGTCTCTGCTGCTAAAGCCACTTTCTACCACTCTAAACTCCAAGCATCTGCCTCTAACCCTAGGAAGCTCTTTGCTACCTTCTCCTCCCTCCTGAATCCTCCTCCCCCTCCCCCCCCCTCCTCCCTCTCTGCGGATGACTTCGTCAACCATTTTGAAAAGAAGGTTGACGACATCCGATCCTCGTTTGCTAAGTCAAACGACACTGCTGGTCCTGCTCACACTGCCCTACCCTGTGCTTTGACCTCTTTCTCCCCTCTCTCTCCAGATGAAATCTCGCGTCTTGTGACGGCCGGCCGCCCAACAACCTGCCCACTTGACCCTATCCCCTCCTCTCTTCTCCAGACCATTTCCGGAGACCTTCTCCCCTACCTCACCTCGCTCATCAACGCATCCTGGACCGCTGGCTACGTCCCTTCCGTCTTCAAGAGAGCGAGAGTTGCACCCCTTCTGAAAAAACCTACACTCGATCCCTCCGATGTCAACAACTACAGGCCAGTATCCCTTCTTTCCTTTCTCTCCAAAACTCTTGAACGCACCGTGCTTGGCCAGCTCTCTTGCTATCTCTCTCAGAATGACCTTCTTGATCCTAATCAGTCAGGTTTCAAGACTGGGCATTCAACTGAGACTGCTCTTCTCTGTGTCACGGAGGCTCTCCGCACTGCTAAAGCTAACTCTCTCTCCTCTGCTCTCATCCTTCTAGACCTATCTGCTGCCTTTGATACCGTGAACCATCAGATCCTCCTCTCCACCCTCTCCGAGCTGGGCATCTCCGGCACCGCGCACGCTTGGATTGCGTCCTACCTGACAGGTCGCTCCTACCAGGTGGCGTGGCGAGAATCTGTCTCCGCACCACGTGCTCTCACCACTGGTGTCCCCCAGGGCTCTGTTCTTGGCCCACTCCTATTCTCGCTATACACCAAGTCACTTGGCTCTGTCATATCCTCACATGGTCTCTCATATCATTGCTATGCAGATGACACACAATTAATCTTCTCCTTTCCCCCTTCTGACAACCAGGTGGCGAATCGCATCTCTGCATGTCTGGCAGACATATCAGTGTGGATGACGGATCACCACCTCAAGCTGAACCTCGGCAAGACGGAGCTGCTCTTCCTCCCGGGGAAGGACTGCCCGTTCCATGATCTCGCCATCACGGTTGACAACTCCCTTGTGTCCTCCTCCCAGAGTGCTAAGAGCCTTGGCGTGACCCTGGACAACACCCTGTCGTTCTCCACCAACATCAAGGCGGTGACCCGATCCTGTAGGTTCATGCTCTACAACATTCGCAGAGTACGACCCTGCCTCACACAGGAAGCGGCGCAGGTCCTAATCCAGGCACTTGTCATCTCCCGTCTGGATTACTGCAACTCGCTGTTGGCTGGGCTCCCTGCCTGTGCCATTAAACCCCTACAACTCATCCAGAACGCCGCAGCCCGTCTGGTGTTCAACCTTCCCAAGTTCTCTCACGTCACCCCGCTCCTCCGCTCTCTCCACTGGCTTCCAGTCGAAGCTCGCATCCGCTACAAGACCATGGTGCTTGCCTACGGAGCTGTGAGGGGAACGGCACCTCCGTACCTTCAGGCTCTGATCAGGCCCTACACCCAAACAAGGGCACTCCGTTCATCCACCACTGGCCTGCTCGCCTCCCTACCTCTGAGGAAGCACAGTTCCCGCTCAGCCCAGTCAAAACTGTTCGCTGCTCTGGCACCCAAATGGTGGAACAAGCTCCCTCACGACGCCAGGACAGCGGAGTCAATCACCACCTTCCGGAGACACCTGAAACCCCACCTCTTCAAGGAATACCTGGGATAGGATAAAGTAATCCTTCTAACCCCCCCCTTAAAAGATTTAGATGCACTATTGTAAAGTGGTTGTTCCACTGGATATTATAGGTGAATGCACCAATTTGTAAGTCGCTCTGGATAAGAGCGTCTGCTAAATGACTAAAATGTAAAATGTAAATGTAACACCATACCCACAGTGAAGCATGGTGGTGGCAGCATCATGCTGTGGGGATGTTTTTCATTGGCAGGGACTGGGAAGCTGGTCAGAATTAAAGGAATGATGGATGGAGCTAAATACAGGGAAATTCTTGAGGGAAACCTGTTTCAGTCTTCCAGAGATTTGAGACTGGGACAGAGGTTCACCTTCCAGCAGGACAATGACCCTAAGCATACTGCTAAAGCAACACTCGAGTGGTTTAAGGAGAAACATCTAAATGTCTTGGAATGCCCTAGTCAAAGCCCAGACCTCAATCCAATTGAGAATCTGTGGTAGAACTTAAAGATTGCTGTACACCAGCGGAACCCATCCAACTTGAAGGAGCTGGAGCAGTTTAGCCTTGAAGAATAGGCAAAAATCCCAGTAGCTAGATGTGCCAAACTTATATAGACTTGCCCCAAGAGACTTACAGCTGTAATTGCTGCAAATGGTGGCTCGACAAAGTATTGACTTTGTGGGGAGGGGGTGAATAGTTATACACGCTCAAGTTTTCATTTTTTTTGTCATATTTCTTATTTCTTCACAATAAAAAATATTTTGCATCTTCAAAGTGGTAGACATGTTGTTTAAATCAAATGATACCAACCCCCCAAAAATCAATTTTAATTCCAGGTTGAAAGGCAACAAAATAGGAAAAATGCCAAGGGGTGAATACTTTCGCTAACCACGATATACGTGTTTGTTTTGGGCTTCGTCCCCGTTATGTTCATGAGTAGAGAAAAAAAAAAACGATTTGGTATTCCTGCGCCTGTCTCCTATCATTACACAACGTGACACTCTTTGCTAAAAGCCTGGACAGATTGTGCTATAGTGCTGCTATATAGATCCATACAGTACTAGTGGCCATGGAATCATGAGAGAGAATCTAGAGAAGCTAGAGAAGCTTCAAAAAACAAGCTGCTCTCCTCTACTACTCAGGTCTCTCTCTCCTCTACTCAGGTCTCTCTCTCTCCTCTACTCAGGTCTCTCTCTCCTCTACTCAGGTCTCTCTCTCCTCTACTCAGGTCTCTCTCTCCTCTATTCAGGTCTCTCTCTCCTCTACTCAGGTCTCTCTCTCTCCTCTACTCAGGTCTCTCTCTCTCCTCTACTCAGGTCTCTCTCTCCTCTACTCAGGTCTCTCTCTCCTCTACTCAGGTCTCTCTCTCTCCTCTACTCAGGTCTCTCTCTCTCCTCTACTCAGGTCTCTCTCTCCTCTACTCAGGTCTCTCTCTCCTCTACTCAGGTCTCTCTCTCTACTCAGGTCTCTCTCTCCTCTACTCAGGTCTCTCTCTCTCCTCTACTCAGGTCTCTCTCTCTCCTCTACTCAGGTCTCTCTCTCTCCTCTACTCAGGTCTCTCTCTCTCCTCTACTCAGGTCTCTCTCTCTCCTCTACTCAGGTCTCTCTCTCTCCTCTACTCAGGTCTCTCTCTCTCCTCTACTCAGGTCTCTCTCTCTCCTCTACTCAGGTCTCTCTCTCTCCTCTACTCAGGTCTCTCTCTCTCTCCTCTACTCAGGTCTCTCTCTCTCTCCTCTACTCAGGTCTCTCTCTCTCTCCTCTACTCAGGTCTCTCTCTCTCTCCTCTACTCAGGTCTCTCTCTCTCTCCTCTACTCAGGTCTCTCTCTCTCTCCTCTACTCAGGTCTCTCTCTCTCTCCTCTACTCAGGTCTCTCTCTCTCTCCTCTACTCAGGTCTCTCTCTCTCTCCTCTACTCAGGTCTCTCTCTCTCTCCTCTACTCAGGTCTCTCTCTCTCTCCTCTACTCAGGTCTCTCTCTCTCTCCTCTACTCAGGTCTCTCTCTCTCTCCTCTACTCAGGTCTCTCTCTCTCTCCTCTACTCAGGTCTCTCTCTCTCTCCTCTACTCAGGTCTCTCTCTCTCTCCTCTACTCAGGTCTCTCTCTCTCTCCTCTACTCAGGTCTTTCTCTCTCTCTCCTCTACTCAGGTCTCTCTCTCTCTCCTCTACTCAGGTCTTTCTCTCTCTCTCCTCTACTCAGGTCTCTCTCTCTCTCTCCTCTACTCAGGTCTCTCTCTCTCTCTCCTCTACTCAGGTCTCTCTCTCTCTCTCCTCTACTCAGGTCTCTCTCTCTCTCTCCTCTACTCAGGTCTCTCTCTCTCTCTCCTCTACTCAGGTCTCTCTCTCTCTCTCCTCTACTCAGGTCTCTCTCTCTCTCTCCTCTACTCAGGTCTCTCTCTCCTCTACTCAGGTCTCTCTCTCCTCTACTCAGGTCTCTCTCTCTCTCCTTTACTCAGGTCTTTCTCTCTCTTATTTCACTTATAATTTACTGTATCACAATTCCAGTGGGTCAGAAGTTTACATACACGAAGTTGACTGTGCCTTTAAACAGCTTGGAAAATTCCAGAAAGCTTCTGATAGGCTAATTGACATAATTTGAGTCAATTGGAGGTGTACTTGCGGATGTATTTCAAGGCCTACCTTCAAACTCAGTGCCTCTTTGCTTGACATTATGGGAAAATCTAAAGAAATCAGCCAAGACCTCAGAAAAAGAATTGTAGACCTCCACAAGTCTGGTTCATTCTTGGGAGAAATTTCCAAATGCTTGAGGGTACCATGTTCATCTGTACAAAAAATAGTATGCAAGTATAAACACCATATGACCACGCAGCCGTCATACCGCTCAGGAAGGAGATGCGTTCTGTCTCCTGGAGATGAACGTACTTTGGTGTGAAAAATGCAAATCAATCCCAGAACAACAGCAAAAGACCTTGTGAAGATGCTGGAGGAAACGGGTACAAAAGTATCTATATCCACAGTAAAATGAGTCTTATATCGACTTAACCTGAAAGGCCGCTCAGCAAGGAAGAAGCCACTGCTCCAAAACCGCCATAATAAAGCCAGACTACGGTTTGCAACTGCACTTGGGGACAAAGATCGTACTTTTTGGAGAAATGTCCTCTGGTCTGATGAAACAAAAATATAACTGTTTGGCCATAATGAGCATCGTTATGTTTGGAGGGAAAAAAATGCTTGCAAGCCGAAGAACACCATCCCAACTGTGAAGCAGGGGGGTGGCAGCATCATGTTGTGGGGGTGCTTTGCTGTAGGAGGGAATGGTGCACTTCACAAAATAGATGGCATCATGAGGAAGGAATATTATGTGGATATATTGAAGCAACATCTCAAGACATCAGTCAGGAAGTTAAAGCTTGCTCACAAATGGGTCTTCCAAATGGACAATGACCCCAAGAATACTTCCAAAGTTGTGGCTAAATGGCTTAAGGACAACAAAGTCAAGGTATTGGAGTTGCCATCACAAAGCCCTGACCTCAATCCTATAGAAAATTTGTGGGCAGAACTGAAAAAGTGTGTGCGAGCAAGGAGGCCAACAAACCTGACTCAGTTACACCAGCTCTGTCAGGAGGAATGGGCCAAAATTCACCCAACTTATTGTGGGAAGCTTGTGGAAGGCTACTCGAAAAGTTTGACCCAAGTTAAACAAATGAAAGGCAATGCTACCAAATACTAATTGAGTGTATGTAAACTTCTGACCCACTGGGAATGTGATGAAAGAAATAAAAGCTGAAATAAATCATTCTCTCTACTATTATTCTGACATTTCATATTCTTAAAATAAAGTGGTGATCCTAACTGACCTAAGACAGGGAATTTTTACTAGTATTAAATGTCAGGAATTGTGAAAAACGGAGTTTAAATGTATTTACTAAGGTGTATGTAAACCTCCAACTTCAACTGTATCTTAAAGTGGCTACATTCCATTGGATTCTCCTCCACCCACTATGGACCTATTGTTCCTATCAAAAGAGACGTTCTTAACAGACACTGTCTCAGTCCTATGACAGTCTACTACTTCCCCCACTCCCCAATAAATGAATAAAACAAGCAGCATCTCAAAAGTAGCTACAGTATCTTTCTGCCGACAGACAGTGATCGCCAACGCATTTCTCAGTACAAACATGTACAATCTAGACATCAAGCGTGATGATGCCATTTGTGGGTGTGGTTGGGTAATGTTTGGCCATCCCCAAGTCTTCCAGTGACACACACACACACACACACACACACACACACACACACACACACACACACACACACACACACACACACACACGAGATCAGAGGGATAGAACTTATCAAAGACAGATCAGCAGAGGGGTGTCTAAGGGCATCATCTAGAGAAGCTTCAAAAAACAAGCTGCTCTCCTCTACTCAGGTCTCTCTCTCCTCTACTCAGGTCTTTCTCTCCTCTACTCAGGTCTCTCTCTCTACTCAGGTCTCTCTCTCCTCTACTCAGGTCTCTCTCTCTCCTCTACTCAGGTCTCTCTCTCTCCTCTACTCAGGTCTCTCTATCTCCTCTACTCAGGTCTCTCTCTCTCTCTCTCTCCTCTACTCAGGTCTCTCTCTCCTCTACTCAGGTCTCTCTCTCTCCTCTACTCAGGTCTCTCTCTCTCTCTCTCTCCTCTACTCAGGTCTCTCTCTCTCCTCTACTCAGGTCTCTCTCTCTCCTCTACTCAGGTCTCTCTCTCTCTCCTCTATTCAGGTCTCTCTCTCCACTACTCAGGTCTCTCTCTCTCATCTACTCAGGTCTCTCTCTCCTCTACTCAGGTCTCTCTCTCGCTCCTCTACTCAGGTCTCTCTCTCTCTCCTCTACTCAGGTCTCTCTCTCTCCTCTACTCAGGTCTCTCTCTCTCCTCAGGTCTCTCTCTCCTCTACTCAGGTCTCTCTCTCCTCTATTCAGGTCTCTCTCTCTCCTCTACTCAGTTCTCTCTCTCTCCTCTACTCAGGTCTCTCTCTCCTCTACTCAGGTCACTCTCTCTCCTCTACTGAGGTCTCTCTCTCCTCTATTCAGGTCTCTCTCTCTCCTCTATTCAGGTCTCTCTCTCTCCTCTACTCAGGTCTCTCTATCCTCTACTCAGGTCTCTCTCTCTCCTCTATTCAGGTCTCTCTCTCTCCTCTACTCAGGTCTCTATCTCCTCTACTCAGGTCTCTCTCTCCTCTACTCAGGTCTCTCTCTCCTCTACTCAGGTCTCTCTCTCCTCTACTCAGGTCTCTCTCTCTCTCCTCTACTCAGGTCTCTCTCTCTCTCTCCTCTACTCAGGTCTCTCTCTCCTCTACTCAGGTCTCTCTCTCTCCTCTACTCAGGTCTCTCTCTCTCCTCTACTCAGGTCTCTCTCTCTCTCTCCTCTACTCAGGTCTCTCTCTCCTCTACTCAGGTCTCTCTCTCTCTCTCCTCTACTCAGGTCTCTCTCTCCTCTACTCAGGTCTCTCTCTCTCCTCTACTCAGGTCTCTCTCTCTCTCTCTCTCCTCTACTCAGGTCTCTCTCTCTCTCCTCTACTCAGGTCTCTCTCTCTCCTCTACTCAGGTCTCTCTCTCTCCTCTACTCAGGTCTCTCTCTCTCTCCTCTATTCAGGTCTCTCTCTCCACTACTCAGGTCTCTCTCTCTCCTCTACTCAGGTCTCTCTCTCCTCTACTCAGGTCTCTCTCTCTCTCTCTCCTCTACTCAGGTCTCTCTCTCTCTCCTCTACTCAGGTCTCTCTCTCTCTCCTCTACTCAGGTCTCTCTCTCCTCTACTCAGGTCTCTCTCTCTCCTCTACTCAGGTCTCTCTCTCTCCTCTACTCAGGTCTCTCTCTCTCTCTCCTCTACTCAGGTCTCTCTCTCTCTCTCTCCTCTACTCAGGTCTCTCTCTCCTCTACTCAGGTCTCTCTCGCTCCTCTACTCAGGTCTCTCTCTCCTCTACTCAGGTCTCTCTCTCTCTCTCCACTACTCAGGTCTTTCTCTCTCCTCTACTCAGGTCTCTCTCTCCTCTACTCAGGTCTCTCTCTCCTCTACTCAGGTCTCTCTCTCTCCTCTATTCAGGTCTCTCTCTTTCCTCTATTCAGGTCTCTCTCTTTCCTCTATTCAGGTCTCTCTCTCTCCTCTACTCAGGTCTCTCTCTCTCTCTCCTCTACTCAGGTCTCTCTCTCTCTCTCCTCTATTCAGGTCTCTCTCTCCTCTACTCAGGTCTCTCTCTCTCCTCTACTCAGGTCTCTCTCTCCTCCACTCAGGTCTCTCTCTCCTCTATTCAGGGCTCTCTCTCTCTCTCTCCTCTACTCAGGTCTCTCTCTCCTCTACTCAGGTCTCTCTCTCTCCTCCACTCAGGTCTCTCTCTCTCTCTCCTCTATTCAGGTCTCTCTCTCTCTCTCTCTCTCTCTCCTCTACTCAAGTCTCTCTCTCTCCTCTACTCAGGTCTCTCTCTCTCCTCCACTCAGGTCTCTCTCTCTCTCCTCTATTCAGGTCTCTCTCTCTCTCTCTCTCCTCTATTCAGGTCTCTCTCTCTCTCTCTCTCTCCTCTACTCAGGTCTCTCTCTCTCCTCTACTCAGGTCTCTCTCTCCTCTACTCAGGTCTCTCTCTCTCTCCTCTACTCAGGTCTCTCTCTCTCTCCTCTACTCAGGTCTCTCTCTCCTCTACTCAGGTCTCTCTCTCTCCTCTACTCAGGTCTCTCTCTCTCCTCTACTCAGGTCTCTCTCTCTCCTCTACTCAGGTCTCTCTCTCTCCTCTACTCAGGTCTCTCTCTCCTCTACTCAGGTCTCTCTCTCCTCTACTCAGGTCTCTCTCTCTCTCCTCTACTCAGGTCTCTCTCTCTCTCCTCTACTCAGGTCTCTCTCTCCTCTACTCAGGTCTCTCTCTCTCCTCTACTCAGGTCTCTCTCTCCTCTACTCAGGTCTCTCTCTCTCCTCTACTCAGGTCTCTCTCTCTCCTCTACTCAGGTCTTTCTCTCCTCTACTCAGGTCTCTCTCTCCTCTACTCAGGTCTCTCTCTCTCCTCTACTCAGGTCTCTCTCTCCTCTACTCAGGTCTCTCTCTCTCTCCTCTACTCAGGTCTCTCTCTCTCTCTCTCTCCTCTACTCAGGTCTCTCTCTCCTCTACTCAGGTCTCTCTCTCCTCTATTCAGGTCTCTCTCTCTCTCTCTCCTCTACTCAGG
Organism: Salmo salar; assembly: GCF_965601325.2. Lineage (NCBI taxonomy): Eukaryota > Metazoa > Chordata > Actinopteri > Salmoniformes > Salmonidae > Salmo > Salmo salar. Next base: position 11,623,895 of record NC_138295.1, on the reverse strand, counting down.
TCTCTCTCTCTGTCTCTCTCTTCTCTCTCTCTCCCCTCTCTCGCTCTCTCTTTCGCTCCTCTATTTTATACTCTCTCTTTCTATCTCTTTCTCTCCTTTACTGTCCCTCTCTCTATCGGTCCTCTACTTTCTACTCTCTGTCTATATCTCTCTCTCTCATTCTCTCGTCTCTCTTGAGTGACAGGGGGCGTGGCTAGGTCTGTGTGGAAAGTGTCACGGAGAGAAAGAGAGGAGAGAGACGACTCAAGTAGCAAAGTAAACTATAAAAATGGACATTACACCTGGCCTATCATATTTAACAAACCAAACATTCAAATACCGGTATAGAAGGTAAAGTAAAAACCCAAACCAGTCCCTGCATCAATACCGGTGTATCATAAAATACAGTATACCGTCCAGCCCTAATCTGAGGTGATTCTATCTAGAGCCACTAGGAATAAGAATCATCTGAGGTGATTCTATCTAGAGCCACTAGGAATAAGAATCATCTGAGGTGATTCTATCTAGAGCCACTAGGAATAAGAATCATCTGAGGTGATTCTATCTAGAGCCACTAGGAATAAGAATCATCTGAGGTGATTCTATCTAGAGCCACTAGGAATAAGAATCATCTGAGGTGATTCTATCTAGAGCCACTAGGAATAAGAATCATCTGAGGTGATTCTATCTAGAGCCACTAGGAATAAGAATCATCTGAGGTGATTCTATCTAGAGCCACTAGGAATAAGAATCATCTGAGGTGATTCTATCTGATTCTTTTGTTTTATTTTGCTGTTCCCTCTTTTTAATATGTCGTAATTAAATAACTCTGTTCTCTCTCCCTCCCTCCCTCCCTCTCTTTCTCTCCCCCCTCTCTCACTTTCTCTGCTGCAGCTACCACAGCCTGGTGGTAATGAGTGAAGACTGGAGCAGCATAGTTCAGGAGAAACAGCCTGGTGGTAATGAGTGAAGACTGGAGCAGCATAGTTCAGGAGAAACAGCCTGGTGGTAATGAGTGAAGACTGGAGCAGCATAGTTCAGGAGAAACAGCCTGGTGGTAATGAGTGAAGACTGGAACAGCATAGTTCAGGAGAAACAGCCTGGTGGTAATGAGTGAAGACTGGAGCAGCATAGTTCAGGAGAAACAGCCTGGTGGTAATGAGTGAAGACTGGAGCAGCATAGTTCAGGAGAAACAGCCTGGTGGTAATGAGTGAAGACTGGAGCAGCATAGTTCAGGAGAAACAGCCTGGTGGTAATGAGTGAAGACTGGAGCAGCATAGTTCAGGAGAAACAGCCTGGTGGTAATGAGTGAAGACTGGAGCAGCATAGTTCAGGAGAAACAGCCTGGTGGTAATGAGTCAAGACTGGAGCAGCATAGTTCAGGAGAAACAGCCTGGTGGTAATGAGTGAAGACTGGAGCAGCATAGTTCAGGAGAAACAGCCTGGTGGTAATGAGTGAAGACTGGAGCAGCATAGTTCAGGAGAAACCATACATATAAAGCATCTCTCTATAGTGTTATTCTCCATTACCGTCACATCACCCAGTGTTCAGTGTTCATTTTCGCCGCGTCATTTCTATTCATTAGTGAAATGTCATCTTTCATTTTAATTCTGAATAGCTACGTTGTGTGGAGAAACACCTGTTATCCTCAGGCCCAGTGTAGCGGTGTGTGTGTGTGTGTGTGTGTGTGTGTGTGTGTGTGTGTGTGTGTGTGTGTGTGTGTGTGTGTGTGTGTGTGTGTGTGTGTGTGTGTGTGTGTGTGTGTGTGTGTGTGTGTGTGTGTGTGTGTGTGTGTGTGTGTGTGTGTGTGTGTGTGTGTGTGTGTGTGTAACTACTACAGCTAAAGAGGTGTGTTGGATTGCAAAAGGCAGTGTGTAAAATGGTCGGTGAGGGCCGGGCGTCGCATGCTGTGTGTGTTCAGGGAAGACCAACCTGCCTGACGCTGTGGTTCTGTGGTCGAGCCCCAGAGAGATGGATGGAGTGTGAGTGCAGTGATGTCACCATGACAAATGAGCCAGCCATGTTGGCTGAGACCCACATCGCCTCTCATTTCAATAAGTTCCTAGCACTGCCACCACCCCTACACACGCACGCACGCACGCACGCACGCACGCACACACACACACACACACACACACACACACACACACACACACACACACACACACACACACACACCACACACACACACACCACACAGTAGAGAGAACTCCCTTCCTAACTAGTCAGTGATCCACAACAAACACTTCCACTTCCCATCCCAACAGCCAGCTAGTCATTACCATATCAGCCAAACACAGTGACTGTGTGCCAAATGGCACCCTGCTTCCCTGGAGGATACTACCTTTGACCAGGGCACAAATAGGGCACCATGCAGGGAATAAGGGACATTTTGGGATGTACACATTGACTCTGAGGCTACTCTTTCAGCAGGCTGGGCAGCGTTCATATGTTTTTCTCCCAACATTAATGTTGTGAAGTAAAATTTCATGAAATGATCCCAATATGAGCAGTCATTTGGGGTAATGGTAATAGCCTGCGTTTAAACCCTCTAATATCAAAACGTTTGAGTTGAAATGAGCAGCAAACACACACATCATGAAAAGAGATCATGGTTTAAACGCTCATCATGGTTTGAACGGTGATACCACCAGACGTGTTACATGTGGTTTAAGAGGACTGTCACCTCTAACCTGAACTGATACTCATGATTTAACAAGACTGACAAGTCTAGAAACCTAGTTTAAAAGGCATCTAGAACCACTGAAGCTGGTTTAAAAGGCATCTAGAACCACTGAAGCTGGTTTAAAAGGCATCTAGAACCACTGAAGCTGGTTTAAAAGGCATCTAGAACTACTGAAGCTGGTTTAAAACACATCTAGAACTACTGAAGCTGGTTTAAAAGGCATCGAGAACTACTGAAGCTGGTTTAAAACACATCTAGAACTACTGAAGCTGGTTTGAAAGGCATCTAGAACTACTGAAGCTGGTTTAAAATACATCTAGAACTACTGAAGCTGGTTTAAAAGGCAACTAGAACTACTGAAGCTGGTTTAAAAGGCATTTAGAACTACTGAAGCTGGTTGAAAAGGCATTGAGAATTACTGAAGCTGGTTTAAAAGACATCTAGAACAACTGATGCTGGTTTAAAAGGCATCGAGAACTACTGAAGCTGGTTTAAAAGGCATCTAGAACTACTGAAGCTGGTTTAAAACACATCTAGAACTACTGAAGCTGGTTTAAAGGCATCTAGAACTACTGAAGCTGGTTTAAAACACATCTAGAACTACTGAAGCTGGTTTAAAAGGCATCTAGAACTACTGAAGCTGGTTAAAAACGCATCTAGAACTACTGAAGCTGCTTTAAAAGGCATCTAGAACTACTGAAGCTGGTTTAAAAGGCATTTAGAACTACTGAAGCTGGTTTGAAAGGCATCTAGATCTACTGAAGCTGGTTTGAAAGGCATCTAGATCTAATGAAGCTGGTTTAAAACACATCTAGAACTACTGAAGCTGGTTTAAAAGGCATCTCGAACTACTGAAGCTGGTTTAAAACACCTGGCACCACAACCAGAGAGAAAGCAGGATTGATGAATTCACAGCAACCAGAAATAACAAGGGATTTTCAGTTTAGTTCAAGAATGCTTAACTTAGATATGTGTTTTCATGTTGAATAATTTAGACCATACACTTTTCAAGCTTATCTTCAATTTTTTTTTACAGTTATATCAGAATATTTAGGCTAAACTGGCTACCTCCTTGATTCTGCTTTGGAGAATACACCTCAGGTGCACAGGAGGTATAGGGGAGAACGGCTCATTGGCAAGAACGGAGCAAACGGAATGGCATCAAATACCTGGAAACCATGGAAACCATGCATTTGATGAATTTGATATCATTCCACTGATTCGGCTCCAGTCATTACCACAAGCCCGTCCTCCCCAATTAAGGTGACACCAACCTCCTGTGCTCAGATACTGATCATGGTTTAATAACACTATAACCCTACCTGAAGATACTGATCATGGTTTAATAACACTATAACCCTACCTGAAGATACTGATCATGGTTTAATAACACTATAACCCCTACCTGAAGATACTGATCATGGTTTAATAACACTATAACCCCTACCTGAAGATACTGATCATGGTTTAATAACACTATAACCCTACCTGAAGATACTGATCATGGTTTAATAACACTATAACCCCTACCTGAAGATACTGATCATGGTTTAATAACACTATAACCCCTACCTGAAGATACTGATCATGGTTTAATAACACTATAACCCTACCTGAAGATACTGATCATGGTTTAATATCACTATAACCCCTACCTGAAGATACTGATCATGGTTTAATAACACTATAACCCTACCTGAAGATACTGATCATGGTTTAATAACACTATAACCCCTACCTGAAGATACTGATCATGGTTTAATAACACTATAACCCTACCTGAAGATACTGATCATGGTTTAATAACACTATAACCCCTACCTGAAGATACTGATCATGGTTTAATAACACTATAACCCCTACCTGAAGATACTGATCATGGTTTAATAACACTATAACCCCTACCTGAAGATACTGATCATGGTTTAATAACACTATAACCCTACCTGAAGATACTGATCATGGTTTAATAACACTATAACCCCTACCTGAAGATACTGATCATGGTTTAATAACACTATAACCCTACCTGAAGATACTGATCATGGTTTAATAACACTATAACCCTACCTGAAGATACTGATCATGGTTTAATATCACTATAACCCTACCTGAAGATACTGATCATGGTTTAATAACACTATAACCCTACCTGAAGATACTGATCATGGTTTAATAACACTATAACCCTACCTGAAGATACTGATCATGGTTTAATATCACTATAACCCCTACCTGAAGATACTGATCATGGTTTAATAACACTATAACCCTACCTGAAGATACTGATCATGGTTTAATAACACTATAACCCTACCTGAAGATACTGATCATGGTTTAATAACACTATAACCCCTACCTGAAGATACTGATCATGGTTTAATAACACTATAACCCCTACCTGAAGATACTGATCATGGTTTAATAACACTATAACCCCTACCTGAAGATACTGATCATGGTTTAATAACACTATAACCCCTACCTGAAGATACTGATCATGGTTTAATATCACTATAACCCCTACCTGAAGATACTGATCATGGTTTAATAACACTATAACCCCTACCTGAAGATACTGATCATGGTTTAATATCACTATAACCCCTACCTGAAGATACTGATCATGGTCTGTCTGTCTGTCTGTCTGTCTGTCTGTCTGTCTGTCTGTCTGTCTGTCTGTCTGTCTGTCTGTCTGTCTGTCTGTCTGTCTGTCTGTCTGTGTCTGGAGTGACCTTTCCCTTTAGTGTTTTCCCCTCTCTCTCTATACCCACTCTGAATACCATTTCCCCTCTCTCTATACCCACTCTGAATACCATTTCCCCTCTCTCTATACCCACTCTGAATACCATTTCCCCTCTCTCTATACCCACTCTGAATACCATTTCCTCTCTCTCTATACCCACTCTGAATACCATTTCCCCTCTCTCTATACCCACTCTGAATACCATTTCCCCTCTCTCTCTACCCACTCTGAATCCCATTTCCCCTCTCTCTATACCCACTCTTAATCCTATTTCCCCTCTCTCTCTACCCACTCTGAATCCCATTTCCCCTCTCTCTCTACCCACTCTGAATCCCATTTCCCCTCTCTCTCTACCCACTCTGAATCCCATTTTCCCTCTCTCTCTACCCACTCTATATCCCATTTCCCCTCTCTCTCTACCCACTCTGAATCCCATTTCCCCTCTCTCTCTACCCACTCTGAATCCCATTTTCCCTCTCTCTCTACCCACTCTATATCCCATTTCCCCTCTCTCTCTACCCACTCTGAATCCCATTTCCCCTCTCTCTCTACCCACTCTGAATACCATTTCCCCTCTCTCTCTACCCACTCTGAATCCCATTTCCCCTCTCTCTATACCCACTCTGTATCCCATTTCCCCTCTCTCTCTACCCACTCTGAATCCCATTTCCCCTCTATACCCACTCTGAATCCCATTTTCCCTCTCTCTCTACCCACTCTGAATCCCATTTTCCCTCTCTCTCTATATACCATTTCCCCTCTCTCTATACCCAGTCTGTATCCCATTTCCCCTCTCTCTCTACCCAGTCTGAATGTCATTTCCCCTCTCTCTACCCACTCTGAATACCATTTCCCCTCTCTCTCTACCCACTCTCTATCCCATTTCCCCTCTCTCTCTACCCACTCTGAATCCCATTTTCCCTCTCTCTCTATATACCATTTCCCCTCTCTCTCTACCCACTCTGTATCCCATTTTCCCTCTCTCTCTATATACCATTTCCCCTCTCTCTCTACCCACTCTGTATCCCATTTTCCCTCTCTCTCTATATACCATTTCCCCTCTCTCTCTACCCACTCTGTATCCCATTTCCCCTCTCTCTCTACCCACTCTGAATACCATTTCCCCTCTCTCTCTACCCACTCTGTATCCCATTTCCCCTCTCTCTATACCCACTCTGAATCCCATTTCCCCTCTCTCTATACCCACTCTGAATCCCATTTCCCCTCTCTCTCTACCCACTCTGAATCCCATTTCCCCTCTCTCTATACCCACTCTATATCCCATTTCCCCTCTCTCTCTACCCACTCTGAATCCCATTTTCCCTCTCTCTCTATATACCATTTCCCCTCTCTCTATACCCACTCTGAATCCCATTTCCCCTCTCTCTCTACCCACTCTGAATCCCATTTCCCCTCTCTCTATACCCACTCTGAATCCCATTTCCCCTCTCTCTCTACCCACTCTGAATCCCATTTCCCCTCTCTCTATACCCACTCTGTATCCCATTTCCCCTCTCTCTCTACCCACTCTGTATCCCATTTCCCCTCTCTCTCTACCCACTCTGAATCCCATTTCCCCTCTCTCTCTACCCACTCTGAATCCCATTTCCCCTCTCTCTCTACCCACTCTGAATCCCATTTCCCCTCTCTCTCTACCCAGTCTGTATCCCATTTCCCCTCTCTCTCTACCCACTCTGAATCCAATTTTCCCTCTCTCTCTACCCACTCATTTTCCCTCTCTCTCTATCCTCTCTCCTCTCTCCTCCTCTCTCTACCCTATCTCTCATCCTCTCCTCAACCCCTCTTCCTCTACCCTCTCTCTCCTCAACACCTCTCTCAATCTACCCTCTATCCCATTATCTCTCGCATTATCCCATTCTGTCTTCCCTCATCCCATTCTCTCTCTCTCTCTCTCTCTCTCTCTCTCTGTCTCTCTCTCTCTGTGTCTCTCTCTCTGTCTCTCTCTCTCTCTCGCTCTCTCCCTGTGTCTCTCTCTCTCTCTCTCTCTCTCTCTCTCTCTGTCTCTCTCTCTCTTGCTCTCTCCCTGTGTGTCTCTGTCTCTCTCTAATCCAGAGAGCTAGCTAGCTGAAGAAGAGCAGGGTTAAATGGAAGAGAGCATAGCATCATTGAGCAGGGGATTTGACTGTAGCCTCAGAGGGTTTCAACTCCAGCTTAACACCCTGGCTCTGGGGTAACCTCCATAGCAGGGGATTTGACTGTAGCCTCAGAGGGTTTCAACTCCAGCTTAACACCCTGGCTCTGGGGTAACCTCCATAGCTTTTAATGTGACTGGAAGAGCGGAGTGAGGTTCATGCTGTCCCTGTCTCATGGCAGACTAACACACAGGTCTCGCGGTACAAAACCATACACCCAAGGTCTACAAAGGCACAACGTACAACGACTTTGCCTTTGTTTTGGTTTGTTTGTTTGTCAATTAGGGTGTGCAGGGTGAATACGTGGTCTGTTGTATGATAATTTGGTAAAAAAAACAATTTGACATTTGACTTCAGATTCTAGTAGGGTGCTGCCGGGTGCTGCAGACTGTTCTAGTGCCCTCGCCAATTCTTTGATATATATGTTGAAGAGGGTGGGGCTTAAGCTGCATCCCTGTCTCAACCCACAGCCCTGTGGGAAGAAATCTGTGTGTTTTTTGCCAATTTTAACCGCATACTTGCTGTTTGTGTACATGGATTTTATAATGCCGTATGTTTTTCCCCCAACACCACTTTCCATCAATTTGAATAGCAGACCCTCATGCCAAATTGAGTCAAAGGCTTTTTTGAAATCAACAAAGCATGAGAAGACTTTGCCTTTGTTTTGGTTTGTTTGTTTGAAAATTAGGGTGTGCAGGGTGAATACGTGGTCTGTTGTACGATAATTTGGTAAAAAAAACAATTTGACATTTGTTCAGTATTTGGTTTTAACTGAGAAAATGTACGAGTCTGCTCTCTCTCTCTCTCTCTCTTTCTGTCTATCTTTTTCTCTTTCTCTCTACTAGAGGTTATATCTCTCTTTCTGTTTCATCTCACTCTCCTGCGATCCTCAGGGACCTCCGCTCTGTGCTCGGCTGCGATGCCCAGGAGATTGTGCCAGGTCGCTCACACACGCATGCAAACACACACACACACACACACACACACACACACACACACACACACACACACACACACACACACACACACACACACACACACACACACACACACACACACACACACACACACACACACACACACTGTGATATGGGCTCAGTTTATGTTGACTTTCTTCCCCTCCACGTTGTACACACTGAAATCTCCCTGACAGTGAGGCAGTCCGGCTTTGGCCACACAGGAGCTGTGAGTGTGTGTGTGTGTGTGAGGCTCGGGGGCCCCACGGGAGCCGCTGTCAGATAAAATGTCACCCTGGCTTTGTTCCACACAATCTATTGGCTGGCCAGAGACACTGCCTACACCTGGGAACCCAGCCTGGGAAGACCAACGCAGAAAGAGATTGAGAGATTTAGAGAGAGAGTGGGGGGAAGGTGGAGAGGTAGAGAGATGGAGAGATTTAGAGAGAGGGTGGGGGGAAGGTGGAGAGGTAGAGAGATGGAGAGATTTAGAGAGAGGGTGGGGGGAATGTGGAGAGGTAGAGAGATGGAGAGATTTAGAGAGAGGGTGGGGGGAATGTGGAGAGGTAGAGAGATGGAGAGATTTAGAGAGAGAGTGGGGGGAGGGTGGAGAGGTAGAGCGAGACAGAGAGATTTAGAGAGAGGGTGAGGGAAGGGTGGAGAGGTAGAGAGATGGAGAGATTTAGAGAGAGGGTGGGGGGAGGATGGAGAGGTAGAGAGATGGTAGGGAGAAAGGATGTAGAGGTGGACAGACAGAGATTTAGAGAGAGGATGGGGAGGGTGGAGAGATAGAGAGATTTAAAGAGAGGGTAGGGAGAAAGGATGGAGAGGTGGAGCGATTTAGAGAGAGGGTGGGGGAGAGAGATGGTAGAGAGAGGGGGAAAGGGAGGAAGATTCTGGGCGAGAGATGGTAGAGAGGGGGAGAAAGGGAGGAGGAATCTGGGAGAGAGATGGTAGAGAGAGGGGGAAAGCATAAAAATAGAGATTTATAGAGAGAAAAAATTCAAGAGGGATACTGATGGCTGCATGGTGTGAACTGTGCTGCTGGTGCCTCCGTTTCTCTCTCTCTCTCTCTCTCTCTCTCTCTCTCTCTCTATTTCATCTTCATCAACAACATGAAGTTTGATTTCAGATTAGATTAAAGGGGGGATTGGCCTCTGAGCAACTTGATTAAACCAAAATAAATCATCAGTACGGTTCAGCAGCTGTGCTAATTCCCCATTACTCAAATTGTTGTGAGAGGCGTCTGACAGTACAACAGCCCCTCCGATTTCTGTCACGCCCCCTTACGGTTAATACAGTCATCTAGAGTTTCAAAACGACTCAATATGACAAGGCTTTCAAACTCAGCGGCAGCATCAGATCCAAAGCCTCTCTCAGATGTGTGTGTGTGTGTGTGTGTGTGTGTGTGTGTGTGTGTGTGTGTGTGTGTGTGTGTGTGTGTGTGTGTGTGTGTGTGTGTGTGTGTGTGTGTGTGTGTGGGTGTGTGTGAGCCACAGATAATTCTTCTCAAACATGGTCTAACGAGGAAGGAAAGAGCAGATGACTGGTTCTCTTGCTGCCCGGCGCCAGGGCGGTTACTGCTGTCACCCCCGGTTAATACACACACACTCGTGTTTCAAAGTGGACTAACACACATTCCGCCTGTAGTTCCTCCCTGTAGCTTCTCCCTGTAGTTCCTCCCTGTAGCTCCTCCCTGTAGTTCCTCCCTGTAGCTCCTCCCTGTAGCTCCTCCCTGTAGTTCCTCCCTGTAGCTCCTCCCTGTAGTTCCTCCCTGTAGCTCCTCCCTGTAGTTCCTCCCTGTAGTTCCTCCCTGTAGTTCCTTCCTGTAGTTCCTCCCTGTAGCTCCTCCCTGTAGTTCCTCCCTGTAGCTCCTCCCTGTAGTTCCTCCCTGTAGCTCCTCCCTGTAGCTCCTCCCTGTAGTTCCTCCCTGTAGCTCCTCCCTGTAGCTCCTCCCTGTAGTTCCTCCCTGTAGCTCCTCCCTGTAGTTCCTCCCCGTAGCTCCTCCCCGTAGTTCCTCCCCGTAGTTCCTCCCCGTAGTTCCTCCCTGTAGCTCCTCCCTGTAGTTCCTCCCTGTAGCTCCTCCCTGTAGCTCCTCCCTGTAGTTCCTTCCTGTAGTTCCTCCCTGTAGTTCCTCCCTGTAGTTCCTCCCTGTAGCTCCTCCCTGTAGTTCCTTCCTGTAGTTCCTCCCTGTAGCTCCTCCCTGTAGTTCCTCCCTGTAGCTCCTCCCTGTAGCTCCTCCCTGTAGTTCCTTCCTGTAGTTCCTCCCTGTAGCTCCTCCCTGTAGTTCCTCCCTGTAGTTCCTCCCTGTAGCTCCTCCCTGAAGTTCCTCCCTGTAGCTCCTCCCTGTAGCTCCTCCCTGTAGTTCCTCCCTGTAGCTCCTCCCTGTAGTTCCTCCCCGTAGCTCCTCCCCGTAGCTCCTCCCCGTAGTTCCTTCCCGTAGTTCCTCCCTGTAGTTCCTCCCTGTAGTTCCTCCCTGTAGCTCCTCCCTGTAGTTCCTCCCTGTAGTTCCTCCCTGTAGTTCCTCCCTGTAGTTCCTCCCTGTAGTTCCTCCCTGTAGCTCTTCCCTGTAGCTCCTCCCTCGAAACCCCTCTTCAACGTCTGCCCCCCCCTTTAACCTCCATTCCCCTCCCCCCTCTTCAAACCTCCTCCCCCTCTTCAACGTCTCCCCCTCTTCAACGTCTCCCCCTCTTGAAACCGCCTCCCCCTCTTCAACAAGTCCCCCCTCCCCCCTCTTCAAACCTCCTCCCCCTCTTCAACATCTCCCCCTCTTCAAACCGCCTCCCCCTCTTCAACAAGTCCCCCCTCCCCCTCTTCAAACCTCCTCCCCCGCTTCAACAACCCCCCTCTTCAAACCTCCTCCCCCTCTTCAACCCCCCCCCCGTCTCCCCCTCTTCAAACCTCCTCCCCCTCTTCAACAACTCCCCCCCCCTTCTTCAAACCTCCAAAGGAGCAGTAGCTGAGCAGGTCATGTGGTTAAATACGACTATGCTTGCTGACAAAGCAGAAAGAAGACAGGGGGTGTCAGGGGGAAACAGTGCTCATACATGACCTGTACACCTCTGCTTCATCCTCTCTTCCTCTCCTCCTCCTCCCTCTCTCCACTGCTCTTTTCTCCTCCCTCCCTCGCTTCATTGACTTGTTAAGTAGTGTTGGAGACTTCATTTCCAAGGGCACCTCCATGTTATGTTATTAGATGACGACAAGCCTGTGCTCAATGTTCCAGATTCCCATCTATACGGTTGTCATGGAGTCATTTCATACGGTTGTCATCCCCAACACTCATAAAGTCTCTCAGTGTAGGAGTGCTGATCTACGTGTTTGACCTTTCAGCTCAAATTGAATAAGATCACACTGTCAATACGGTTGTCATGGAGTCACTTCATAGTTCCATCCTAACCACATTGTTATTACAAGTATAAACTGTGTGTTCCACATCAGAACATCTACTATGGATGTCAGTCATTTCCTACAGTGCCACCAACACCATATCATTCAGTGTCTTAACCTTTCTCCCACATCACTTCAGGGAGATAGTTATGTACTGTATCAGTCTGCCACTCCTCTGGGCAATAAGGTCATGATACCTTTCAGAACACCAGGATGTGTCCTCAAATGGTACCTCATTCCCTATAGTGCACTACTTTTAACCACAGTCATATGGGTGCACTAGTGCACTTTACAGGGAATAGGTTGCCATTGACACTTGGCCAAGGGACCCAAACATGGATGTGTTAACCTAGGATAGAGAGAGAGAGCACACATTAACTTGATCCATTACACCAGAAAGCTCTGGAGAGAGAGAGAGCACACATTAACTTGATCCATTACCCCAGAAAGCTCGGGAGAGAGAGAGAGAGAGAGAGAGAGAGAGCACATTAACTTGATCCATTACCTCAGAAAGCTCTGGAGAGAGAGAGAGCACATTAACTTGATCCATTACCTCAGAAAGCTCTGGAGAGAGTGAGAGCACATTAACTTGATCCATTACCTCAGAAAGCTCTGGAGAGAGAGAGAGCACACATTAACTTGATCCATTACCTCAGAAAGCTCTGGAGAGAGAGAGAGCACACATTAACTTGATCCATTACCCCAGAAAGCTCTGGAGAGAGAGAGAGCACACATTAACTTGATCCATTACCTCAGAAAGCTCTGGAGAGAGAGAGAGCACATTAACTTGATCCATTACCTCAGAAAGCTCTGGAGAGAGAGAGCACACATTAACTTGATCCATTACCTCAGAAAGCTCTGGAGAGAGAGAGAGCACACATTAACTTGATCCATTACCTCAGAAAGCTCTGGAGAGAGAGAGAGCACACATTAACTTGATCCATTACCTCAGAAAGCTCTGGAGAGAGAGAGAGCACACATTAACTTGATCCATTACCTCAGAAAGCTCTGGAGAGAGAGAGAGCACATTAACTTGATCCATTACCTCAGAAAGCTCTGGAGAGAGAGAGAGAGCACACATTAACTTGATCCATTACCTCAGAAAGCTCTGGAGAGAGAGAGAGCACATTAACTTGATCCATTACCTCAGAAAGCTCTGGAGAGAGAGAGAGCACATTAACTTGATCCATTACCTCAGAAAGCTCTGGAAAGAGAGAGAGAGCACATTAACTTGATCCATTACTTCAGAAAGCTCTGAAGAGAGAGAGAGAGCACATTAACTTGATCCATTACCTCAGAAAGCTCTGGAGAGAGAGAGCACACATTAACTTGATCCACTACCTCAGAAAGCTCTGGAGAGAGAGAGAGCACATTAACTTGATCCATTACCTCAGAAAGCTCTGGAGAGAGAGAGCACACATTAACTTGATCCATTACCTCAGAAAGCTCGGGAGAGAGAGAGAGAGAGAGAGAGAGAGCACATTAACTTGATCCATTACCTTAGAAAGCTCTGGAGAGAGAGAGAGAGAGAGAGAGAGAGCACATTAACTTGATCCATTACCTCAGAAAGCTCTGGAGAGAGAGAGAGAGAGAGAGAGAGAGAGAGAGAGAGAGCACATTAACTTGATCCATTACCTCAGAAAGCTCTGGAGAGAGAGAGCACACATTAACTTGATCCATTACCTCAGAAAGCTCTGGAGAGAGAGAGAGCACATTAACTTGATCCATTACCTCAGAAAGCTCTGGAGAGAGAGAGCACATTAACTTGATCCATTACCTCAGAAAGCTCTGGAGAGAGAGAGAGAGCACACATTAACTTGATCCATTACCTCAGAAAGCTCTGGAGAGAGAGGGAGCACACATTAACTTGATCCATTACCTCAGAAAGCTCTGGAGAGAGAGAGAGAGAGCACACATTAACTTGATCCATTACCTCAGAAAGCTCTGGAGAGAGAGAGAGCACACATTAACTTGATCCATTACCTCAGAAAGCTCTGGAGAGAGAGAGAGAGCACACATTAACTTGATCCATTACCTCAGAAAGCTCTGGAGAGAGAGAGAGCACACATTAACTTGATCCATTACCTCAGAAAGCTCTGGAGAGAGAGAGAGCACACATTAACTTGATCCATTACCTCAGAAAGCTCTGGAGAGAGAGAGAGCACACATTAACTTGATCCATTACCTCAGAAAGCTCTGGAGAGAGAGAGAGCACACATTAACTTGATCCATTACCCCAGAAAGCTCTGGAGGCTAACACTTTGGATCCAGTAATGACCTAGCTAGGAGTCTAAGGAGAAGGAAACATCAAAGGCTAGACTGACTCACACCAAGACACCCCTCTTCCCTTTAGACAAAGGCAAACTCTACACTCTACTATTTTCATCTATGTAGATGTCCTTTCCTCTCCTCTGCTTTTCCACAGACAGTTCTAGATGGAACCCAAAATAGTTCTACCTGGAACTAAAAAGGGTTCTACCTGGAACTAAAAAGGGTTCTCCTATGTGGACAACTGAAGAACCCTTTTATCTAAGAGTGTGCTGTGTGTGTGTGTCTGCATGTCTGTGCTGTGTGTGTGTCTGCATGTCTGTGCTGTGTGTGTGTGTGTGTCTGCATGTCTGTGCTGTGTGTGTGTCTGCATGTCTGTGCTGTGTGTGTCTGCATGTCTGTGCTGTGTGTGTGTCTGCATGTCTGTGCTGTGTGTGCGTGTCTGCATGTCTGTGCTGTGTGTGTGTGTGTGTCTGTGCTGTGTGTGTGTGTGTGTGTGTCTGCATGTCTGTGCTGTGTGTGTGTGTGTGTGTGTGTGTGTGTGTGTGTGTGTGTGTGTGTGTGTGTGCTGTGCTGTGTGTGTGTGTGTGTGTGTGTGTGTGTGTGTGTGTGTGTGTGTGTGTGTGTGTGTGTGTGTGTGTGTGTGTGTGTGTGTCGTGCGCGCATGGGTCAGAGGGACAATATGACCTCTCCTGTTGGGTCAGAGGAAGAATTAAGGTCTCTGTTTGTCTCAAACCCAATGTAGCTCTCTGTCTCTGGACTCTGGTCTCCCTCTCTAGCTCTCTCTCTAGCTCTCTCTCTCTCTCTCTCTCTCTCTCTCTCTCTCTCTCTCTCTCTCACACTCTCTCTCTCTCTTTCTCTCCCTATCTCTCTCTCTCTTTCTCTCTATCCCTTTCTCTCGGTCTCTATGTCTCTCTCTCCCTCTCTCAGGGAGAGAGGCGACAGTTAGCCTAGAATTTAGATAGATGAATAACCAGAGTGTTGCTGGTTCAAATCCCAGGCCTGGCTGCCAGGGAAAATAGGATATAATCTGGCTACCATGTTGCAGTAAAGTGTTTAATCCCAAAATGTAGCTGACCCTGCTGCTCTGTAGGTGACCCTGCTGCTCTGTAGCTGACCCTGCTGCTCTGTAGGTGACCCTGCTGCTCTGTAGCTGACCCTGCTGCTCTGTAGGTGACCCTGCTGCTCTGTAGCTGACCCTGCTGCTCTGTAGCTGACCCTGCTGCGCTGAGCTGACCCTGCTGCTCTGTAGCTGACCCTGCTGCTCTGTAGCTGACCCTGCTGCTCTATAGGTGACCCTGCTGCTCTGTAGCTGACCCTGCTGCACTGTAGCTGACCCTGATGCTCTGTAGCTGACCCTGCTGCTCTGTAGGTGACCCTGCTGCTCTGTAGCTGACCCTGCTGCACTGTAGCTGACCCTGCTGCTCTGTAGCTGACCCTGCTGCGCTGAGCTGACCCTGCTGCTCTGTAGCTGACCCTGCTGCTCTGTAGGTGACCCTGCTGCTCTGTAGCTGACACAACTGTGTGTCTGAGTGTGTGTGCCTGTGTGTGTGGGTGTGTATGTCTGTCTTTCTGTCTGTCTGTGTGTGTGCTGTGTGTGTGTGTGTGTGTGTGTGTGTGTGTGTGTGTGTTTTGGTGTGTGTGTGCATGCATTTGATGACGGCCCTGAGTGGCAGGTGTCTACTCTGATTACACAGTAAGCAGAATTATTCCTGCCGCTTCATGAGCACTTTCATTATGATGCCACATTAATGAACGAATGAATGAATGAATGAACGAATAAACAATTAATTATATCATCTAATGAGGCAGCTCAGGGACCAAACATACATTAGTATAGAAGGGATTTCAGGGCTAATTTACTAGGATGCCATACAGATGTGAAACAGATACTCTATGTCCCGATTCTCCACCCTTCTATGTGCTTACACACTTCCTGTTATGGATTTTAACACTGGTGGAAACTCCTCTCAGCTTACTAGGTTGCCAAAGGCCTACAAATATTATATTAGACAGATATATTATATTAGACAGCAATATTATATTAGACAGTTATATTATATTCAACAGTTATATTATATTAGACAGTTATATTATATTAGACAGTTCTATTATATTAGACAGTTCTATTATATTAGACAGTTCTATTATATAAGACAGTAATATTATATTAGACAGTAATATTATATTAGACAGTTCTATTATATTAGACAGT
>NC_138295.1:11502500-11605000 GCF_965601325.2 Salmo salar | reverse complement strand
TATATATGTATACCAGGCCATTAGGTTGTGTAATATGTACTGTACAGCACAAGCCAAAAGTTTGGACACACCTACTCATTCCAGAATTTTTGTTAATTTTTACTATTTTCTACATTGTAGAATAGTAGTGAAGACATCAAAACTATGAAATAACACATATGGAATCATGTAGTAACCAAAAAAGTTTTAACAAAATCTAAATATATGTTATATTTGAGATTCTTCAAAGTAGCCACCCTTTGCCTTGATGACAGCGTTGCACACTCTTGGCATTCTCTCAACCAGCTTCATGAGGTAGTCCCCTGCAATGCATTTAAATGAACAGGTGTGCCTTGTTAAAGTTAATTTGTGGAATTTCTTTCCTTCTTAAAGCGTTTGAGCCAATCAGTTGTGTTGTGACAAGGTAGGGGGGTATACAGAAGACAGCACTATTTGGTAAAAAGACCAAGTCCATGTTATGTCAAGAACAGCTCAAATAACCTGTCGAGAAACGACAGTCCATCATTACTTTAAGACATGAAGGTCAGTCAATACGGAACATTTCAAGAACTTTGAAAGTTTCTTCAAGTGCAGTTGCAAAAACCATCAAGCGCTATGATGAAACTGGCTATCATGAGGACCGCCACAGGAAAGGAAGACCCAGAGTTACCTCTGCTGCAGAGGATAAGTTCATTAGAGTTAACTGCACCTCAGATTGCAGCCCAAGTAAATGCTTCACAGAGTTCAAGTAACAGACACATCTCAACATCAACTGTTCAGAGGAGACTGCGTGAATCAGGCCTTCATGGTCAAATAGATGCAAAGAAACCACTACTAAAGGACACCAATAAGAAGAAGAGACTTGTTTGGGCCAAGAAACATGAGCAATGGACATTAGACTGGTGGAAATCTGTCCTTTGGTCTGATGAGTCCAAATTTGAGATTTTTGGTTCCAACCGCTGTGTCTTTGTGAGATGCAGAGTAGGTGAACGGATGATTTCCGCATGTGTGGTTTCCACCGTGAAGCATGGAGGAGGAGGTGTGATTGAAATCAGGGCTTTGTGATGGCCACTCCAATACCTTGACTTTGTTGTCCTTAAGCCATTTTGCCACAACTTTGAGAGTATGCTTGGTGTCATTGTACATTTGGAAGACCCATTTGAAACCAAGCTTTAACTTCCTGACTGATGTCTTGAGATGTTGCTTCAATACATCGACAAAATGTTCCTTCCTCATGATGCCATCTATTTTGTGAAGTGCACCAGTCCCTCCTGCAGCAAAGCATCCCCACAACATGATGCTGCCACCCCCGTGGAGAATAAAGTTGGGATGGTATTCTTCGGCTTGCAAGCCTCCCCCTTTTTCCTCCAAACATAATGATGGTCATTATGGCCAAACAGTTCTATTTTTGTTTCATCAGACCAGAGGACATTTCTCCAAAAAGTACGATCTTTGTCCCCATGTGCAGTTGCAAAGCGTAGTCTGGCTTTTTTATGGCGGCCTTTCAGGTTATGTTGATATAGGACTCGTTTTACTGTGGATATAGATACTTTTGTACCTGTTTCCTCCAGCATCTTCACAAGGTCCTTTGCTGTTGTTCTGGGATTGATTTGCACTTTTCGCACCAAATTACATTAATCTCTAGGAGACAGAACGCGTCTCCTTCCTGAGCGGTATGACGGCTGCGCGGTCCCATGGTGTTTATACTTGCGTACTATTGTTTGTACAGATTAACGTGGTACCTTCCGGCATTTGGAAATTGCTCCCAAGGATGAACCAGACTTGTGGAGGTCTACCATTTGTTTTCTGAGGTCTTGGCTGATTTCTTTTGATTTTCCCATGATGTCAAGCAAGGAGGCACTGAGTTTGAAGGTAGGCCTTGAAATACATCCACAGGTACACCTCCAATTGACTCAAATTATGTCAATTAGCCTATCAGAAGCTTCTACAGCCATGACATCATTTTCTGGAATTTTCCAAGCTGTTTAAAGGCACAGTCAACTTAGTGTATGTAAACTTCTGACCCACTGGAATTGTGATACTGTGAATTATACGTGAAATTATCTATCTGTAAACAATTGTTGGAAAAATTACTTGTGTCATGCACAAAGTATATGTCCTAACTGACTTGCCAAAACTATAGTTTGTTCAGAAGAAATTTGCGGAATGTTTGAAAAACGAGTTTTAATGACTCCAACCTAGGTGTATGTAAACTTCCCACTACAACTGTACATCCCTATTACCTTACAAATATTTAATTAATTTGTTTATATTTCAGGGACCATGTATTACATGCCATTCCACCAGATTTAGCTAAATATCTAATTTCCATCTGTAGTCCCAGGGAAGAATACAATCAACACCAATACATCAATACAATGCTACAATATCAAACATGCTTTGTAAATGATGTCTGAATTCTGAAGTGTGCCTCTGGCTATTAAAAAAGAAAAAGAAAATGGTGCCATCTGATTCGCTTAATATAAGGAATGTGAAATGATTTATACTTTTGATACTGAAGTATATTTTAGCAATTACATTTACTTTGATACTTAGGTATATTTTAAACCAAATACGTTTTATTGAAGTAGTATTTTACTGGGTAACTGCTGGATCACTTTTACTTGAGTCATTTTCTATTAAGGTATCTTTACTTTTACTACAGTAAAAGGGTCTCACTGTTTCTGATGGAGAAATACATGCAGACTCTGTCCCTTTACAGTTACCTCTGGCTGAAGGGTCTCACTGTTTCTGATGGAGAAATACATGCAGACTCTGTCCCTTTACAGTTACCTCTGGCTGAAGGGTCTCACTGTTTCTGATGGAGAAATACATGCAGACTCTGTCCCTTTACAGTTACCTCTGGCTGAAGGGTCTCACTGTTTCTGATGGAGAAATACATGCAGACTCTGTCCCTTTACAGTTACCTCTGGCTGAAGGGTCTCACTGTTTCTGATGGAGAAATACATGCAGACTCTGTCCCTTTACAGTTACCTCTGGCTGAAGGGTCTCACTGTTTCTGATGGAGAAATACATGCAGACTCTGTCCCTTTACAGTTACCTCTGGCTGAAGGGTCTCACTGTTTCTGATGGAGAAATACATGCAGACTCTGTCCCTTTACAGTTACCTCTGGCTGAAGGGTCTCACTGTTTCTGATGGAGAAATACATGCAGACTCTGTCCCTTTACAGTTACCTCTGGCTGAAGGGTCTCACTGTTTCTGATGGAGAAATACACACAGACGTTCAATGTTAGACATGAGTAATCCAACCAGTCAGTATTTTGTCCATTGTTGCGGTAAGTTTATGAGCAGCCTGTTGCTTTGTCTTGGCATGGACATATAAGACTATGTCGTCTACACACATAATAATTTTTATCTGGGGTCACACAGAGGTCATTTATGTCTATACTGAATAAAAGTGGGCCCAAAATGGATCTTTGAAGATCCCAATATAGCAGTCAGAGAATATTGACAGTTGGTTTATTTGGTCAGATAGGATTCCATCTGTTTACACTAGCTGATAGGTTGTGGGTTGACAGTTGGTTTATTTGGTCAGATAGGATTCCATCCATCTGTTTACACTAGCTGATAGGTTGTGGGTTGACAGTTGGTTTATTTGGTCAGATAGGATTCCATCTGTTTACACTAGCTGATAGGTTGTGGGTTGACAGTTGGTTTATTTTGGTCAGATAGGATTCCATCTGTTTACACTAGCTGATAGGTTGTGGGTTGACAGTTGGTTTATTTTGGTCAGATAGGATTCCATCTGTTTACACTAGCTGATAGGTTGTGGGTTGACAGTTGGTTTACTTGGTCAGATAGGATTCCATCTGTTTACACTAGCTGATAGGTTGTGGGTTGACAGTATGGATAGCAGCACACTGTGGTTCACTGTGACAAATTCGTATCTTTAAATCCAGGAAAACAGCTCCCACAACTCCACCTTTGTGAAGTTTGGACTTTATTTTCTCTACCCTGCCATTTCAGTTGAATTATGTGTCCTGAAACCAAACTGCATTGAATGGAAAGGAGAGTGACCTAAGTTCAGGTGGTGGCAGTGGCAGCATCATGCTGTAGGGATGTTTTTTAGCGGCAGGGACTGGGAGACCAGTCAGGATCGAGGCAAAGATGAACGGAGCAGAGAGATCCTTGATGAAGACCTGCTCCAGAGCGCTCAGGACAACGACCCTAAGCACACAGCCAAGACAACGCCGGAGTGGCTTCGGAACAATTCTCTGAATGTCCCCATCCAACCTGGCAGAGCTTGAGAGGATCTGCAGAGAAGAATGGGAGAAACTCCCTAAATACAGGTGTGCCAAGCTTGTAGCGTCATACCCAAGAAGACGTGAGGCTGTAATCACTGCCAAAGGTGCTTCAACAAAGTACTGAGTCAAGGGTATGAAGGCATATGTAAATGAAATAAATAAATTAGCTAACTTTTCTAAAAACCTGTTTTTCTTTTGTCATTACGGTGTATTGTGTGTAGGTTGATGATGATTTTTTGTTGTTGTTATTTAAGACATTTTACAATAAAGCTGTAACCTAACAAAATGTGGAAAAAGGCATGGAGTCTGACTACTTCCCCAAAGGCACTGTACATATTGTTTGTTATTATTTTGAGTGGTTATTGCCACCGTGTCCTTTGGCTGAGCCTTAAAGGATCGGTGCTATGATTGCTACAATGGCGGTCGGCTGTGGATATGGTATATGAATGTGGGAAATATTAAACCACAAGAGTCACACACTGGAAAAGCTAGTTTGTGTTCGCTCATTTACATAGAGTATTAAAATGGAGGCGTCTTTACAGAGCAGAGGAAGCCATGGATCTAACCAGAGGACCAGGCTTTTCTGTTTCTACTCCATGGATCTAACCAGAGGACCAGGCTTTTCTGTTTCTACTCCATGGATCTAACCAGAGGACCAGGCTTTTCTGTTTCTACTCCATGGATCTAACCAGAGGACCAGGCTTTTCTGTTTCTACTCCATGGATCTAACCAGAGGACCAGGCTTTTCTGTTTCTACTCCATGGATCTAACCAGAGGACCAGGCTTTTCTGTTTCTACTCCATGGATCTAACCAGAGGACCAGGCTTTTCTGTTTCTACTCCATGGATCTAACCAGAGGACCAGGCTTTTCTGTTTCTACTCCATGGATCTAACCAGAGGACCAGGCTTTTCTGTTTCTACTCCATGGATCTAACCAGAGGACCAGGCTTTTCTGTTTCTACTCCATGGATCTAACCAGAGGACCAGGCTTTTCTGTTTCTACTCCATGGATCTAACCAGAGGACCAGGCTTTTCTGTTTCTACTCCATGGATCTAACCAGAGGACCAGGCTTTTCTGTTTCTACTCCATGGATCTAACCAGAGGACCAGGCTTTTCTGTTTCTACTCCATGGATCTAACCAGAGGACCAGGCTTTTCTGTTTCTACTCCATGGATCTAACCAGAGGACCAGGCTTTTCTGTTTCTACTCCATGGATCTAACCAGAGGACCAGGCTTTTCTGTTTCTACTCCATGGATCTAACCAGAGGACCAGGCTTTTCTGTTTCTACTCCATGGATCTAACCAGAGGACCAGGCTTTTCTGTTTCTACTCCATGGATCTAACCAGAGGACCAGGCTTTTCTGTTTCTACTCCATGGATCTAACCAGAGACTATCCTCTCCCTCTCAG
This sequence comes from Salmo salar, assembly GCF_965601325.2. Classification (NCBI taxonomy): domain Eukaryota; kingdom Metazoa; phylum Chordata; class Actinopteri; order Salmoniformes; family Salmonidae; genus Salmo; species Salmo salar. Next base: position 11,599,345 of record NC_138295.1, on the reverse strand, counting down.
TCTCGCCCTCATTCTCTCTCTCTCCTCTCTCTCTCTCTCTCTCTCTCTCTCTCTCTCTCTCTCTCTCTCTCTCTCTCTCTCTCTCTCTCTCTCTCTCTCTCTCTCTCTCTCTCTCTCTCTCTCTCTCTCTCTCTCTCTCTCTCATTCTCTCAGTCTCCCGCTCTGTCTCTCTCTCAGTCTCTCACACTCAGTCTCTCCCTCTCAGTCTCTCCCTCTCAGTCTCTCCCTCTCAGTCTCTCTCTCTGTCTCTCCCTCTCAGTCTCTCTCCCATTCTCTCTCTCTCTGTCTCTCCCTCTCAGTCTCTCCCTCATTCTCTCTCTCTCTCTCAGTCTCTCCCTCTCAATCTCTCCCTCTCAGTCTCTCCCTCTCAGTCTCTCTCTCTGTCGCTCCCTCTCAGTCTCTCCCTCTCAGTCTCTCTCTGTCTCTCCCTCTCAGTCTCTCGCTCATTCTCTCTCTCTCAGTCTCTCCCTCTCTCTCTCTCTCTGTCTCTCCCTCTCAGTCTCTCCCTCTGTCTCTCCCTCCCAGTCTCTCTCTCTCATTCTCTCTCTCTCTCTCATTCTCTCTCTCTCTCTCTCTCTCTCTCTCTCTCTCTCTCTCTCTCTCAGTCTCTCCCTCTGAGTCTCTCCCTCTCTCATTCTTTCTCTCTCTCAGTCTGTCCCTCTCAGTCTCTACCGCTCAGTCTCAATTCAATTCATGGGTCTTTATTGGCATGGGAAACATATGTTAACATTGCCAAAGCAAGTGAGGTAGATAACATACAAAAGTGAAATAAACAATAAAAATGGACAGTAAACATTACACACACATAAGTTACAAAAGAATAAAGACATTACAAATGTCATATTATGTATATATACAGTGTTGTAACAAAAGGGAAAATAAATAAGCATAAATATGGGTTGTATTTACAATGGTGTTTGTTCTTCACTGGTTGCCCTTTTCTTGTGGCAACAGGTCACACATCTTGCTGCTGTGATGGCACACTGTGGTATTTCACCCAGTAGATATGGGAGTTTATCAAAATCGGGATTGTTTTCAAACTCTTTGTGGATCTGTGTAATCTGAGGGAAATATGTATCTCTAATATGGTCATACATTTGGCAGGAGGTTAGGAAGTGCAGCTCAGTTTCCACCTCATTTTGTGGGCAGTGCGCACATAGCCTGTCTTCTCTTGAGACCCAGGTCTGCCTACGGCAGCCTTTCTCATTAGCAAGGCTAAGCTCACTGAGTCTGTACATGGTCAAAGCTTTCCTTAAGTGTGGGTCATTCACAGTGGTCAGGTATTCTGCCACTGTGTACTCTCTAGGGTCAAATTGCATTTTAGTTTGCTCAGTTTTTTTGTTAATTCTTTCCAATGTGTCAAGTAATTATCTATTTGTTTTCTTATGATTTGGTTGGGTCTAATTGTGTTGCTGTCCTGGGGCTCTGTGGGGTCAGTTTGTGTTTGTGAACAGAGCCCCGGGACCAGCTTACTTAGGGGACTCTTCTCCAGGTTCATCTCTCTGTAGGTGATGGCTATGTTATGGAAGGTTTGGGAATCGCTTCCTTTTAGGTGGTTGTAGAATTTAACGGCTCTTTCCTGGATTTTGATCATTCTCGAGTATCGGCCTAATTCTGCTCTGCATGCATTATTTGGTGTTCTACGTTGTACTCTGAGGATATTTTTGCAGAATTCTGCATGCAGAGTCTCAATTTGATGTTTGTCCCATTTTGTGAAAAGACCTTACAACCATAAAGGAAAATTAGTTATATAACTGATTCAAGTATTTTTAGCCAGATCCTAATTGGTATGTTGAATTTTATGTTCTTTTTGATGGCATAGAATGCCCTTCTTGCCTTGTCTCTCAGATCGTTCACAGCTTTGTGGAAGTTACCTGTGGTGCTGATGTTTAGGCCAAGGTATGTATAGTTTTTTGTGTGCTCTAGGGCAACAGTGTCTAGATGGAATTTGTATTTGTGGTCCTGGTGACTGGACCTTTTTTGAAACACCATTATTTTGGCCTTACTGTCAGGGCCTTACTGTCAGGGCCCAGGTCTGGCAGAATCTGTGCAGAAGATCTAGGTGCTGCTGTAGGACCTCCTTGGTTGGTGACAGAAGCACCAGATCATCAGCAAACAGTAGACATTTTACTTCAGATTCTAGTAGGGTGAGGCCGGGTGCTGCAGACATTTCTAGTGCCCTCGCCAATTCGTTGAAATATATGTTTCAGAGGGTGGGGCTTAAGCTGCATCCCTGTCTCACAGTCTCGACCTCTGTCTCTCCCTCTCAGTATCTCAGTCTCTTTCTTTCTCAGTCTCTCTCTCTCTGTCTCTCTCTCTCAGGCTCTCTCTCTCAGTCTCTCTCTCTCTGTCTCTCTCTCTCTCTCTCTCTCTCTCTCAGTATCTCAGTCTCTCTCTGTCTCTCTCTCTCTCTCTCTCTCTCTCTCTGTCTCTCTTTCTCTGCCTCTCTCTCAGTATCTCATTCTCTCTCTCTTCTCTCTTTGTCTCTCTCGCTCTGTCTCTCTCTCAGTATCTCAGTCTCTCTCTGTCTCTCCCTCACATTCTCTCTCTCTCTTCTCTCTCTCTCTCTCTCTCTCTCTCTCTCTCTCTCTCTCTCTCTCTCTCTCTCTCACTTTCTTTCTTTCTCTCCCTGGACAAAAGCCTGCTCAAAACGTAGTGCATTATGTAGGGAATAGGGTGTCATTGGAGCCTCAGTCCCAGAGATGCCTCTGAAGGACTTTAACTGTGCTCCACTGGCCCAGAAACAGGGCTTTCTAATTGTTGTCGCCCGCCTCTGGGGCTCTGAGCACGACAGGGTGACCTCTTTACAGTGTGTGTGTGTGTCTGTGCGTTAGCAAAGCAGCACTCAGCCCTGTCTGGGCCCAGCAGAGACCCAGTGGTGGTTCCCCCCCAGACCCAGTCTCAGCACTTATTTCCCCCAGGTAGGGGAGCTCATCCCCTGGGCAGGTGACTCCATACCATCCCTTTCTTCATCAGTGGAGCCTGTATTTTTGTGTGGCTAACACACAGGCACTCATAGGCACGTACACATCCCCCTCCCCCTCACCCGCCCCCCACAAACACAAAGCCAAATGCCCTCAGACAGCCCTATTCCCTCTAAAAGTGAAGAGGAGATCAGAGAGAGAGAGAGAGAGAGAGAGGGAGAGAAGCGATGGACTAGCTTTTTCAACCTCTCTCTCCTTCCTGGCCAATCTAATAACGTCAGGCGGCTGTGATGAAGCAAGGTCGGCCCGGCCCTGGGCCGCAAGGTCTTATTCCTCTGAGCCAGTCTCCACCACATAAAATACATTTTTGTATTTGACCTGTTTCTCACAGCAGGAAAATAATCCTGCAGCATCAGGACATATTAATTATATTTTCTATTTTTGTGGGGGTTGATCATTTTTTCATTAGGAAAAATCAAGTCTGACATTTTAAAGTGGAAATTAAAACGGTATAAACCTTTTTAAACCTGGAATGAACTACAAGCTGGAACATTCTCTGTGACAAAGAGTGAACTGGCTGCTTCCCTGATCACATCACAGCACCATTCTGAGACTCAACCTACTTTTTGACTTTTCAGACCTGGGTTCAGCTGCTCTAGCCGGGCTGGATGAAACCCCGCCCATCTGGACTGTCGCTCTAGGCAGGGTAAACCCCACCCATCTGGACTGGCGCTCCAGGCAGGGTAAACCCCGCCCATCTGGACTGGTGCTCCAGGCAGGGTAAACCCCACCCATCTGGACTGGCGCTCCAGGCAGGGTAAAACCCGCCCATCTGGACTGGCGCTCCAGGCAGGGTAAACCCCGCCCATCTGGACTGGTGTTCCAGGCAGGGTAAACCCCACCCATCTGGACTGGCGCTCCAGGCAGGGTAAAAGCAAATGCAGGAAGTATTTCTCAAAGAATTTCAACTGGTATTTGAACCCAGGTCTGCTCCTTGATAGCTGCAGTGGTTTCTGGCCGAGCCAAGCAAACCACTAATCTAGGGATACTTTGAAGATATTATCCACTAGGTTCCTCTCTATCTGTTTTGTAGCGGACATGTCAGGGGCTAATTGTAAAAAATTGAGTTATTGAGCTGAATGCCCTTCTCCAGGCCCTGAAGGACTCTGTGTGTCTGTGTGTGTGTTTGTGTGTCTGCACATGAAGGACCAGCGGTAATACAAATTGGATCCCCACAGTATTGAATTGGACTAGAGTACCGCCTGCCTTAGGACTAGAGCACCGCCTGCCTTAGGACCAGAGTACTGCCTGCCTTAGGACCAGAGTACCGTCTGCCTTAAGACCAGAGTACCGCCTGCCTTAGGACCAGAGTACCACCTGCCTTAGGACTAGAGTACCGCCTGCCTTAGGAGCAGAGTACCCCCCTGCCTTAGGACTAGAGTACCCCCCTGCCTTAGAACTAGAGCACCGCCTGCCTAAGGACTAGAGTACCCCCTGCCTTAGGACTAGAGTACCCCCTGCCTTAGGACTAGAGTACCGCCTGCCTTAGGACTAGAGTACCCCCCTGCCTTAGGACTAGAGTACCCCCCTGCCTTAGGACTAGAGTACCCCCCTGCCTTAGGACTAGAGTACCTCCTGCCTTAGGACTAGAGTACCCCCCCTGCTTTAGAACTAGAGTACCCCCCCTGCTTTAGAACTAGAGTACCCCCCTGCCTTAGGACTAGAGTACCCCACTGCCTTAGGACTAGAGTACCCCACTGCCTTAGGACCAGAGTACCCCCTGCCTAAGGACTAGAGTACCCCCCTACCTTAGGACTAGAGTACCCCCCTGCCTTAGGACTAGAGTACCCCCCCTGCCTTAGAACTAGAGCACCGCCTGCCTAAGGACTAGAGTACTCCCTGCCTTAGGACTAGAGTACCCCCTGCCTTAGGACTAGAGTACCACCTGCCTTAGGACTAGAGTACCCCCCTGCCTTAGGACTAGAGTACCCCCCTGCCTTAGGACTAGAGTACCCCCCCTGCCTTAGAACTAGAGCACCGCCTGCCTAAGGACTAGAGCACCCCCTGCCTTAGGACTAGAGTACCCCCTGCCTAAGGATTTGAGTACCCCCCTGCCTTAGGCCTAGAGTACCCCCCTGCCTTTGGACTAGAGCACCCCCCTGCCTTAGGACTAGAGTACCGCCTACCTTAGGACTAGAGTACCGCCTGCCTTAGGACTAGAGAACCACCTGCCTTAGGACTAGCGTACCCCCCTGCCTTAGGACTAGAGTACCCCCTGCCTTAGGACTAGAGTACCCCTGCCTTAGGACTAGAGTACCACCTGCCTTAGGACTAGAGTACCCCCTGCCTTAGGACTAGAGTACCACCGGCCTTAGGACTAGAGTACCGCCTGCCTTAGGACTATAGTACCGCCTGCCTTTTGACTAGAGTACCCCCCCGCCTTAGGACTAGAATACCCCCTGCCTTAGGACTAGAGTACCCCCCTGCCTTAGGACTAGAGTACCCCCCTCCCTTAGGACTAGAGTACCCCCCTGCCTTAGGACTAAAGTACCACCTGCCTTAGGACTAGAGTACCCACCTGCCTTAGGACCAGAATACCGCCTGCCTTAGGACTAGAGTACCCACCTGCCTTAGGACCAGAGTACCACCTGCCTTAGGACTAGAGTACCACCTGCCTTAGGACCAGAGTACCGCCTGCCTTTTGACTAGAGTACCCCCCCGCCTTAGGACTAGAGTACCCTCCTGCCTTAGGACTAGTGTACCCCCCTGCCTTAGGGATAGAGTACTCCCCTGCCTTAGGACTAGAGTACCCCCCTGCCTTAGGACTAAAGTACCACCTGCCTTAGGACTAGAGTACCCACCTGCCTTAGGACCAGAGTACCACCTGCCTTAGGACCAGAGTACCACCTGCCTTAGGACCAGAGTACCGCCTGCCTTAGGACTAGAGTACCCCCCTGCCTTAGGAATAGAGTACCCCCCTGCCTTAGGACTAGAGTACCCCCTGCCTTAGGACTAGAGTACCCCCCTGCCTTAGGACTAGAGTACCCCCCCTACCTTAGGACTAGAGTACCCCCCTGCCTTTGGACTAGAGCACCCCCCTGCCTTAGGACTAGAGTACCGCCTGCCTTAGGACTAGAGTACCGCCTGCCTTAGGACTAGAGTACCACCTGCCTTAGGACTAGAGTACCCCCCTGCCTTAGGACTAGAGTACCCCCTGCCTTAGGACTAGAGTACCCCTGCCTTAGGACTAGAGTACCCCCCTGCCTTAGGACTAGAGTACCCCCTGCCTTTGGACTAGACCACCCCCCTGCCTTAGGACTAGAAAACCGCCTGTCTTAGGACCAGAGTACCGCCTGCCTTAGGACTAGAGTACAACCTGCCTTAGGTCTAGAGTACCACCTGCCTTAGGACTAGAGTACCCCCCTGCCTTAGGACTAGAGTACCCCCCTGCCTTAGGACTAGAGTACCCCCCTGCCTTAGGACTAGAGTACCCCCCCTGCCTTAGGACTAGAGCACCGCCTACCTTAGGACTAGAGTACCCCCTGCCTTAGGACTAGAGTCCCACCTGCCTTAGGACTAGAGTACCACCTGCCTTAGTACTAGAGTACCCCTCTGCTGTAGGACTAGAGTACCCCTCTGCGTTAGAACTAGAGTACCCCCCTGCCTTAGGACTAGAGTATCCCCCTGCCTTAGGACTAGAGTACCCCCCTGATTTAGGACTAGAGTACCCACCTTCCTTAGGACTAGAGTACCGCCTGACTTAGGACCAGATTACCGCCTGCCTTAAGACTAGAGTACCCCCCTGCCTTAGGACTAGAGTACCCCCCTCCCTTAGGACTAGAGTACCCCCCTGCCTTAGGACTAAAGTACCACCTGCCTTAGGACTAGAGTACCCACCTGCCTTAGGACCAGAATACCGCCTGCCTTAGGACTAGAGTACCCACCTGCCTTAGGACCAGAGTACCACCTGCCTTAGGACTAGAGTACCACCTGCCTTAGGACCAGAGTACCGCCTGCCTTTTGACTAGAGTACCCCCCCGCCTTAGGACTAGAGTACCCTCCTGCCTTAGGACTAGTGTACCCCCCTGCCTTAGGGATAGAGTACTCCCCTGCCTTAGGACTAGAGTACCCCCCTGCCTTAGGACTAAAGTACCACCTGCCTTAGGACTAGAGTACCCACCTGCCTTAGGACCAGAGTACCACCTGCCTTAGGACTAGAGTACCACCTGCCTTAGGACCAGAGTACCGCCTGCCTTAGGACTAGAGTACCCCCCCTACCTTAGGACTAGAGTACCCCCCTGCCTTAGGACTAGAGTACCGCCTGCCTTAGGACTAGAGTACCGCCTGCCTTAGGACTAGAGTACCACCTGCCTTAGGACTAGAGTACCCCCCTGCCTTAGGACTAGAGTACCCCCTGCCTTAGGACTAGAGTACCCCTGCCTTAGGACTAGAGTACAACCTGCCTTAGGACTAGAGTACCCCCTGCCTTAGGACTAGAGTACCACCGGCCTTAGGACTAGAGTACCGCCTGCCTTAGGACTATAGTACCGCCTGCCTTAGGACTAGAGTACCCCCCCGCCTTAGGACTAGAGTACCCCCCTGCCTTAGGACTAGAGTACCCCCTGCCTTTGGACTAGACCACCCCCCTGCCTTAGGACTAGAAAACCGCCTGTCTTAGGACCAGAGTACCGCCTGCCTTAGGACTAGAGTACAACCTGCCTTAGGTCTAGAGTACCACCTGCCTTAGGACTAGAGTACCCCCCTGCCTTAGGACTAGAGTACCCCCCTGCCTTAGGACTAGAGTACCCCCCTGCCTTAGGACTAGAGTACCCCCCTGCCTTAGGACTAGAGCACCGCCTACCTTAGGACTAGAGTACCCCCTGCCTTAGGACTAGAGTCCCACCTGCCTTAGGACTAGAGTACCACCTGCCTTAGTACTAGAGTACCCCTCTGCTGTAGGACTAGAGTACCCCTCTGCGTTAGAACTAGAGTACCCCCCTGCCTTAGGACTAGAGTATCCCCCTGCCTTAGGACTAGAGTACCCCCCTGATTTAGGACTAGAGTACCCACCTTCCTTAGGACTAGAGTACCGCCTGACTTAGGACCAGATTACCGCCTGCCTTAAGACTAGAGTACCCCCCGCCTTAGGAGTAGAGTACCCCCCCTGCCTTAGGACTAGAGTACCCCCCTGCCTTAGGACTAGAGTACCCCCCTGTCTTAGGACTAGAGTACCCCCCTGCCTTTGGACTAGAGCACCCCCTGCTTTAGGACTAGAGTACCGCCTGCCTTAGGACTAGAGTACCGCCTGCCTTAGGACTAGAGTACCACCTGAATTAGGACTAGATTACCCCCTGCCTTAGGACTAGAGTACCCCCCTGCCTTAGGACTAGAGTACCGCCTGCCTTAGGACTAGAGTACCCACCTGCCTTAGAACTAGAGTACCGCCTGCCTTAGGACCAGAGTACCGCCTGCCTTAGGACCAGAGTACCCCCCCCGCCTTAGGACTAGAGTACCCCCTGCCTTAGGACTAGAGTACCCCCTGCCTTAGGACTAGAGTACCCCCCTGCCTTAGGACTAGAGTACCACCTGCCTTAGGACTAGAGTACCCCCCCTGCCTTAGGACTAGAGTACCCCCCTGCCTTAGGACTAGAGTACCCCTTGCCTTAGGACTAGAGTATCCCCCAGCCTTAGGACTAGAGTACCCCCTGCCTTAGGACTAGAGTACCACCTGCCTTAGGACTAGAGTACCACCTGCCTTAGGACTAGTGTACCCCCCTGCCTTAGGACTAGAGTACCCCCTGCCTTAGGACTAGAGTACCCCCCTGCCTTAGGACTAGAGTACCACCTGCCTTAGGACTAGAGTACCCTCCCGCTATAGGACTAGAGTACCCCCCTGCCTTAGCACTAGAGTACCCCTTGCCTTTGGACTAGAGTACCCCCCAGCCTTCGGACTAGAGTACCCCCTGCATTAGGCCTAGAGTACCACCTGCCTTAGGACTAGAGTACCACCTGCCTTAGGACTAGAGTACCCCCTGCCTTAGGACTAGAGTACCACCTGCCTTAGGATTAGAGTACCACCTGCCTTAGGACTAGAGTACCGCCTGCCTTAGGACTAGAGTACACCCCTGCCTTAGGACTAGAGTACCCCCCTGCCTTAGGACTAGAGTACCCCCTGCCTTAGGACTGGAGTACCCCCCTGCCTTAAGACTAGAGTACCCCCCTGCCTTAGGACTAGAGTACCACCTATCTTAGGACTAGAGTACCCACCTGCCTTAGAACTAGAGTACCGCCTGCCTTAGGACCAGAGTACCGCCTGCCTTAGGACCAGAGTACCCCCCCCGCCTTAGGACTAGAGTACCCCCTGCCTTAGGACTAGAGTACCCCCTGCCTTAGGACTAGAGTACCCCCCTGCCTTAGGACTAGAGTACCGCCTGCCTTAGGACTAGAGTACCCCCCTGCCTTAGGACTAGAGTACCCCCCTGCCTTAGGACTAGAGTACCCCCCCTGCCTTAGGACTAGACTACCCCCCTGCCTTTGGACTAGAGTACCCCCCTGCCTTTGGACTAGAGCACCCCCCTGCCTTAGGACTAGAAAACCGCCTGTCTTAGGACCAGAGTCCCGCCTGCCTTAGGACTAGAGTACCACCTGCCTTAGGACTAGAGTACCCCCCTGCCTTAGGACTAGAGTACCCCCCCTGCCTTAGAACTAGAGCACCGCCTGCCTTAGGACTAGAGTACCCCTGCCTTAGGACTAGAGTACCACCTGCCTTAGGACTAGAGTACCCCCTGCCTTAGGACTAGAGTACCCCCCTGCCTTAGGACTAGAGTACCCCCCCTGCCTTAGGACTAGAGTACCCCCCCTGCCTTAGGACTAGAGTACCCCCCTGCCTTAGGACTAGAGTACCCCTTGCCTTAGGACTAGAGTATCCCCCAGCCTTAGGACTAGAGTACCCCCTGCTTTAGGACTAGAGTACCACCTGCCTTAGGACTAGAGTACCACCTGCCTTAGGACTAGAGTACCACCTGCCTTAGGACTAGTGTACCCCCCTGCCTTAGGACTAGAGTACCCCCTGCCTTAGGACTAGAGTACCCCCCTGCCTTAGGACTAGAGTACCACCTGCCTTAGGACTAGAGTACCCTCCCGCTATAGGACTAGAGTACCCCCCTGCCTTAGGACTAGAGTACCCCTTGCCTTTGGACTAGAGTACCCCCCAGCCTTCGGACTAGAGTACCCCCTGCATTAGGCCTAGAGTACCACCTGCCTTAGGACTAGAGTACCACCTGCCTTAGGACAAGAGTACCACCTGCCTTAGGACTAGAGTACCCCCTGCCTTAGGACTAGAGTACCACCTGCCTTAGGATTAGATTACCACCTGCCTTAGGACTAGAGTACCGCCTGCCTTAGGACTAGAGTACACCCCTGCCTTAGGACTAGAGTACCCCCCTGCCTTAGGACTAGAGTACCCCCTGCCTTAGGACTGGAGTACCCCCCTGCCTTAAGACTAGAGTACCCCCCTGCCTTAGGACTAGAGTACCACCTGTCTTAGGACTAGAGTACCCACCTGCCTTAGAACTAGAGTACCGCCTGCCTTAGGACCAGAGTACCGCCTGCCTTAGGACCAGAGTACCCCCCCCGCCTTAGGACTAGAGTACCCCCTGCCTTAGGACTAGAGTACCCCTTGCCTTAGGACTAGAGTACCGCCTGCCTTAGGACTAGAGTACCCCCCTGCCTTAGGACTAGAGTACCCCCCTGCCTTAGGACTAGAGTACCCCCCTGCCTTAGGACTAGAGTACCCCCCGCCTTAGGACTAGAGTACCGCCTGCCTTAAGACTAGAGTACCCAACTGCCTTAGGACTAGAGTACCTCCTGCCTTAGGACTAGAGTACCGCCTGCCTTAGGACTGGAGTACCCCCACCTTAGGACTAGAGTACCCCCCTGCCTTGGGACTAGAGTACCCCCCTGCCTTAGGACTAGAGTACCCCCCTGCCTTAGGACTAGAGTACCCCCCCTGTCTTAGGACTAGAGTACCCCCCTGCCTTTGGACTAGAGCACCCCCCTGCCTTAGGACTAGAGTACCACCTGCCTTAGGACTAGAGTACCCCCTGCCTTAGGACTAGAGTACCACCTGCGTTAGGACTAGAGTACCCACCTGCCTTAGAACCAGAGTACCGCCTGCCTTAGGACCAGAGTACCCCCCCGCCTTAGGACTAGAGTACCCCCTGCCTTAGGACTAGAGTACCCCCTGCCTTAGGACTAGAGTACCCCCTGCCTTAGGACTAGAGTACCACCTGCCTTAGGACTAGAGTACCCTCCCGCTATAGGACTAGAGTACCCCCCTGCCTTAGGACTAGAGTACCCCTTGCCTTAGGACTAGAGTACCCCCCAGCCTTAGGACTAGAGTACCCCCTGCATTAGGACTAGAGTACCCCCTGCATTAGGACTAGAGTATCACCTGCCTTAGGACAAGAGTACCACCTGCCTTAGGACTAGAGTACCCCCTGCCTTAGGACTAGAGTACCACCTGCCTTAGGACTAGAGTACCGCCTGCCTTAGGACTAGAGTACCGCCTGCCTTAGGACTAGAGTACACCCCTGCCTTAGGACTAGAGTACCCCCCTGCCTTAGGACTAGAGTACCCCCTGCCTTAGGACTGGAGTACCCCCCTGCCTTAAGACTAGAGTACCCCCCTGCCTTAGGACTAGAGTACCACCTGTCTTAGGACTAGAGTACCCACCTGCCTTTGGACTAGAGCACCCCCCTGCCATAGGACTAGAGTACCCCCCTGCCTTAGGACTAGAATACCCCCCCTGTCTTAGGACTAGAGTACCCCCCTGCCTTTGGACTAGAGCACCCCCCTGCCTTAGGACTAGAGGACCACCTGCCTTAGGACTAGAGTACCCCCTGCCTTAGGACTAGAGTACCACCTGCGTTAGGACTAGAGTACCCACCTGCCTTAGAACCAGAGTACCGCCTGCCTTAGGACCAGAGTACCCCCCCGCCTTAGGACTAGAGTACCCCCTGCCTTAGGACTAGAGTACCCCCCTGCCTTAGGACTAGAGTACCACCTGCCTTAGGACTAGAGTACCCTCCCGCTATAGGACTAGAGTACCCCCTGCCTTAGGACTAGAGTACCCCTTGCCTTAGGACTAGAGTACCCCCCAGCCTTAGGACTAGAGTACCCCTTGCATTAGGACTAGAGTACCCCCTGCATTAGGACTAGAGTACCAACGGCCTTAGGACAAGAGTACCACCTGCCTTAGGACTAGAGTACCCCCTGCCTTAGGACTAGAGTACCACCTGCCTTAGGACTAGAGTACCGCCTGCCTTAGGACTAGAGTACACCCCTGCCTTAGGACTAGAGTACCCCCCTGCCTTAGGACTAGAGTACCCCCTGCCTTAGGACTGGAGAACCCCCCTGCCTTAAGACTAGAGTACCCCCCTGCCTTAGGACTAGAGTAACACCTGTCTTAGGACTAGAGTACCTACCTGCCTTAGAACTAGAGTACCGCCTGCCTTAGGACCAGAGTACCCCCCGCCTTAGGACTAGAGTACCCCCTGCCTTAGGACTAGAGTACCCCCTGCCTTAGGACTAGAGTACCCCCCTGCCTTAGGACTAGAGTACCACCTGCCTTAGGACTAGAGTACCCTCCCGCTATAGGACTAGAGTACCCCCCTGCCTTAGGACTAGAGTACCCCTTGCCTTAGGACTAGAGTACCCCCCAGCCTTAGGACTAGAGTACCCCCTGCATTAGGACTAGAGTACCCCCTGCATTAGGACTAGAGTACCAACGGCCTTAGGACAAGAGTACCACCTGCCTTAGGACTAGAGTACCCCCTGCCTTAGGACTAGAGTACCACCTGCCTTAGGACTAGAGTACCGCCTGCCTTAGGACTAGAGTACACCCCTGCCTTAGGACTAGAGTACCCCCCTGCCTTAGGACTAGAGTACCCCCTGCCTTAGGACTGGAGAACCCCCCTGCCTTAAGACTAGAGTACCCCCCTGCCTTAGGACTAGAGTACCACCTGTCTTAGGACTAGAGTACCCACCTGCCTTAGAACTAGAGTACCGCCTGCCTTAGGACCAGAGTACCGCCTGCCTTAGGACCAGAGTACCCCCCCGCCTTAGGACTAGAGTACCCCCTGCCTTAGGACTAGAGTACCCCCTGCCTTAGGACTAGAGTACCCCCCCTGCCTTAGGACTAGAGTACCGCCTGCCTTAGGACTAGAGTACCCCCCTGCCTTAGGACTAGAGTTCCCCCTGCCTTAGTACTAGAGTACCCCCCCTGCCTTAGGACTAGACTACCCCCCTGCCTTTGGACTAGAGTAACCCCCTGCCTTTGGACTAGAGCACCCCCCTGCCTTAGGACTAGAAAACCGCCTGTCTTAGGACCAGAGTCCCGCCTGCCTTAGGACTAGAGTACCACCTGCCTTAGGACTAGAGTACCCCCCTGCCTTAGGACTAGAGTACCCCCCCTGCCTTAGAACTAGAGCACCGCCTGCCTTAGGACTAGAGTACCCCTGCCTTAGGACTAGAGTACCACCTGCCTTAGGACTAGAGTACTCCCCTGCCTTAGGACTAGAGTAACCCCTGCCTTAGGACTAGAGTACCCAACTGCCTTAGGACTAGAGTACCTCCTGCCTTAGGACTAGAGTACCGCCTGCCTTAGGACTAGAGTACCCCCCCTGCCTTAGGACTAGAGTACCCCCCTGCCTTAGGACTAGAGTACCCCCCTGCCTTAGGACTAGAGTACCGCCTGCCTTAAGACTAGAGTACCCAACTGCCTTAGGACTAGAGTACCTCCTGCCTTAGGACTAGAGTACCGCCTGCCTTAGGACTAGAGTACCCCCACCTTAGGACTAGAGTACCCCCCCTGCCTTAGGACTAGAGAACCTCCCTGCCTTAGGACTAGAATACCGCCTGTCTTAGGACCAGAGTGCCGCCTGCCTTAGGACTAGAGTACCACCTGCCTTAAGACTAGAGTACCCCCCTGCCTTCGGACTAGAGTACCCCCCTGCCTTAGGACTAGAGTACCCCCCTGCCTTAGGACTAGAGTACCCCCTGCCTTAGGACTAGAGTACCCCCCACCTTAGAACTAGAGCACCGCCTGCCTTAGGACTAGAGTACCCCCTGCCTTAGGACTAGAGTACCACCTGCCTTAGGACTAGAGCACCGCCTGCCTTTGGACTAGAGCACCCCCCTGCCTTAGGACTAGAATAACGCCTGTCTTAGGACCAGAGTGCCGCCTGCCTTAGGACTAGAGTACCACCTGCCTTAGGACTAGAGTACCCCCTGCCTTAGGACTAGAGTACCCCCTGCGTTAGGACTAGAGTACCCCACCTGCCTTAGAACCAGAGTACCGCCTGCCTTAGGACCAGAGTACCCCCCCGCCCTTAGGACTAGAGTACCCCCCTGCCTTAGGACTAGAGTACCCCCCTGCCTTAGGACTAGAGTACCCCCTGCCTTAGGACTAGAGTACCACCTGCCTTAGCGGACTAGAGTACCCTCCCGCTATAGGACTAGAGTACCCCCCTGCCTTAGGACTAGAGTACCCCTTGCCTTAGGACTAGAGTACCCCCCAGCCTTAGGACTAGAGTACCCCCTGCATTAGGACTAGAGTACCCCCTGCATTAGGACTAGAGTATCACCTGCCTTAGGACAAGAGTACCACCTGCCTTAGGACTAGAGTACCCCCTGCCTTAGGACTAGAGTACCACCTGCCTTAGGACTAGAGTACCGCCTGCCTTAGGACTAGAGTACCGCCTGCCTTAGGACTAGAGTACCCCCTGCCTTAGGACTAGAGTACCCCCCTGCCTTAGGACTAGAGTACCCCCTGCCTTAGGACTAGAGTACCCCCCTGCCTTAGGACTAGAGTACCCCCCTGCCTTAGGACTAGAGTACCCCCTGCCTTAGGACTAGAGTACCCACCTGCCTTAGGACTAGAGTACCCCCCTGCCTTAGGACTAGAGTACCCCCCTGCCTTAGGACTAGAGTACCCCCCCGGCCTTAGGACTAGAGTACCCCCCTGCCTTTGGACTAGAGCACCCCCCTGCCTTAGGACTAGAGGACCACCTGCCTTAGGACTAGAGTACCGCCTGCCTTAGGACTAGAGTACACCCCTGCGTTAGGACTAGAGTACCCCCCTGCCTTAGGACCAGAGTACCGCCTGCCTTAGGACCTGAGTACCCCCCCGCCTTAGGACTAGAGTACCCCCTGCCTTAGGACTAGAGTACCCCCCTGCCTTAGGACTAGAGTACCACCTGCCTTAGGACTAGAGTACCCTCCCGCCTATAGGACTAGAGTACCGCCTGCCTTAGGACCAGAGTACCGCCTTGCCTTAGGACCAGAGTACCCCCCCGCCTTAGGACTAGAGTACCCCCTGCCTTAGGACTAGAGTACCCCCTGCCTTAGGACTAGAGTACCCCCCTGCCTTAGGACTAGAGTACCGCCTGCCTTAGGACTAGAGTACCCCCCTGCCTTAGGACTAGAGTTCCCCCTGCCTTAGTACTAGAGTACCCCCCCTGCCTTAGGACTAGACTACCCCCCTGCCTTTGGACTAGAGTAACCCCCTGCCTTTGGACTAGAGCACCCCCCTGCCTTAGGACTAGAAAACCGCCTGTCTTAGGACCAGAGTCCCGCCTGCCTTAGGACTAGAGTACCACCTGCCTTAGGACTAGAGTACCCCCCTGCCTTAGGACTAGAGTACCCCCCCTGCCTTAGAACTAGAGCACCGCCTGCCTTAGGACTAGAGTACCCCTGCCTTAGGACTAGAGTACCACCTGCCTTAGGACTAGAGTACTCCCCTGCCTTAGGACTAGAGTAACCCCTGCCTTAGGACTAGAGTACCCAACTGCCTTAGGACTAGAGTACCTCCTGCCTTAGGACTAGAGTACCGCCTGCCTTAGGACTAGAGTACCCCCCCTGCCTTAGGACTAGAGTACCCCCCTGCCTTAGGACTAGAGTACCCCCCTGCCTTAGGACTAGAGTACCGCCTGCCTTAAGACTAGAGTACCCAACTGCCTTAGGACTAGAGTACCTCCTGCCTTAGGACTAGAGTACCGCCTGCCTTAGGACTAGAGTACCCCCTGCCTTAGGACTAGAGTACCACCTGCCTTAGGACTAGAGTACCGCCTGCCTTAGGACTAGAGTACCCCCTGCCTTAGGACTAGAGTACCCCCCTGCCTTAGGACTAGAGTACCCCCCCTGCCTTAGAACTAGAGCACCGCCTGCCTTTGGACTAGAGCACCCCCCTGCCTTAGGACTAGAATAACGCCTGTCTTAGGACCAGAGTGCCGCCTGCCTTAGGACTAGAGTACCACCTGCCTTAGGACTAGAGTACCCCCTGCCTTAGGACTAGAGTACCCCCTGCCTTAGGACTAGAGTACCCCCCTGCCTTAGGACTAGAGTACCCCCCTGCCTTAGGACTAGAGTACCCCCCTGCCTTAGAACTAGAGCACTGCCTGCCTTAGGACTAGAATACCCCCTGCCTTAGGACTAGAGTACCCCCCTGCCTTAGGACTAGAGTACCCCCCTGCCTTAGGACTAGAGTACCCCCCTGCCTTAGGACTAGAGTACCCCCCTGCCTTAGGACTAGAGTACCACCTGCCTTAGGAGTAGAGTACCCCCCTGCCTTAGGACTAGAGTACCACCTGCCTTAGGACTAGAGTACCCCCCTGCCTTAGGACTAGAGTACCCCCCTGCCTTAGGACTAGAGTACCACCTGCCTTAGGACTAGAGTACCACCTGCCTTAGGACTAGAGTACCACCTGCCTTAGGACTAGAGTACCCTCCTGCCTTAGGACTAGAGTACCACCTGCCTTAGGACTAGAGTACCCCCCTGCCTTAGGACTAGAGTACCCCCTGCCTTAGGACTAGAGTACCGCCTGCCTTAGGACTAGAGTACCACCTGCCTTAGGACTTGAGTACCCCCCTGCCTTAAGACTAGAGTACCACCTGCCTTAGGACTAGAGTACCCCCCTGCCTTAGGACTAGAGTACCACCTGCTTTAGGACTAGAGTACCCCCCTGCCTTAGGACTAGAGTACCCCCTGCCTTAGGAATAGAGTACCCCCCTGCCTTAGGACTAGAGTAACCCCTGCCTTAGGACTATAGTACCCCTGCCTTAGGACTAGAGTACCCCTGCCTTAGGACTAGAGTACCCCCTGCCTTAGGACTAGAGTACCCCCCTGCCTTAGGACTAGAGTACCCCCCTGTCTTAGGACTAGAGTACCCCCCTGCCTTAGGACTAGAGTACCCCCCGCCTTAGGACTAGAGTACCCCCCTGCCTTAGGACTAGAGTACCCCTGCCTTAGGACTAGAGTACACCCTGCCTTAGGACTAGAGTACCCCCTGCCTTAGGACTAGAGTACCCCCTGCCTTAGGACTAGAGTACCCCCATGCTTTAGCCCAGCCATAATACTGGTCTAATAACTGAAGCTCACAGGCCATCAAATATCATGCTGGTTTGTTGAATTGATTCAGACAGGGGCACAAAAAAAAACCTGTTTGTAATTCTGGTACGGCGTTCTGACTTTTATATTAATGATGAAAAATTCTTTAGGGCGAAAGCATTTGTAATTTATCCTCTGGCTTTCTCCACTTGTAATGCAGACTACAGAGCTGTTAGGGCTTCTGAAGGGCTACAAGCATCCTCCCCTGTAAACTGTGTACAAACCTAAAGCTCTATCGTTTAGCTGCGAGTATCAACTAAACATTTCATTTCCATAACAAACATAAACGCCTTGACAAACTACATACATTCACTTACCAAACGCACTTAAATACATATAACGTAGTGTTGAATAATGCAACAGTTATTTTCACTTCAATTTTACAGTTCACAGTCAGTCACTGTCTCTTGCCACGTTCGCTCTATAGAGTGCTTTAGTATTACAACGAGTGGGATATCTGAGCCCATCGACGGAGACTCTGGATGACTTTTTCTCTGGGATGGAAGGATGGCGGGAGGGCTGGGAGGGAGGGATGGGAGGGAGGATGGGAGGGATGGGAGGGAGGGATGGGAGGGAGGATGGGAGGGAGGGATGGCAGGAGGGATGGGAGGGAGGGAGGATGGGAGGGAGGGATGGCGGGAGAGATGGGAGGGAGGATGGCGGGAGGGATGGGAGGGAGGATGGGAGGGAGGGAGGGATGGGAGGGATGGGAGGGAGGATGGGAGGGAGGGAGGGATGGGAGGGAGGGATGGGAGGGAGGGAGGATGGGAGGGAGGGAGGGAGGATGGGAGGGAGGATGGAAGGGAGGGAGGGATGGGAGGGAGGGATGGGAGGGAGGGATGGGAGGGAGGGATGGGAGGGAGTGATGGCGGGAGGGATGGGAGGGAGGATGGCGGGAGGGATGGGAGGATGGGAGGGAGGGATGGGAGGGAGGGATGGGAGGGAGGGAGGGATGGGAGGGAGGGAGGATGGGAGGGAGGGATGGCGGGAGGGAGGGAGGATGGGAGGGAGGGAGGATGGGAGGGAGGGATGGGAGGGAGGGAGGGAGGGAGGATGGGAGGGAGGGAGGGATGGGAGGGATGGGAGGGAGGGATGGGAGGGAGGATGGGAGGGAGGGAGGGAGGGAGGGATGGGAGGGAGGGATGGGAGGGATGGGAGGGAGGGAGGGAGTGATGGCGGGAGTGATGGGAGGGAGGATGGCGGGAGGGATGGGAGGGAGGGAGGATGGGAGGGAGGGATGGGAGGGAGGGATGGGAGGGAGGGAGGGTAGGGAGGATGGGAGGGAGGGATGGCGGGAGGGATGGGAGGGAGGATGGGAGGGAGGGATGGCAGGAGGGATGGGAGGGAGGGAGCTGACTTGGCATGCAGTATAGAAGAGGCAGCATGAGTGGCAGCACCTACTGATAATGAAAATAGTTGTGTGT
Source organism: Salmo salar (assembly GCF_965601325.2). Classification (NCBI taxonomy): domain Eukaryota; kingdom Metazoa; phylum Chordata; class Actinopteri; order Salmoniformes; family Salmonidae; genus Salmo; species Salmo salar. Next base: position 11,580,551 of record NC_138295.1, on the reverse strand, counting down.
AGAGAGAGAGAGCTGTAGAGAGAGCGCAGGTAGAGAGAGGTGTAGAGAGAGAGGTGTAGAGAGAGAGAGGTGTAGAGAGAGAGAGGTGTAGAGAGAGAGAGGTGTAGAGAGAGAGAGGTGTAGAGAGAGAGAGAGGTGTAGAGAGAGAGAGGTGTAGAGAGAGAGAGGTGTAGAGAGAGAGGTGTAGAGAGAGAGAGGTGTAGAGAGAGAGGTATGTAGAGAGAGAGAGAGAGAGAGAGAGAGGTGTAGAGAGAGAGAGCTGTAGAGAGAGAGAGAGATAGAGAGAGGGTGTATAGAGGGAGAGAGAGGGAGAGAGGAGAGAGAGTGTAGAGAGAGAGAGGGAGGGAGAGGTGTAGAGAGAGAGAGCTGTGTAGAGGGAGGGAGAGAAAGAAAGAGAGAGAGAGAGAGAGAGAGAGAGAGAGGGGGTATAGAGGGAGAGACACAGAGGTGTAGAGGGAGGGAGAGAAAGAGAGAGAGAGAGAGAGAGAGAGAGAGAGAGAGAAAGAAGGGGGTATAGAGGGAAAGAGAAAAAGAAGGAGAGAGAGAGGTTTAGAGGGAGAGAGAAAGAGAGAGGGGTGTAGATGAAGGGAGAGAAAGAGAGAGGGGGGTGTAAAGGGAGGGAGAGAAAGAGGGAGAGAGGGGTATAGAGGGAGGGAGAAAAAAAGCGGGAGAGAGAGAGAGGGAAAGAGAGAGAGAAAGAGAGAGAGAGATAAACCCTCTATCCTCTATGGATAATATCAGGCGTGAAAGTAAGCATGGTTTGGACGAGCGAGAGCGTTGACTATTTCTGATTACATACGGAGACTTTGCTCTTCAATAATGTCCCCTTGTGAGTCCCTTTGTGTTCACTAGGTGTACATCCCAAATGGGACCCTATTACCTATAAAGTGCACTACTTTTGTCCAGAGCCATATGGTGCACTATAAAGGGAATAGGGCGCCATTTTGAACACAGCCTTGCTCTTATCTCAATCTAACAGGGGTGTTAGGCAACAATATGACGAGTAATATCATCAAACCACTGCATTTACATACTGTATCTCCCGACAGACCTGACACGGGTCTGCGTTGCTAATGGCAACCTATTCCCTATGCAGTGCACTACTTTTTGACCCAGGCCTTATATAGTATACTACTTTTGGCCAGAGCCTCATGGGCCCTGGACAAAAGTAGTGCACTATAAAGGGGAATAGGGCACTATAAAGGGGAATAGGGCACTATAAAGAGGAATAGAGTGCCATTTGGGATGCATTCAGACTGTTCAGTAAATTGAGCAGTTGTTTGGCTGCTGCTGCACATGTACTTCTGGAGTGAGTGGTTACTATCTGACTCATGTTTGAGTAAAATGCAGTGCCATGTCTGTGTTTGTGGAAACACATTGTGTGTTTGTTAATGTACATACGGGAGGATGAGACCTCCATTTCATCCAGTTTCCGAGAAGACAACTATTAGTACACATCAGCTACATCGTGGTAATAATGACTGTGGCATGGAGAATAACAACTTAACAGCAGCCCTACCAGACCGCCTGAGGACCGTGTGTGTGTGTGTGTGTGTGTGTGTGTGTGTGTGTGTGTGTGTGTGTGTGTGTGTGTGGTCTATGGAGACAGCTCCACAGAGAGAATGTCAGAGAACACCTGAAGCCATGCACGTTCCATCGAGACATTCCAATATATTTTAACACCTTTTTCTCTGGTATTATCATACACCAGAAGAGGGCATTCTGAACACTCACACACACACACACTCACACACACACATTCACACACATAAACATACACACACACACACACACACACACACACACACACACACACACACACACACACATTCACGCACACAAACATACACACACGCACACGCACACAAACACACACACACACACACACACACACACACACACACACACACACACACACACACACACACACACACACACACACACACACACACACACACACACACACACACACACACACACACACACTGGATCGGGAGATATACAGCCATTCCTCGCCTTCCCTCTCACCTGAATACCGTGTGATATTTAGGATAAATCCCTAGAAGTTGTTCTCCTGGCTGGGAGTCCCAAAGCCCTCCAGGTGTTGTCCCCAGACATCTCAGCCTAAACCCCGCTGGTGATGGGGTACATACACAACTGTTGAGGAGGGATTCAAAATGTCTTCCGTCCCAAAAAACTGCAGTGGCATGCATTCCAAAAGGCACCCTATTCCCTTTATAGTACACTACTTTTGACCCCTCCCTACCTCTCTGCTCAAAAGTAGTGCACTAAATAGGGAATAGGGTGCCTTTCGGGCAGCAAGCAGCCTCCCTCCATGACTCCTGTCAGTGCCTAGTGTTCAGGGGAGAATACATGTGATCCTTTCTGTTAGTTTTCTAGAGCCTCAATATACACAGAAACCAGCAGCTAAAAGACCGAAACTATGGAAGATCACTTCTGATCAAGGCAAGTCAAGAAACTGAAAGTGTTGTTTTTTACAGCAGGCCTACGACCCAAAGCAAAGACAGCATCCAACAGAGTAACCTATAGAAAGACCTCGAACCTTGAGTCTATAACTGGCAGTTAGACTTACTCTAGACAGGACGTGTTTAATACCTTCATAGCTGATATCATTATGTTCTGTAAAGAGTAGATACAACACCGCCATCAAATAGCTTCTTTCTCTCAGCCAAAACAGGAGCCAAGTCAGGCAGCATAATTCTCACCCCTCTCCTATTTTAATAATAATCAGTGTCCCTGCATGTTCCTCTCATGTCCAACCACCTCCACACTCCCACCTCTCTGCTACCTCTCTCCCACCTCTCTACCACCTCTCTACCACCTCTCTACCACCTCCACACTCCCACCTCTCTGCTATCTCTCTATCACCTATCTACCACCTCTCTACCACCTCTCTACCACCTCCACACTCCCACCTCTCTGCTATCTCTCTATCACCTATCTACCACCTCTCTACCACCTCTCTATCATCTCCACACTCCCACCTCTCTGCTACCTCTCTCCCACCTCTCTCCCACCTCTCTACTACCTCTCTATCACCTCTCTACCACCTCTCTCCAACCTCTCTCCCACCTCTCTACTACCTCTCTCCCACCTCTCTATCACCTCTCTCCCACCTCTCTACCACCTCCACACTCCCACCTCTCTACTACCTCTCTCCCACCTCTCTACCATCTCTCTACCACATCTCTATCACCTCCACACTCCCACATCTCTACTACCTCTCTCCCACCTCTCTACCACCTCTCTACCACCTCTCTATCACCTCCACACTCCCACCTCTCCACTACCTCTCTCCCACCTCTCTCCCACCTCTCTCCCGCCTCTCTACCACGTCCACACTCCCACCTCTCTCCCAACTCTCTCCCGCCTCTCTCCCACCTCTCTACCAAATCCACACTCCCACCTCTCTACTACCTCTCTACCACCTCCACACTCCCACCTCTCTACTACCTCTCTCCCACCTCTCTCCCACCTCTCTACCATCTCTCTATCACCTCCACACTTCCACCTCTCTACCACCTCTCTCCCACCTCTCTACCACCTCCACACTCCCATCTCTCTCCCACCTCTCTACCACCTCCACACTCCCACCTCTCTACCACCTCTCTACCACCTCTCTCCCACCTCTCTCCCACCTCTCTACAATCTCTCTATCACCTCCACACTACCACCTCTCTACCACCTCTCTCCCACCTCTCTCCCACACCTCTCTACCACCTCCACACTCCCACCTCTCTCCCACCTCTCTCCCACCTCTACACTCCCACCTCTCTACTACCTCTCTCCCACCTCTCTCTCACCTCTCTACCACCTCTCTACCACCTCTCTCCAACCTCTCTCCCACCTCTCTACTACCTCTCTCCCACCTCTCTATCACCTCTCTCCCACCTCTCTACTACCTCTCTCCCACCTCTCTACCACCTCCACACTACCACCTCTCTAATACCTCTCTCCCACCTCTCTACCATCTCTCTACCACATCTCTATCACCTCCACACTCCCACCTCTCTACTACCTCTCTCCCACCTCTCTACCACCTCTCTACCACCTCTCTATCACCTCCACACTCCCACCTCTCCACTACCTCTCTCCCACCTCTCTCCCACCTGTCTCCCGCCTCTCTACCACCTCCACACTCCCAGCTCTCTCCCAACTCTCTCCCACCTCTCTCCCACCTCTCTACCAAATCCACACTCCCACCTCTCTACTACCTCTCTACCACCTCCACACTCCCACCTCTCTACTACCTCTCTCCCACCTCTCTCCCACCTCTCTACCATCTCTCTATCACCTCCACACTTCCACCTCTCTACCACATCTCTCCCACCTCTCTACCACCTCCACACTCCCATCTCTCTCCCACCTCTCTACCACCTCCACACTCCCACCTCTCTACCACCTCTCTACCACCTCTCTCCCACCTCTCTCCCACCTCTCTACAATCTCTCTATCACCTCCACACTACCACCTCTCTACCACCTCTCTCCCACCTCTCTGCCACATCTCTCTACCACCTCCACACTCCCACCTCTCTCCCACCTCTCTCCCACCTCTACACTCCCACCTCTCTACTACCTCTCTCCCACCTCTCTCCCACCTCTCTCCCACCTCTCTACCACCTCTCTACTACCTCTCTCCCACCTCTCTACTACCTCTCTCCCACCTCTCTCCCACCTCTCTACCACCTCTCTACCACCTCCACACTCCCACCTCTCTACCTACTCCACACTCCCAACTCTCTACTACCTCTCTACCACCTCTATACCACCTCTCTACCACCACACTCCCACCTCTCTCCCACCTCTCTCCCACCTCTACACTCCCACCTCTCTACTACCTCTCTACCACCTCTCTCCAACCTCTCTCCCACCTCTCTACTACATCTCTCCCATCTCTCTATCACCTCTCTCCCACCTCTCTACTACCTCTCTCCCACCTCTCTCCCACCTCTCTACCACCTCCACACTCCCACCTCTCTACTACCTCTATCCCACCTCTCTACCATCTCTCTACCACATCTCTATCACCTCCACACTCCCACCTCTCTACTACCTCTCTCCCACCTCTCTACCACCTCTCTACCACCTCTCTATCACCTCTCTATCACCTCCACACTCCCACCTCTCCACTACCTCTCTCCCACCTCTCTCACCACCTCCTCACTCCCGCCTCTCTACCACCTCCATCCCACCTCCCTACCATCTCTCTACCACATCTCTCTCACCTCCTCTCTCCCACCTCTCTACTACCTCTCTCCCACCTCTCTACCACCTCTCTACTCACCTCTCTACCACCTCCACACTCCCACCTCTCCACTACCTCTCTCCCACCTCTCTCCCACCTCTCTCCACCTCTCTACAATCTCTCTATCACCTCCACACTACCACCTCTCTACCACCTCTCTCCCACCTCTCTCCCACACCTCTCTACCACCTCCACACTCCCACCTCTCTCCCACCTCTCTCCCACCTCCACACTCCCACCTCTCTACCACCTCTCTCCCACCTCTCTCCCACCTCTCTACTCAGCTCTCTACCACCTCTCTCTCAACCTCCACTCTCCCACCATCTCTACCACCTCTCTCCCACCTCTCTCCCACAACTCTCTCCCACCTCCTCTACTCCCACCTCTCTCCCACCTCTCTCCCACCTCTACACTCCCACCTCTCTACTACCTCTCTCCCACCTCTCTCCCACCTCTCTCATCCACCTCTCTACCACCTCTCTACTACCTCTCTCCCACCTCTCTACCACCTCTCTACCACCTCTCTACTCACCTCTCTCCCACCTCTCTACTACCTCTCTCCCTACTCTCTCTCCCAACTCTCTACCACCTCTCTACCACCTCCACACTCCCACCTCTCTACCTCACTCCACACTCCCAACTCTCTACTACCTCTCTACCACCTCTCTACCACCTCTCTACCACCACACTCCCATCCTCTCTCCCATCTCTCTCCCACCTCTACACTCCCACCTCTCTACCACCTCTCTACCACCTCTCTCCAACCTCTCTCCCACCTCTCTACTACATCTCTCCCACCTCTCTATCACCTCTCTCCCACCTCTCTACTACCTCTCTCCCACCTCTCTCCCACCTCTCTACCACCTCCACACTCCCACCTCTCTACTACCTCTATCCCACCTCTCTACCACCTCTCTACCACATCTCTATCACCTCCACACTCCCACCTCTCTACTACCTCTCTCCCACCTCTCTACCACCTCTCTATCACCTCTCTATCACCTCCACACTCCCACCTCTCCACTACCTCTCTCCCACCTCTCTCCCACCTCTCTCCCGCCTCTCTACCACCTCCACACTCCCACCTCTCTCCCAACTCTCTCCCACCTCTCTCCCACCTCTCTACCACCTCCACACTCCCACCTCTCTACTACCTCTCTACCATCTCCACACTCCCACCTCTCTACTACCTCTCTCCCACCTCTCTCCCACTCTCTATCACCTCCACACTCCACCTCTCTACCACCTCTCACCCACCTCTCTACCATCTCAACACTCCCATCTCTCTCCCACCTCTCTACCACCTCCACACTCCCACCTCTCTCCCACCTCTCTCCCACCTCTCTATCACCTCCACACTCCACCTCTCTACCACCTCTCTCCCACCTCTCTACCATCTCCACACTCCCATCTCTCTCCCACCTCTCTACCACCTCCACACTCCCACCTCTCTACCACCTCTCTACCACCTCTCTCCCACCTCTCTCTCAGCTCTCTACAATCTCTCTATCACCTCCACACTCCCCCATTCTCTACCACCTCTCTCCCACCTCTCTCCCACAACTCTCTACCACCTCCACACTCCCACCTCTCTCCCACCTCTCTCCCACCTCTACACTCCCACCTCTCTACTACCTCTCTCCCACCTCTCTCCCACCTCTCTCATCCACCTCTCTACCACCTCTCTACTACCTCTCTCCCACCTCTCTACCACCTCTCTACCACCTCTCTACTACCTCTCTCCCACCTCTCTACTACCTCTCTCCCACCTCTCTACCATCTCTCTACTACCTCTCTATCACCTCCACACTCCCACCTCTCTCCCACCTCTCTACCACCTCTCTACCACCTCCCTCCCACCTCTCTACCACCTCCACACTCCCACCTCTCTCCCACCTCTCTCCCACCTCTCTACCACCTCCCACTCACCTCTCTCCCACCTCTCTACCACCTCTCTACCACCTCACTCCCACCTCTCTACCAGCTCTCTACCACCTCTCTACCACCTCTCTACCATCTCTCTCCCATCTCTCTCCCACCTCTCTCCCATCTCTCTCCCACCTCTCTACCACCTCCACACTCCCACCTCTCTACCACCTCCACACTCCCACCTCTCTACCACCTCTCTCCACGTCTCTCCCTCTCTCTCCCACCTCTCTACCACCTCTCTATCACCTCCACACTCCCACCTCTCTCCCACCTCTCTCCCACCTCTCTCCCACCTCTCTATCACCTCCACACACCCACCTCTCTCCCACCTCTCTCCCACCTCTCTACCACCTCCACACTCCCACCTCTCTATCACCTCCACACTCCCACCTCTCTACCACCTCTCTACCGACCTCTCTACCATCTCTCTCCCAACTCTCTACCACCTCCACACTCCCACCTCTCTCCCACCTCTCTCCCACCTCTCTACCACCTCCACACTCCCACCTCTCTACCTACCTCTCTCCCACCTCTCTCCCACCTCTCTACCATCTCTCTATCACCTCCACACTCCCACCTCTCTACCATCCTCTCTCCCACCTCTCTACCACCTCCACACTCCCACCTCTCTCCCACCTCTCTACCACCTCCACACTCCCACCTCTCTACTACCTCTCTCCCACCTCTCTACCACCTCTCTCCCACCTCTCTACCCTCTCTCTATCACCTCCACACTCCCACCTCTCTACCTACCTCTCTCCCACCTCTCTCCCACCTCTCTACCACCTCCTACTACTCCCACCTCTCTACTACCTCTCACACTCCCACCTCTCTACTACCTCTCTCCCACCTCTCTACCACCTCTCTACTACCTCTCTACCACCTCCACACTCCCACCTCTCTCCCAACTCTCTCCCACCTCTCTACTACCTATCTACCACCTCCACACTCCCACCTCTCTCACACCTCTCTACCACCTCTCTCCCACGTCTCTCCCACCTCTCTACTACCTCCTCCTCCCACCTCTCTACCACCTCTCTACCACCTCCCACTCCCACCTCTCTCACACCTCTCCCCACCTCTCTCCCACCTCTCTCCCACCTCTCTATCATCTCCACACTCCCATCTCTCTACCACCTCTCTCCCACCTCTCTACCATCTCCACACTCCCACCTCTCTCCCACCTCTCTCCCACCTCTCTCCCACCTCTCTACCAGCACTCTATCACCTCCACACTCCCACCTCTCTCCCCTCTCTGTCCCACCTCCACACACCCACCTCTCTCCCACCTCTCTACCATCTCCACACTCCCACCTCTCTACCACCTCTCTACCACCTCCACACTCCCACCTCTCTACCACCTCTCTATCACCTCCACACTCCCACCTCTCTCCCACCTCTCTACCACCTCCACACTCCCACCTCTCTACTACCTCTCTCCCACCTCTCTACCACCTCTCTAGCACCTCTCTATCACCTCCACACTCCCACCTCTCCACTACCTCTCTCCCACCTCTCTCCCACCTCTCTACCACCTCCACACTCCACCTCTCTCCCAACTCTCTCCCACCTCTCTCCACCTCTCTACCACCTCCACACTCCCACCTCTCTACCACCTCTCTACCACCTCCACACTCCCACCTCTCTCCCACCTCTCTCCCACCTCTCTATCACCTCCACACTCCCATCTCTCTACCAGCTCTCTACCAGCTCTCTACCACCTCTCTACCATCTCTCTCCCATCTCTCTCCCACCTCTCTCCCATCTCTCTCCCACCTCTCTACCACCTCCACACTCCCACCTATCTACCACCTCCACACTCCCACCTCTCTACCACCTCTCTCCCACGTCTCTCCCTTCTCTCTCCCACCTCTCTACCACCTCTCTATCACCTCCACACTCCCACCTCTCTCCCACCTCTCTCCCACCTCTCTCCCACCTCTCTATAACCTCCACACTACCACCTCTCTACCACCTCTCTCCCACCTCTCTACCACCTCTCTATCACCTCCACACACCCACCTCTCTCCCACCTCTCTCCCACCTCTCTACCACCTCCACACTCCCACCTCTCTATCACCTCCACACTCCCAGCTCTCTACCACCTCTCTACCGACCTCTCTACCATCTCTCTCCCAACTCTCTACCACCTCCACACTCACACCTCTCTCCCACCTCTCTCCCACCTCTCTACCACCTCCACACTCCCACCTCTCTACCTCCTCTCTCCCACCTTTCTCCCACCTCTCTACCATCTCTCTATCACCTCCACACTCCCACCTCTCTACCACCTCTCTCCCATCTCTCTCCCACCTCTCTACCACCTCAACACTCCCACCTCTCTCCCACCTCTCTACCACCTCCACACTCCCACCTCTCTACTACCTCTCTCCCACCTCTCTACTACCTCTCTCCCACCTCTCTACCACCTCTCTACTACCTCTCTCCCACCTCTCTACCACCTTTCTCCCACCTCTCTACCACCTCTCTACTAACTCTCTATCACCTCCACACTCCCACCTCTCTACTACCTCTCTCCCACCTCTCTACCACCTCTCTACTACCTCTCTACCACCTCTCTACTATCTCTCTATCACCACCACACTCCCACCTCTCTACTACCTCTCTCCCACCTCTCTACCACCTCTCTACTACCTCTCTACCACCTCCACACTCCCACCTCTCTCCCAACTCTCTCCCACCTCTCTACTACCTATCTACCACCTCCACACTCCCACCTCTCTCACACCTCTCTACCACCTCTCTCCCACGTCTCTCCCACCTCTCTCCCACCTCCACACTCCCACCTCTCTACCACCTATCTACCACCTCCACACTCCCACCTCTCTCACACCTCTCTCCCACCTCTCTCCCACCTCTCTCCCACCTCTCTATCATCTCCACACTCCCATCTCTCTACCACCTCTCTCCCACCTCTCTACCATCTCCACACTCCCACCTCTCTCCCACCTCTCTCCCACCTCTCTCCCACCTCTCTACCAGCACTCTATCACCTCCACACTCCCACCTCTCTCCCCTCTCTGTCCCACCTCCACACACCCACCTCTCTCCCACCTCTCTACCATCTCCACACTCCCACCTCTCTACCACCTCTCTACCACCTCCACACTCCCACCTCTCTACCACCTCTCTATCACCTCCACACTCCCACCTCTCTCCCACCTCTCTACCACCTCCACACTCCCACCTCTCTACTACCTCTCTCCCACCTCTCTACCACCTCTCTAGCACCTCTCTATCACCTCCACACTCCCACCTCTCCACTACCTCTCTCCCACCTCTCTCCCACCTCTCTCCCGCCTCTCTACCACCTCCACACTCCCACCTCTCTCCCAACTCTCTCCCACCTCTCTCCCACCTCTCTACCACCTCCACACTCCCACCTCTCTACTACCTCTCTACCAGCTCCACACTCCCACCTCTCTACTACCTCTCTCCCACCTCTCTACCATCTCTCTATCACCTCCACACTTCCACCTCTCTACCACCTCTCTCCCACCTCTCTACCACCTCCACACTCCCATCTCTCTCCCACCTCTCCACCACCTCCACACTCCCACCTCTCTACCACCTCTCTCTACCACCTCTCTCCCCACCTCTCTATCACCTCCACACTCCCACCTCTCTACCACCTCTCTCCCATCTCTCTCCCACACCTCTCTACCACCTCCACACTCCCACCTCTCTCCCACCTCTCTCCCACCTCTACACTCCCACCTCTCTACTACCTCTCTCCCACCTCTCTCCCACCTCTCTCCCACCTCTCTACCACCTCTCTACTACCTCTCTCCCACCTCTCTCCCACCTCTCTACCACCTCTCTACCACCTCCACACTCCCACCTCTCTACCTACTCCACACTCCCAACTCTCTACTACCTCTCTACCACCTCTATACCACCTCTCTACCCACTCCACACTCCCACCTCTCTCCCACCTCTCTCCCACCTCTACACTCCCAACTCTCTACTACCTCTCTACCACCTCTCTACCACCTCTCTCCAACCTCTCTCCCACCTCTCTACTACCTCTCTCCCACCTCTCTATCACCTCTCTCCCACCTCTCTACTACCTCTCTACCACGCTCTCCCCCTCCCCACCTCCACACTCCCACCTCTCTACTACCTCTATCCCATCTCTCTACCACCTCTCTACCACATCTCTATCACCTCCACACTCCCACCTCTCTACTACCTCTCTCCCACCTCTCTACCAACTCTCTACCACCTCTCTATCACCTCTCTATCACCTCCACACTCCCACCTCTCCACTACCTCTCTCCCACCTCTCTCCCACCTCTCTCCTGCCTCTCTACCATCTCCACACTCCCACCTCTCTCCCAACTCTCTCCCACCTCTCTCCCACCTCTCTACCACCTCCACACTCCCACCTCTCTACTACCTCTCTACCACCTCCACACTCCCACCTCTCTACCACCTCTCTACCACCTCTCTCCCACCTTTCTCTCACCTCTCTACAATCTCGCTATCACCTCCACACTCCCACCTCTCTACCACCTCTCTCCCACCTCTCTCCCACACCTCTCTACCACCTCCACACTCCCACCTCTCTCCCACCTCTCTCCCACCTCTCTCCCACCTCTACACTCCCACCTCTCTACTACCTCTCTCCCACCTCTCTCCCACCTCTATCCCACCTCTCTACCACCTCTCTACTACCTCTCTCCCACCTCTCTACTACCTCTCTCCCACCTCTCTCCCACCTCTCTACTACCTCTCTCCCACCTCTCTACTACCTCTCTCCCACCTCTCTACCACCTCTCTACCACCTCTCTACTACCTCTCTCCCACCTCTCTACTACCTCTCTCCCACCTCTCTACCACCTCTCTACTACCTCTCTTCTCTCCCACCTCTCTACTACCTCTCTCCCACCTCTCTCCCACCTCCACACTCCCACCTCTCTACTACCTCTATCCCACCTCTCTACCACCTCTCTACCACATCTCTATCACCTCCACACTCCCACCTCTCTACTACCTCTCTCCCACCTCTCTACCACCTCTCTACCACCTCTCTATCACCTCTCTATCACCTCCACACTCCCACCTCTCCACTACCTCTCTCCCACCTCTCTCCCACCTCTCTCCTGCCTCTCTACCATCTCCACACTCCCACCTCTCTCCCAACTCTCTCCCACCTCTCTCCCACCTCTCTACCACCTCCACACTCCCACCTCTCTACTACCTCTCTACCACCTCCACACTCCCACCTCTCTACCACCTCTCTCCCACCTCTCTCCCACCTCTCTCACCTCTCTACAATCTCGCTATCACCTCCACACTCCCACCTCTCTACCACCTCTCTCCCACCTCTCTCCCAACCTCTCTACCACCTCCACACTCCCACCTCTCTCCCACCTCCTCCCACCTCTCTCCCACCTCCACACTCCCACCTCTCTACACCTCTCTCCCACCTCTCTCCCACCTCTATCCCACCTCTCTACCACCTCTCTCTACCTCTCTCCCACCTCTCTACTACCTCTCTCCCACCTCTCTCCCACCTCTCTACACCTCTCTCCCACCTCTCTACTACCTCTCCCACCTCTCTACCACCTCTCTACCACCTCTCTACTACCTCTCTCCCACCTCTCTACTACCTCTCTCCCACCTCTCTACCACCTCTCTACTACCTCTCTATCACCTCCACACTCCCACCTCTCTCCCACCTCTCTACCACCTCTCTACCACCTCCCTCCCAACTCTCTACCACCTCCACACTCCCACCTCTCTCCCACTCTCTCCCACCTCTCTCCCACCTCTCTACCACCTCCACACTCCCACCTCTCTACTACCTCTCTCCCACCTCTCTCCCACCTCTCTACCATCTCTCTATCACCTCCACACACCCACCTCTCTACCACCTCACTCCCACCTCTCTACCACCTCCACACTCCCACCTCTCTCCCACCTCTCTACCATCTCCACACTCCCACCTCTCTACTACCTCTCGCCCACCTCTCTACCACCTCTCTACTACCTCTCTCCCACCTCTCTACTACCTCTCTCCCATCTCTCTACCACCTCTCTACTACCTCTTTATCACCTCCACACTCCCACCTCTCTCCCACCTCTCTACCACCTTTCTCCCACCTCTCTACCACCTCCACACTCCCACCTCTCTCCCAACTCTCTCCCACCTCTCTCCCACCTCTCTACTACCTCTCTCCCACCTCTCTACCAACTCTCTACTACCTCTCTATCACCTCCACACTCCCACCTCTCTACTACCTCTCTCCCACCTCTCTCCCACCTCTCTACTACCTCTCTATCATCTCCACACTCCCACCTCTCTCCCACCTCTCTCCCACCTCTCTACCACCTCCACACTCCCACCTCTCTCCCACCTCTCTCCCACCTCTCTATCACCTCCACACTCCCATCTCTCTACCAGCTCTCTCCCACCTCTCTCCCACCTCTCTACCACCTCCACACTCCCACCTATCTACCACCTCCACACTCCCACCTCTCTCCCACGTCTCTCCCTTCTCTCTCCCACCTCTCTACCACCTCTCTATCACCTCCACACTCCCACCTCTCTACCACCTATCTACCACCTCCACACTCCCACCTCTCTCACACCTCTCTCCCACCTCTCTCCCACCTCTCTACCACCTCTCTATCACCTCCACACTCCCACCTCTCTACCACCTCTCTCCCACCTCTCTACCACCTCTCTATCACCTCCACACACCCACCTCTCTCCCACCTCTCTCCCACCTCTCTACCACCTCCACACTCCCACCTCTCTATCACCTCCACACTCCCACCTCTCTCCAACCTCTCTACCACTCCACACTCCCACCTCTCTCCCACCTCTCTCCCAACTCTCTACCACCCCAAACGCCCACCTCTCTACCACCTCTCTACCACCTCCACACTCCCACCTCTCTACCTCCTCTCTACCACCTCCACACTCCCACCTCTCTACCACCTCTCTATCACCTCCACACTCCCACCTCTCTACCACCTCTCTACCGACCTCTCTACCATCTCTCTCCCAACTCTCTACCACCTCCACACTCCCACCTCTCTCCCACCTCTCTCCCACCTCTCTCCCACCTCTCTACCACCTCCACACTCCCACCTCTCTACTACCTCTCTCCCACCTTTCTCCCACCTCTCTACCATCTCTCTATGACCTCCACACTCCCACCTCTCTACCACCTCTCTCCCATCTCTCTCCCACCTCTCTACCACCTCCACACTCCCACCTCTCTCCCACCTCTCTACCACCTCCACACTCCCACCTCTCTACTATCTCTCTCCCACCTCTCTACTACCTCTCTCCCACCTCTCTACCACCTCCCACCTCTTCATTTCCTCCTGTTATCTCCCACATCCTGCCACGCCATCCTGTCTCATCCTGTCTCACTCCCACCTCTAGACTTCCACCCCACACTCTATCTCCTCCTCCCAACTGTCTCACTTTGACCTCCTTTAGTCAATCTACCTTCCAACCTCTTTATTTGTTATATTTAACTTTTATTTAACTAGACAAGTCAGTAAAGAACAAATTCTTATTTACAATGACGCCTACCCCGGCCAAACCCTAACCCGGACGACGCTGGGCCAATTGTGCGCCGCGCTATGGGACTCCCAATCACGGCCTGTTGTGATACAGCCTGGAATCGAACCAGGGTCTGTAGTGACACCTCTAGCACTGAGATGTAGTTCCTTTTACCGCTGCGCCACTTAATACATCCAACCATAACCTTGTCCCGGTACGTACTTTAACCCCTCTCCACCTCCCCCCTCCAACTCCAACCATAACCTTGTCCTGGTACATACTTGAACCCCTCTCCACCTCCCCCCTCCAACTCCAACCATAACCTTGTCCCGGTACGTACTTTAACGTACTTTAACCCCATTTTAGAATTTGTGGCACAAATCCCATTCAAGTCATGACAACGATATTATCGCTTATCGTGCATCATGTTAAAATAATCTATAAGTGACTGTGTTGTTCTTCACAATCTATTTGGGTGAACTATCCCTTTAACCCCCTTTAGCCAGTCACCATCCTCTTATCTCCTACCTCCACCTTCCTACCTGTATATCTCCTACCTCTCTCCTCCCATCCACCCTCACACCTCTCTCCTCCAGTCCACCTACCTAACTCATCTGAAGCAAGCTGTTGTAGTGATATTGTAGTGGTGGAGTGGAGCGAAGCAACCTCCTACACATGAGGACTGCTCCCTCTCTCTCTCTCTCTCTCTCTCTCTCTCTCTCTCTCTCTCTCACTGTCCATCTCTCTCTCTCTCTCTCTCTCGCTCTTTCTCTCTCTCTCTCTCTCTCTCTCTCTCTCTCTCTACCACTGTCCATCTCTCTCTCTCTCTCTCTCTACCACTGTCCATCTCTCTCTCTCTCTCTCTCTCTCACTGTCCATCTCTCTCTCTCTCTCTCGCTCTCTCTCTCTCTCTCTCTCTCTCTCTCTCTCTCACTCTCTCTCTCCCACTGTCCATCTCTCTCTCTCTCTCTCTCTCTCTCTCTCTCTCTCTCTCTCTCACTGTCCATCTCTCTCTCTCTCTCTCTCTCTCACTCTCTTTCTCTCTCTCTCTGTCACTCTCTCTCTCTCTCACTGTCCATCTCTCTCTCTCGCTCTCTCTCTCTTGCTCTCTCTCTCTCTCTCTCTCACTGTCCATCTCTCTCTCTCAATTCAATTCAATTCAAAGGGCTTTATTGTGATGGGAAACATATGTTTACATTGCCAACTAAAGTGGAATAGACAATAAACAAAAGGGAAATAAACAATCAGAAATTAACAGTAAACATTTCACTCACAAAAGTAAAAAAATAATATAAAATGTAAAATGTTATATTATTGGCTATGTACAGTAGTTGAAATGTGAAAGGGAAAATAAATATATAAATATAGGTTGTCCTTTTCTCATGGCAAATGGGCCACAAAGCTTGCTGCTGTGATGACACACTGCGGTATTTCGCCTAACAGAAATGGGAGTTTATCAATGTTTGATTTGTTTTCGAATTCTGTGTGGGTCTCTGTGATCTGAGGGGACATGTGTCCCTAATATGGTGATACACTTGGCAGGAGGTTAGGAAGTGCAGCTCAGTTTCCACCTCATTTTGTGGGCAGTGTGCACATAGCCTGTCTTCTCTTGAGAGCCAGGTCTGCCTACGACGACCTTTCTCAATAGCAAGGCTATGCTCACTGAGTCTGTACATGGTCAAGGATTTTCTTAATTTGAGGTCACTCACAGTTGTCAAATATTCTGCCACGGTGTACTCTCTGTTTAAGGCCAGATAGAATTCCACTTTTTGGTTGATTCTTTCCAGTGTGTCAAATACTTGCTTTCTCATTATTTGGTTGGGTCTAAATGTATTTTTGTCCAGAGGCTCTGTGGGGTCTGTTTATGTTTGTGAACAGAGCCCCAGAACCAGCTGGCTCAGGGGACTCTTCTCTAGGTTCAGCTCTCTGTAGGTGAGGGCTTTGTGGGGTCTGTTTGTGTACCAGCAGGCTAAGGGGACTCTTCTCTAGGTTCAGCTCTCTGTAGGCGATGGCTCTGTGGGGTCTGTTTGTGTACCAGCTGGCTCAGGGGACTCTTCTCTAGGTTCAGCTCTGTGTAGGTGATGGCTCTGTGGGGTCTGTTTGTGTACCAGCTGGCTAAGGGGACTCTTCTCTAGGTTCATCTCTCTGTAGGTGATGGCTCTGTGGGGTCTGTTTGTGTACCATCTGGCTAAGGGGACTCTTCTCTAGGTTAATCTCTCTGTAGGTGAGGGCTCTAAGGGGACTCTTCTCTAGGTTCAGCTCTCTGTAGGTGAGGGCTCTAAGGGGACTCTTCTCTAGGTTCAGCTCTCTGTAGGTGATGGCTCTGTGGGGTCTGTTTGTGTACCAGCTGGCTCAGGGGACTCTTCTCTAGGTTCAGCTCTCTGTAGGTGAGGGCTCTGTGGGGTCTATTTGTGTACCAGCAGGCTAAGGGGACTCTTCTCTAGGTTCATCTCTCTAGGTGAGGGCTCTAAGGGGACTCTTCTCTAGGTTCATCTCTCTAGGTGAGGGCTCTAAGGGGACTCTTCTCTAGGTTCATCTCTCTGTAGGTGAGGGCTCTAAGGGGACTCTTCTCTAGGTTAATCTCTCTAGGTGAGGGCTCTAAGGGAACTCTTCTCTAGGTTCATCTCTCTGTAGGTGAGGGCTCTAAGGGGACTCTTCTCTAGGTTCATCTCTCTGTAGGTGAGGGCTCTAAGGGGACTCTTCTCTAGGTTCATCTCTCTGTAGGTGAGGGCTCTAAGGGGACTCTTCTCTAGGTTCATCTCTCTGTAGGTGAGGGCTCTAAGGGGACTCTTCTCTAGGTTCATCTCTCTGTAGGTGAGGGCTCTAAGGGGACTCTTCTCTAGGTTCATCTCTCTGTAGGTGAGGGCTCTAAGGGGACTCTTCTCTAGGTTAATCTCTCTAGGTGAGGGCTCTAAGGGGACTCTTCTCTAGGTTCATCTCTCTGAAGGTGAGGGCTCTAAGGGGACTCTTCTCTAGGTTCATCTCTCTAGGTGAGGGCTCTAAGGGGACTCTTCTCTAGGTTCATCTCTCTCTAGGTGAGGGCTCTAAGGGGACTCTTCTCTAGGTTCATCTCTCTGTAGGTGAGGGCTCTAAGGGGACTCTTCTCTAGGTTCATCTCTCTGTAGGTGAGGGCTCTAAGGGGACTCTTCTCTAGGTTCATCTCTCTGTAGGTGAGGGCTCTAAGGGGACTCTTCTCTAGGTTCATCTCTCTGAAGGTGAGGGCTCTAAGGGGACTCTTCTCTAGGTTCATCTCTCTGTAGGTGAGGGCTCTAAGGGGACTCTTCTCTAGGTTCATCTCTCTGTAGGTGAGGGCTCTAAGGGGACTCTTCTCTAGGTTCATCTCTCTGTAGGTGACAGCTTTGTGGTGGAATGTATGGCCATCGCTTCCTTTTAGGTGGTTGTAGAGTTTCACAGCTCTTTTCTGAATTTTAATAACTAGCAGGTACAGTCCTAATTCTGCTCTGCATGCATTGTTTGGGGTTTTGCATTGTACACAAAGTATATTGTATATTTGCAGAATTCTCTATGCAGAGTCTGATTTGGGTGTTTGTCCCATTTTGTGAATTATTGGAGGGTGAGCGGACCCCAGACCTCACAACCATCAAGGACAATGGGTTCTAGAACGGATTCAATTATTTTTAGCCAAATCCATATTGGGATGTCCAGTTCTATGTTCCTTTTGATGGCGTAGAAGGCCCTTCTTGCCTTGTCTCTTAAATCGTTCACAACTTTGTGGAAGTTACCTGTGGCACTAATGGTTAGGCTGAGGTATGTGTAGTTTTTTGTGTGCTCTAGAGCAACGGTGTCTATATGGACTTTATATTTGTTGTTCTGGCGACTGGACCTTTTTTGGAACACCATTATTTTTGTCTTCCTGAGATTTACTGTCAGGGCCCAGGTCTGTCAGGGCCCAGGTCTGTCAGGGCCCAGGTCTGTCAGTGCCCAGGTCTGTCAGGGCCCAGGTCTGTCAGGGCCCAGGTCTGTCACGGCCCAGGTCTGTCACGGCCCAGGCCTGACAGAATCTGTGCAGAAGATCTAGGTGCTGCTTTAGGCCCTCCTTGGTTGGGGACAGAAGCACCAGATCATCAGCAAACAGTAGACATTTGCCTTCAGATTCTAGCAGGTTGAGGCCGGGTGTTGCAGACTGTTCTAGTGCCCTCGCCAATTAGTTGATATATATGTTGAAGAGGGTGGGGCTCAAGCTGCATCCGTGTCTCACCCCACGACCCTCTGGAAAGAAATCTGTGTGTTTATTGGCAATTTTAACTGCATACTTGTTGTTTGTGTACATTGATTTTATAATGTCATATGCTTTCCCCCCAGACCGCTTTCCATCACTTTACAGCAGACCCTCATGCCAAATTGAGTCAAAAGCTTTTGAGTCAAAAATATGAAACGAATGCACTCACTACTACTGTAAGCTAAATGACTCAAATGTAAAATATACACATTTTGAAATCATTAAAGCAGGAGAAGACTGTTTTTGTTTTGTTTTGTTTGTTTGTCAATAAGGGTGTGTACGGTGTATACATGGTACGGTATTTTGGTAAGAAGCCAATTTGACATTTGCTCAGGACAATGTTGAGAGAGTGGGAGAATGAAAATGAAACAATGTTTTATTCTCCCACTCTCTCTCTTTTTCTCTCTCTCTCTCTCTCTCTCTCTCTCTCTCTCTCTCTCTCTCTCTCTCTCTCTCTCACACACACTCACTGTCCATCTCTCTCTCGCTCGCTCTCTCTCTCTCTTTTTCTCTCTCTCTCTCTCTCTCTCTCTCTCTCACTCTCTCTCTCTCTCTCTCTCTCTCTCTCTCTCTCACACACACACACACACACTCACTGTCCATCTCTCTCTCTCTCGCTCTCTCTCTCTCTTTCTCTCTCTCCTCGCTACAGCCCACCATGATTAATGCCTTGACAAGACAAATAGCTCAGCCTGCCCAGCCAATATATATCTCCTCAGACACATCATGCTGAGCCAAAACATACCTGATGATGGTATCTCCCCCTCCTCTAACCCTCCCTCCCTCCCTCGTTCATTGTTTCCTCCCACAATGCACCAGAGAGAACACAAGGAGGAAGAGGTCAAAATAGATCACTTTATTTGTTCTCTGAATCATCAAATGTTTCACATCCTGCTCCTTCTGGAAGGTGTGTGTGTGTGTGTGTGTGTGTGTGTATGTGTGTATGTGTGTATGTGTATGTATGTATGTATGTGTGTGTGTGTGTGTGTGTGTGTGTGTGTGTGTGTGTGTGTGTGTGTGTGTGTGTGAGGCGCTGTTTTCATTGTTCAATATTTCCTACTACCTGTGTGTATCTGGCCCTGGAGAGGAGAAATGGTGTGTGTGTGTATTTTACCTCGGAAGTTAAAGATTCCATCAAGGACAAGTGTATGGAAGGAAAAATATCAGTGTGCCATTATGAACCTCCTAACTGCCTCCCTCTCCTAGAGCAGAGAAGGAAAGCAAAAAAACTAAACAAGGCACACGATCATTACAGAGAGAAGCTCAATACATACTGGGAATAGAATAACCTTTGAAGGGACATTTGGAAAAACACATTTGGGCTTGGGGGTATAGAGCCTCTTGCAGGAGCAGCCAGCAGCTCCAAAACAAAGAAGATATTAGTTATCAAACAACTCGGTAGAATCATTTGGTTTATTTGATTTCGTTCCCTGTGTCAATATCTTGGTGGGAAAACCAAAACCAACACAAAAGCTACAGTCTTCCCCCTCCAACCCTTCATATCTCCTGGTACTATATTCCCCCCAAAAGCTACAGTCTTCCCCCTCCAACCCTTCATATCTCCTGGTACTATATTCCCCCCAAAAGCTACAGTCTTCCCCCTCCAACCCTTCATATCTCCTGGTACTATATTCCCCCCAAAAGCTACAGTCTTCCCCCTCCAACCCTTCATATCTCCTGGTACTATATTCCCCCCAAATGCTACAGTCTTCCCCCTCCAACCCTTCATATCTCCTGGTACTATATTCCCCCCAAATGCTACAGTCTTCCCCCTCCAACCCTTCATATATCCTGGTACTATATTCCCCCCAAAAGCTACAGTCTTCCCCCTCCAACCCTTCATATCTCCTGGTACTATATTCCCCCCAAATGCTACAGTCTTCCCCCTCCAACCCTTCATATATCCTGGTACTATATTCCCCCCAAATGACATTTTCATTCTAGACTGAGGCTTTTCATTTCCACTATATACTTCTTCCGTTATTACTTTTTCAATTGTTTCAAGCTTTTAAAGTCCTTTGCCAATATCCCAATTTTTTTCTCATTTGGTCAGTTAAGTCTTCTACCAGAACAACACAATTTAGTGTCATCAGTTAAAAGTCTTTTACCAGAACAACACAATTGAATTTCATTGTGTTGCCAATACATTCCACTCGGAATAATACATTATTATATTGAAATAGCTTGCGAGGATAAATTATCTAAAGATGTGTCTTAAATGGCACCCTATTTCCTTTACAGTGCACTACTTTTGACCAGAGCCCTATGGGAGCCCTATGGACCCTGCTCAAAACTAGTGCACTATATCGGGAATAGGGTGCCCCCCCCCCATCCATTATCTAAAGCCGACACTCAGAGCTAAAGACCACCTGAGGACATGACAGAATGTGACAGAAGTTCACGGTTGAGGTGAGACATGGAATTTGGAGCGCTCTTCAAGGAATTTGTTTTCATCAGGTGTCTGTGTGAAGTGAGAATGAAAAGTCTGCTGCCTCGCGCTGTGAGTGAATGACATGCATTGATTGGTGAATATTCAGTTTGAATATATTATTTGTCGACTGTAATGTTCCATACACATCCTACAAGTCTTCAAATAGTCACTCTAAAACCCCGAAAAAGACAATTAGACTTCCATCATCTGAGATTGAATGACTCATCAGCCTCCTCCTGTAAAATCATTGTTTGTTTACACACCAAATTATTTTTGTTGTTTACAAAAAGACCCAGGCCCAAAATACTACATTACAAGACAATACGCTTCCTCAAAGCGTTGTCATGTTGTCATGTACGGCAACACAAGAAGGTCAAACTACTACAACAAAGCTCTCATCTAGGAAAAAGGATGTTAAGATGCCCATGTTTTTCATTCACCGGGCCGCGTCTCCATTTCAGCGCTACTTCCAAGAGCAGTCATCTTTGATGAACCGTTTCTCTTTTACATGAGGGGCTTCAGAAGCCCTTGACCCAGATGAAACCCAACCACTGTTACCCTGCACGGTCTTTGATGTCTTTCAAAAGCATGTTCACCGTTTCTCTGTGCTCAACAAAGGCCCTAATCACTATGTTTTCATCACAAGATAGAGAGCCACAAAGGAACAACAAGTGTTCTGCTGGTTGAAAGGAGATACCGCTACCCACCATCCTGAAGGTAATGTTCTATATATCATAGACACATGCTGCTTGTCTCACATGCATATCTGTCTGGATCTAACTGGGTAGGTAGATTGAAGAGAAGGAAGAATTGCAGTGGATAGTGTAAGGTTAAACGATCATTTCAGGGTCAATCATGATCACCAAAACTGTAGTGGTAAAACCTTTAGTAGCAGGGCCAATCAAGCCAGTAGTTAAGAAGATGTTTCAATCAGACTATATTACCATCTCTACAAGAGCAAAGATGTTTCAATCAGACTATATTACCATCTCTACAAGAGCAAAGATGTTTCACCCAGACTATATTACCATCTCTACAAGAGAAAAGATGTTTCATCCAGACTATATTACCATCTCTACAAGAGAAAAGATGTTTCACCCAGACTATATTACCATCTCTACAAGAGAAAAGATGTTTCATCCAGACTATATTACCATCTCTACAAGAGAAAATATGTTTCATCCAGACTATATTACCATCTCTACAAGAGAAAAGATGTTTCACCCAGACTATATTACCATCTCTACAAGAGAAAATATGTTTCATCCAGACTATATTACCATCTCTACAAGAGCAAAGATGTTTCACCCAGACTATATTACCATCTCTACAAGAGAAAAGATGTTTCACCCAGACTATATTACCATCTCTACAAGAGAAAAGATGTTTCATCCAGACTATATTACCATCTCTACAAGAGAAAATATGTTTCAATCAGACTATATTACCAGCTCTACAAGAGAAAAGATGTTTCATCCAGACTATATTACCATCTCTACAAGAGAAAATATGTTTCATCCAGACTATATTACCATCTCTACAAGAGCAAAGATGTTTCATCCAGACTATATTACCATCTCTACAAGAGCAAAGATGTTTCACCCAGACTATATTACCATCTCTACAAGAGCAAAGGAGTAGCCATAAAAGTCCCATAATTGCTTCATCCAGACAGTGACCTGTCCTGAATGCTTCTGACCCTTAACATTGAATATAAACACTACCACTGTCCAGGCAGAGGGCAGGGGGCAGAGGGCAGAGGGTAGAGGGCAGGGGGCAGAGGGCAGGGGGCAGAGGGTAGAGGGCAGGGGGCAGAGGGCAGGGGGCAGGGGGCAGAGGGCAGGGGGCAGAGGGCAGAGGGCAGGGGGCAGAGGGCAGGGGGCAGAGGGCAGGGGGCAGGGGGCAGAGGGTAGAGGGCAGGGGGCAGAGGGTAGAGGGCAGAGGGCAGGGGGCAGAGGGCAGGGGGCAGAGGGCAGAGGGCAGGGGGCAGGGGGCAGGGGGCAGAGGGCAGGGGGGAAACAGCTCCTAGAGAGGAGACATAAAAAAGCAAGTTTTCCAGCAAAAGTTGGTATTGATATTAGTGTTGGTATTGGGATTGGTATTGGGATTGGGATTGGGATTGGTATTGGGATTGGGATTGGGATTGGTATTGGTATTGGTATTGGGATTGGTATTGGGATTGGTATTGGTATTGGGATTGGGATTGGTATTGGGATTGGTATTGGGATTGGGATTGGGATTGGTATTGGGATTGGTATTGGTATTGGGATTGGGATTGGTATTGGGATTGGTATTGGGATTGGTATTGGGATTGGTATTGGGATTGGTATTGGGATTGGGATTGGATTGGTATTGGGATTAGTATTGGGATTAGTATTGGGATTGGGATTGGTATTGGGATTGGTATTGGGATTGGGATTGGTATTGGGATTAGTATTGGGATTGGGATTGGTATTGGGATTGGGATTAGTATTGGGATTGGTATTGGGATTGGTATTGGGATTGGGATTGGGATTGGTATTGGTATTGGGATTGGTATTGGGATTAGTATTGGTATTGGGATTGGTATTGGGATTGGGATTAGTATTGGGATTGGTATTGGTGTTGGCATTGGTATTGGTGATGGTGTTGGTATCCATTTTGAACTTGACGGGAAAGTGTGTGCATCTCAGACCATGTGCTACACACAACTTCCAGTGGTTGAAGAATTGTATGCAAGATAATATATCCTGAACAAAAATACAATGCAACATGTAAAGTGTTGGTCCCACGTTTCATTAGCTGAAATAAAAGATCCCAGACATTTTCCATACGCACAAAAAGCTTTTTTCTCTCAAATTTTCAGCACAAATTAAATTTCATCCCTGTTAGTGAGCATTTCTCCTTTGCCAAGATAATCCATCCACTTGACAGGTGTGGCATATCAAAAAGCTGATTAAACAGCATGATCATTGCACAGGTAAACCTTGTGCTGGGGACAATAAAACGATAAAAGGCAGTTTTGTCACACAACATAATGCCACAGTTTGAGAGTGCAATTGGCATGTTGACTGCAGGAATGTCCAACAGAGCTATTGCCAGAGAATTTAATGTTAATTTCTCTACCATAAGCCACCCCCAATGTCATTTTAGAGAATTTGGCAGTACGTCAAACCGGCCTCACAACCGCAGACCACGTGTAACCACGCCAGCCCAGGACCTCCACATACGGCTTCTTCAGGAGTAAAATATAAATCATAAATCATATTGGAGGACATGTCTCTATTATTATTATTATTATATAGGACTAAATCATAATCATATTACAGGACATGTCTCTATTATTATATAGGACTAAATCATAATCATATTACAGGACATGTCTCTATTATTATATAGGACTAAATCATAATCATATTACAGGACATGTCTATTATTATATAGGACTAAATCATAATCATATTACAGGACATGTCTATTATTATATAGGACTAAATCATTATCATATTACAGGACATGTCTCTATTATTATATAGGACTAAATCATAATCATATTACAGGACATGTCTATTATTATATAGGACTAAATCATAATCATATTATAGGACATGTCTATTATTATATAGGACTAAATCATAATCATATTACAGGACATGTCTCTATTATTATATAGGACTAAATCATAATCATATTACAGGACATGTCTCTATTATTATATAGG
Organism: Salmo salar; assembly: GCF_965601325.2. Lineage (NCBI taxonomy): Eukaryota > Metazoa > Chordata > Actinopteri > Salmoniformes > Salmonidae > Salmo > Salmo salar. Next base: position 11,555,437 of record NC_138295.1, on the reverse strand, counting down.
ACTAAATCATAATCATATTACAGGACATGTCTATTATTATATAGGACTAAATCATAATCATATTACAGGACATGTCTATTATTATATAGGACTAAATCATTATCATATTACAGGACATGTCTCTATTATTATATAGGACTAAATCATAATCATATTACAGGACATGTCTATTATTATATAGGACTAAATCATAATCATATTACAGTACATGTCTATTATTATATAGGACTAAATCATAATCATATTACAGGACATGTCTATTATTATATAGGACTAAATCATAATCATATTACAGGACATGTCTATTATTATATAGGACTAAATCATAATCATATTATAGGACATGTCTATTATTATATAGGACTAAATCATAATCATATTACAGGACATGTCTATTATTATATAGGACTAAATCATAATCATATTACAGGACATGTCTATTATTATATAGGACTAAATCATAATCATATTACAGGACATGTCTATTATTATATAGGACTAAATCATAATCATATTACAGGACATGTCTATTATTATATAGGACTAAATCATAATCATATTACAGGACATGTCTATTATTATATAGGACTAAATCATAATCATATTACAGGACATGTCTATTATTATATAGGACTAAATCATAATCATATTACAGGACATGTCTATTATTATATAGGACTAAATCATAATCATATTACAGGACATGTCTATTATTATATAGGACTAAATCATAATCATATTACAGGACATGTCTCTATTATTATATAGGACTAAATCATAATCATATTACAGGACATGTCTCTATTATTATATAGGACTAAATCATAATCATATTACAGGACATGTCTATTATTATATAGGACTAAATCATAATCATATTACAGGACATGTCTCTATTATTATATAGGACTAAATCATAATCATATTACAGGACATGTCTCTATTATTATATAGGACTAAATCATAATCATATTATAGGACATGTCTATTATTATATAGGACTAAATCATAATCATATTCCAGGACATGTCTATTATTATATAGGACTAAATCATAATCATATTACAGGACATGTCTCTATTATTATATAGGACTAAATCATAATCATATTATAGGACATGTCTATTATTATATAGGACTAAATCATAATCATATTACAGGACATGTCTCTATTATTATATAATACTGCTTGAATAGACAATTCATCTTGCACGGCCAGTTTATGTCACTATATAGGCATCCTACATTTTTTGGGGGGGAAAAAGTCCGTCACTGCAAAATATTAAAAACATTCTGCCCACACCTCTACAGAAATGTGATTCAATTTGTCATTGTGCTTTAGAAACTGCCATGCCTGAGTTCCATCATTTTCAAATGATACAGCGAAGGAGGGCGTTTGTGTTACAATAAAAGGTGAATGAGGGCGTTTGTGTTACAATAAAAGGTGAATGGAGGGCGTTTGTGTTACAATAAAAGGTGAATGAGGGCGTTTGTGTTACAATAAAAGGTGAATGGAGGGCGTTTGTGTTACAATAAAAGGTGAATGAGGGCGTTTGTGTTACAATAAAAGGTGAATGAGGGCGTTTGTGTTACAATAAAAGGCGAATGGAGGGCGTTTGTGTTACAATAAAAGGTGAATGAGGGCGTTTGTGTTACAATAAAAGGTGAATGGAGGGCGTTTGTGTTACAATAAAAGGTGAATGGAGGGCGTTTGTGTTACAATAAAAGGTGAATGGAGGGCGTTTGTGTTACAATAAAAGGTGAATGGAGGGCATTTGTGTTACAATAAAAGGTGAATGGAGGGCGTTCTCCAGGCAGGGTTGTAATGCTTGTTCACCAGAGCAGAAATATAGTATGGCTCTGATATATCAATGGAAAACATGTGTATATGTTGAAATATAGTATGGCTCTGACATATCAATGGAAAACATGTGTATATGTTGAAATATAGTATGGCTCTGATATATCAATGGAAAACATGTGTATATGTTGAAATATAGTATGGCTCTGATATATCAATGGAAAACATGTGTATATGTTGAAATATAGTATGGCTCTGATATATCAATGGAAAACATGTGTATATGTTGAAATATAGTATGGCTCTGATATATCAATGGAAAACATGTGTATATGTTGAAATATAGTATGGCTCTGATATATCAATGGAAAACATGTGTATATGTTGAAATATAGTATGGCTCTGATATATCAATGGAAAACATGTGTATATGTTGAAATATAGTATGGCTCTGATATATCAATGGAAAACATGTGTATATGTTGAAATATAGTATGGCTCTGATATATCAATGGAAAACATGTGTATATGTTGCGTGTGACAGTTTGATAAATCCAAATAGTTTATTGTGCATGCAAATCTTAGAATCTCCACATACTGCAGAATTTAGGGAGCAATTTATGGACAGTAGATAAATGAGGCCCTAGATCACTGAAAAGTTTATTTCCAGTTTGCGTGATTACAGTTGTTTATAATTGACCTGTCCTGGATGAATCTGACCCTCGACATAAACACTGCAGCTGGCCAGGCATGGGGAGTACATTATGTCTGTCCCAAATGGCTAATTTGGATAATAATAATAACTCTAAAATCACTAATTCCAATACAGTGCAACACTTGCGTGCCATTTAGAATGCAGTCCACTGTCGAGGCATGGGAGAAACAACTCCTAGAGAGCATAGAGCAGCTAATGGCAGGAGGGGAGAAACAACTCCTAGAGAGCATAGAGCAGCTAATGGCAGGAGGGGAGAAACAACTCCTAGAGAGCATAGAGCAGCTAATGGCAGGAGGGGAGAAACAACTCCTAGAGAGCATAGAGCAGCTAATGGCAGGAGGGGAGAAACAACTCCTAGAGAGCATAGAGCAGCTAATGGCAGGAGGGGAGAAACAACTCCTAGAGAGAATAGGGCAGCTAATGGCAGGAGGGGAGAAACAACTCCTAGAGAGAATAGGGCAGCTAATGGCAGGAGGGGAGAAACAACTCCTAGAGAGCATAGAGCAGCTAATGGCAGGAGGGGAGAAACAACTCCTAGAGAGCATAGAGCAGCTAATGGCAGGAGGGGGTTCTATATGCTGTTTGGTGGATTGTAACACAACAAGCATCATCAACAACAAGCGGCAGCAGCCAGCATAGAGCATGAAAACAATGATTTCAATCCCTCACTCCCTGATGTTAACTCGATGAATAAATGTTTTTGTTCTCTGCTTAATTTGGATTAATTCATCCCAACGCCAATGAAAACAATTACATCTCTGTCTACACTCCCCTCCTAAGGATTATGGGAGACAGTGAGTATGCTCCCTTCCTAAGGATTATGGGAGACGGAGAGTACTCTCCCCTCCTAAGGATTATGGGAGACGGAGAGTACGCTCCCCTCCTAAGGATTATGGGAGACAGAGAGTACTCTCCCCTCCTAAGGATTATGGGAGACAGAGAGTACTCTCCCCTCCTAAGGATTATGGGAGACAGAGAGTACTCTCCCCTCCTAAGGATTATGGGAGACAGAGAGTACTCTCCCCTCCTAAGGATTATGGGAGACAGAGAGTACTCTCCCCTCCTAAGGATTATGGGAGACAGAGAGTACTCTCCCCTCCTAAGGATTATGGGAGACAGAGAATATGCGCTCCACCTTCCATTCTTTGTTTTCTTTCACTTTCTGTTTAGAATTTCTATGATCAAGATTTTGCATATAAATCATGCATATGTTTTGCTAAATGTTGAGAGTTAAAAAGACTTGTTATGAAAATAAATGGTGTCACTAGACCAAACGTGAGGCTGTCTGGTGGGTTTTCAGTTGTACTGTGATCCACAGCCAAGGAAGGACACATCTCTGAAAAACTCAACGTTTCATCCTGTCATCTAATGGCTAAATATATAGAAAACATTTGTCAAATTCATCATTTAGGAATGTGGTTAACTGAAACCAATTGCTCCAGTGTATATCCTTACGAAGCAAGACCATCTGGGAATCAAGGAGTGGTTGTTAACCATCTTTACACTCACAGCATAACAAGGCTCGTATCAGCCATATCATGAACCAACCACATTCACATACACCACCTCAAACACCAGAACATACATAATCCATCCAGACTGCTTGGATTGGAGACTGGCATTACATTAGCATGATCATGCTAGAATAATCTCAGGTTCCTTTTCAGCCTTGGATAGTCTCAGTGACCTTTGCCCCAACCAGGCCGTGTTCAGAGCAGTACTACTGAACTAACTAAAGCCTATCAGACCACAACACACACACATACACACGCACGCACACACGCACACGCACACACACACACACACACACACACACACACACACACACACACACACACACACACACACACACACACACCACACACACACACTGACCCTGATCTGCCATAGACTAACGTCCTATACACTGAACTAACCAGAGCTGGTCTTACACTACCTTTATAAACCATGCTGTACCAACTGTAACATAGACTGACATGTCCTACACTACCTTTATAAACCCATGCTGTACCAACTGTAACATAGACTGACATGTCCTACACTACCTTTATAAACCCATGCTGTACCAACTGTAACATAGACTGACATGTCCTACACTACCTTTATAAACCCATGCTGTACCAACTGTAACATAGACTGACATGTCCTACACTACCTTTATAAACCCATGCTGTACCAACTGTAACATAGACTGACATGTCCTACACTACCTTTATAAACCATGCTGTACCAACTGTAACATAGACTGACATGTCCTACACTACCTTTATAAACCCATGCTGTACCAACTGTAACATAGACTGACATGTCCTACACTACCTTTATAAACCCATGCTGTACCAACTGTAACATAGACTGACATGTCCTACACTACCTTTATAAACCCATGCTGTACCAACTGTAACATAGACTGACATGTCCTACACTACCTTTATAAACCCATGCTGTACCAACTGTAACATAGACTGACATGTCCTACACTACCTTTATAAACCCATGCTGTACCAACTGTAACATAGACTGACATGTCCTACACTACCTTTATAAACCCATGCTGTACCAACTGTAACATAGACTGACATGACCTGAGCTGCTATCGTCTACACCACTGTTCACATAAAGGTACTCGCCACAGCATCCAGAAATAGCTGAAGGCCCCAAACCCATAATAAAGGATTACACATCCAACTCTTTGAAAGGAATGGAAATTGTATGCCTGGCTAGCCAGACTCCTTGCTTGGGCCAAATACCAGGCTTCTCCTCAATGAGTCTGGCTCTGAGTACCTCCCTGACCATTTGCTTGGGCCACCTGATTGGTCCAGAAACCGATGGGCTGGGCCAGGACACACGCGGGTAAAGCAGCGGTTTGAAAATGCATCAATGACCTGCAATATACTGATTGGTTAGAGACAATCCAATCACTGATGACTTTGTTTTTTGTACAAAACCCCTCCTGCCCCTCCTCACCACAAACACCTTCTCACACTAAAGTATGTAGTGACCGACAGAGCAGCGGAACAATTTAGTGTGAGCCATCAGGCTAGAAAACAATCCCTGGAGAGAACAAGATAATATAATTCAGTTTACTACAGTATTAACATTACTGAAACATATTACTGCACTGGATTTGCTCCTCAAATCTCTTTACATAGATACAATATCTACGCTCTATATTCTCCACATAGTACCCACTTCCAAAGAGTTAAACACTTTGTTCCGTGCAGACGAGAGAGAGAAAACCAGTGAGAAGATAACCCTGATTCTAACGTTCCATCTCTTTCCTCCTCAAGCGTAGAAGCAGGACTCCCTTCATTTGAATACTGGCAGCTGTAAAAAGTAATTTAGATTCAAAGCTGTACAATTTCAAGTGAATTTGGATGAATAAATAAATAAATAAAACAATATTAATGAAAAAAATGAATGCTCTTTTAATTAGGCAGCTTAAAGGGATGAGGGAATAAATGAAACAAGATAATGAATATAAAGTAGAAACAGAGCTCTCAGCTCTCTCTCTCACTAATACAGGTTTTCACCTCCACCACCCCACCGCTTCTCGGGCAACCAGAGAAAGCATTAATAATATAATGACCAAGTCCTGACAAATACAACTGTCTGAATATTCATCTTAATCCATTTAACTGAGACAATGTGGTAAATTATGGAATTATTTATTTTTTCATTTCTGTCTGTGGAAAGCCAGAAGGAACTGGCATCAACAATTATACAATGAATCATTTTTTCAACCTGAGACTCATTGGCCTTGGCTCATCTTCTGGGAAGAACATGTCAAATAACACATTTTCATTGAGTGCACACTGTGTACCCCCCCTAAACATTTATATTACATCTGTGGTGTTCGGGTCCAAGGGTAATAAAAGTGTGGAAAGGTGTGTGTGAAGGTGAAAACAAGTAGAAATGAAACAAAAAGGTTTGCTGTGTGCCTTCACTCTGTCTTCCTCCTCCCTGGGCCTGCTGTTTACACATAGCACCAAGAACCTGTCTGTCTCCCTGTCTGTCTGTCTGTCTCCCTGCCTGTCTGTCTCCCTGCCTGTCTGCCTGTCTCCCTGCCTGTCTGTCTCCCTGCCTGTCTGCCTGTCTCCCTGTCTCCCTGCCTGTCTGGCTCCCTGCCTGTCTGTCTGTCTCCCTGCCTGTCTGCCTGTCTCCCTGCCTGTCTGTCTCCCTGCCTGTCTGTCTGTCTCCCTGCCTGTCTGCCTGTCTCCCTGTCTGTCTGTCTCCCTGCCTGTCTCCCTGTCTCCCTGTCTGTCTGTCTCCCTGCCTGTCTGTCTGTCTCCCTGCCTGTCTGCCTGTCTCCCTGTCTCCCTGCCTGTCTGGCTCCCTGCCTGTCTGTCTCCCTGCCTGTCTGTCTGTCTCCCTGCCTGTCTGTCTGTCTCCCTGTCTGTCTGCCTGTCTCCCTGCCTGTCTGTCTCCCTGCCTGTCTGCCTGTCTCCCTGTCTGTCTGGCTCCCTGCCTGTCTGTCTGTCTCCCTGCCTGTCTGCCTGTCTCCCTGTCTCCCTGCCTGTCTGGCTCCCTGCCTGTCTGTCTCCCTGCCTGTCTGTCTGTCTCCCTGCCTGTCTGGCTCCCTGCCTGTCTGTCTCCCTGCCTGTCTGTCTGTCTCCCTGCCTGTCTGCCTGTCTCCCTGCCTGTCTGTCTCCCTGCCTGTCTGCCTGTCTCCCTGTCTCCCTGCCTGTCTGGCTCCCTGCCTGTCTGTCTCCCTGCCTGTCTGTCTGTCTCCCTGCCTGTCTGGCTCCCTGCCTGTCTGTCTCCCTGCCTGTCTGTCTGTCTCCCTGCCTGTCTCCCTGTCTCCCTGCCTGTCTGTCTGTCTGTCTCCCTGCCTGTCTGTCTGTCTCCCTGCCTGTCTGGCTCCCTGCCTGTCTGTCTCCCTGCCTGTCTGCCTGTCTCCCTGCCTGTCTGTCTCCCTGCCTGTCTGCCTGTCTCCCTGCCTGTCTGTCTCCCTGCCTGTCTGCCTGTTTCCCACTTTTCTCGCACTCTTTACCCTTTGTAGTGTATGAAACTACACAATGTCTTGCGGGAACCTGCACAATGTTATTTCAATACATTGTAAAAAATGCAGTATTTTCCAACACTCTATCCCAGCCAGGTGGAAATTGGTGGAGGGACACAACAAATAAATACCTGGCTCCTCATCACAATCAATCAGTATGGCAAAAATAATCTCTACTCAGAGGGCCTAATAAATCATTTTTGCAGAGTGAGATGCTAGTGTGGAAGGAGCGTCTCCCACTTTGGAAGATTAATACTTTTCAGATTTATTGAACCTTTATTTAACTAGGGAAGTCAGTTAAGAACAAATTCTTATTTACAATGACAGCCTAGGAACAGTGGATTAACTGCCTTGTTCAGGGGCAGATCAACAGATCTTTACCTTGTCAGTTCGGGGATTCGATATTGCAACCTTCTGGTTACTAGTCCAACGCTCTAACCACTAGGCTACCTACCACCCCAGAGACATGAGGATCATGTCTTTGTCAATTCGGAGTCTAACAGTGAGTTGGAAGAAGAGGATGAGATTGACCCTCAGCCAGCCCCAGGACCAGCCCGCCAGCAGCCAGCCCCAGAAGCAGACCATCAGCACAATTTAGACACGCTGGTGACTGGCTACAGCTGAAAAAAGAAGAACCCTACGCTGATATTCTTCAACATCTTGGACATCTCGGTGTTGAACCCAGATTGGAACAGAGGGAAGCTCCAGAGGAGATGGCTCTTTCTGGAGGAGCTAGGCAAGGCATTGGGAAGACCTTAAATCAAGGAGGAGGCAACATATCCCAACAACCCCAGCTTCTGCAGCCATCGTGAGGAGGATTCAGGAGGAGGAGGCTGGTTCCTCATCCGCCCGACCCACAGAACCAACAGCTCCAATACCGGAAGTAAGTGTGAGTGATGTAGTTGCATGTGTGTGTGTCTGACTCTCCTACCTTGGCCTGCTGTAACTATATATGTGAGTGAGTGAGATGTTAGTACAATTCCTAAACAAAGTATTTTCATCATTCTAGATTGCAGCCGGTAGCAACAGGAAGTAGCGTGTGATGTGTGTGGACCCAAGAAGGACAGGAAGACACAGTACACATGCATCAAGTGCAAGAAATACATTTGCAACACACACAGAGTAAAACTCTGTCCCTCATGTGGTGTGTAAGCTGGCCTTAATTTGTATTCAATGGGGCTGATTTATCATTTCCATAAAAAACTGTATGTAAAATTTGGCCTTCCAATTTGTTCAGTTCAAAGCAATAAACATCAATAGTGATGAAAACCTTGTTCATTTATATTTGTTCAAGATAAAGCTGATTTATTCCACCCATAATTTTCTCAAACCAAACAAATAGTGATTTTATTGATAAATGTGATCTAGCAGAGGTAAATGGCAACAATGGTTGAATAACAAAAACACCAGGGTTAAAAGGTGACAAGGCTGCAGTTAGCCTATTCATTATTTCAATACCAATTTATGATAGCTTAAATCATAATTTCACTATCCTGTTAATGTATTGTAGAATGTGAACGGTACCTAACTCTGGGACAGAGACCAAATTGGACTCCATTTTAAGCAAAGCCTTAGAAAATGAAGTCCTATTCTAATTAAATAAGATCCACTCTGTTTCTTCTCTTCTAGCTGGCTCCGATGATCCCGCCATCTCCTCTCGCTCTCCTCTATCTCCTCTCGCTCTCTCCTCTCTCTATCCTCTCTCTCTCTCCTCTATCTCCTCTCTCTCTTTCTCCTCTCTCCTCTCTCTCTCTCTCTCTCCATCTTCTCTCTATCTTCTCTCTCTCTCCTCTCGCTCCTCTCTTTCTCTCTCTCTCTATATCCTCTCACTCTCCTCTCTCTCTCTCCCTCCTCTATCTCCTCTCTATCTTCTCTATCTTCTCTCTCTCCTCTCTCTCCTCTCTTTCTCTCTCTCCTCTCTCTCCTCTATCTCCTCTCTCCTCTCTCTCGCTCCCTCCTCTCTCATCCAATACTGTGACAGTAATTATGTCTTCAAAGTGAGGACTCCTCTACCCTCCTTGGGCTCTGTTTGGAAAAGATTCACATCTCTACCTTTCCCCATTTAGATGTGTAATGACTGGATACAACGTAGGTGAATTTGTTACAGCAGGGCTGGGAATTGCCAGGGACCTCAAGATACGAGATTATCACGATACTAATGTGCCAATATGATTCTCACAATTCTATATGTATTGCGATTCGATACTGCAATTTTATTACGATTCGATGTTCCAAACATATTGCTCACCATGTCTGCTGCAGAGGGACAAGAGAGAAAACAAGTTTCGATCAATCATAGAAGTAAAAATGCTGAAAACATGTTGGCTCACCATTTAAAAAGAAGAACAAGCTAGAGAATGAGAAATAGCGTAGTTTGGCGCATGTACAGCCAACTAGTGCTAGCTAACGTTAACTGCCTTGCAAAAAGAAACAGGAAAAGAGAGGACCGCTACTTAGGGTTTTTGTTCATTGATGTTGGTTTCTCACCTGGTCTCATCAGCTCCCTGTTTAGTTCAGTTCTTTCTGTTTGTATGGTTGTGAGGTATTGTTTCTTTTGACTGCCTACCTGTGTTTGACCATTTCCTGTGACCACGATTCCTGCCGTCTGCGAAGGCATAATAAACATCTGCCGCGCTCTGCGAGTGAATCTACACCTTGTTCTCCCTGAGTAATCATTACACTTGGAGGTAAACATGATATTGCGATACTGTAGTTAGTGCAGGGGTTCGCAAACTTTTTTTGGCCCACGACCCCATTTTGATATCTGAAAATTCTCCTGACCACAACTATGGATTTTTCTCTTTTTAAATGGTAATTATAAGACAACATTCTAACAGTATTTCTGATTGTCTTCTCAACTCACCATCACATACTTTTAATGTGGGGCTGTGATAGTCAATTGCTAATTCGTCTGACATCATGTCCAGTGCCTTCGGAAAGTATTCAGACCCTTTGACTTTTTCCACATTTTGTAAGATAAGCCTTATTCTAAAATTAATTTAAAACAATTGTATCTCCCCCTCATCAATCTACACACAATACCCAATAACGACAAAGCAAAAACTGTTTTTTTTGTTGTTGAAATTCTTGCTGATAAACTGAAATATCACATTTACATAAGTATTCAGACTCTTTACTCAGTACTTTGTTGAATTACAGCGATTACAGCTTCAAGTCTTCTTGGGTATGACGCTACAAGCTTGCCACACCTGTATTTGGGGAATTTCTCCCATTTCTCTCTGCAGATCCTCTCAAGCTCTGTCAGGTTGGATGGGGAGCGTTGCTGCACAACTATTTTCAGGTCTCTCCAGAGATGTTCGATCGGGTTCAAGTCCGTCTCTGGCTGAGCCACTCAAGGACATTCAGAGACTTGTCCCGAAGCCACTCCAGCGTCCTATTGGAAGGTGAACCTTCGCCCCAGTCTGAGGTGCTGAGTGCTCAGGAGCAGGTTTTCATCAGGTTTTCATCTGTACTTTGCACCATTCATCTTTGCCTCTCCTTAGTCTCCCAGTCCCTGCCGCTGAAAAACATCCCCACAGCATGATGCTGCAAACACCGTGGTTCACCGTAGTGATGGTGCCAGGTTTCCTTCAGACGTGACACTTGGCATTCAGGCCATTCAGTTTCATCAGAACAGAGAATCTTGTTTCTCATGGTAAGTCTTTAGGTGCCTTTTGGCAAACTCCAAGCGGGTTGTGATGTGCCTTTTACTGAGGAGTGGCTCCCATCTGGCCACTCTACCATAAAGGCCTGATTTGTGGAATGCTGCAGAGATGGTTGTCCTTCTGGAAGGTTTTCCCATCTCCACAGAGGAACTCTAGAGCTCTGTCAGAGTGACCATCGGGTTCTTGGTCACCTCCCTGACCAAGGCCCTTCTCCCCTGATTGCTCAGTTTGCCGGGCGGCCAGCTCTAGGAAGAGTCTTGGTGGTTCCAAACTTCTTCCATTTAAGAATGATGGAGGCCACTGTTCTTGGGGACCTTCAATGTGCCTCGACACAATCCAGTTTCGGATTGTGTCGAGGCACATTGAAGATCTACGGACAATTCCTTCAACCTCAAGGCTTGTTTTTTTCTGACATGCACTGTCAACTCTGAGACTTTATATAGACAGGTGTGTGCTTTTCCAAATCATGTCCAATCAATTGAATTTACCACAGGTGGACTCCAAGTTGTAGAAACATCTCAAGGATGATCAATGGAAACAGGATGCAGCTGAGCACAATTTCGAGTCTCATAGCAAAGGGTCTGAATACTTATATAAATATACACTGCTCAAAAAAATAAAGGGAACACTTAAACAACACAATGTAACTCCAAGTCAATCACACTTCTGTGAAATCAAACTGTCCACTTAGGAAGCAACACTGATTGACAATACATTTCACATGCTGTTGTGCAAATAGAATAGACAACAGGTGGAAATTATAGGCAATTAGCAAGACACCCCCAATAAAGGAGTGGTTCTGCAAGTGGGGACCACAGACCACTTCTCAGTTCCTATGCTTCCTGGCTGATGTTTTGGTCACTTTTGAATGCTGGCGGTGTTTTCACTCTAGTGGTAGCATGAGACGGAGTCTACAACCCACACAAGTGGCTCAGGTAGTGCAGCTCATCCAGGATGGCACATCAATGCGAGCTGTGGCAAGAAGGTTTGCTGTGTCTGCCAGCGTAGTGTCCAGAGCATGGAGGCACTACCAGGAGACAGGCCAGTACATCAGGAGACGTGGAGGAGGCCGTAGGAGGGCAACAACCCAGCAGCAGGACCGCTACCTCCGCCTTTGTGCAAGGAGGAGCAGGAGAAGCACTGCCAGAGCCCTGCAAAATGACCTCCAGCAGGCCACAAATGTGCATGTGTCTGCATGTGTCTGTACGGTCAGAAACAGACTCCATGAGGGTGGTATGAGGGCCCAACGTCCACAGGTGGGGGTTGTGCTTACAGCCCAACACCGTGCAGGACGTTTGGCATTTGCCAGAGAACACCAAGATTGGCAAATTCGCCACTGGCGCCCTGTGCTCTTCACAGATGAAAACAGGTTCACACTGAGCACGTGACAGACGTGACAGTGTCTGGAGACGCCGTGGAGAACGTTCTGCTGCCTGCAACATCCTCCAGCATGACCGGTTTGGCAGTGGGTCAGTCATGGTGTGGGGTGGCATTTCTTTGGGGGGGCCGCACAGCCCTCCATGTGCTCGCCAGAGGTAGCCTGACTGCCATTATGTACCGAGATGAGATCCTCAGACCCCTTGTGAGACCATATGCTGGTGCGGTTGGCCCTGGGTTCCTCCTAATGCAAGACAATGTTAGACCTCATGTGGCTGGAGTGTGTCAGCAGTTCCTGCAAGAGGAAGGCATTGATGCTATGGACTGGCCTGCCCGTTCCCCAGACCTGAATCCAATTGAGCACATCTGGGACATCATGTCTCGCTCCATCCACCAACGCCACGTTGCACCACAGACTGTCCAGGAGTTGGCGGATGCTTTAGTCCAGGTCTGGGAGGAGATCCCTCAGGAGACCATCCGCCACCTCATCAGGAGCATGCCCAGGCGTTGTAGGGAGGTCATACAGGCACGTGGAGGCCACACACACTACTGAGCCTCATTTTGACTTGTTTTAAGGACATTACATCAAAGTTGGATCAGCTTGTAGTGTGGTTTTCCACTTTAATTTTGAGTGTGACTCCAAATCCAGACCTCCATGGGTTGATAAATTGGATTTCCATTGATTATTTTTGTGTGATTTTGTTGTCAGCACATTCAACTATGTAAAGAAAAAAGTACTTAATAAGATTATTTCTTTCATTCAGATCTAGGATGTGTTGTTTAAGTGTTCCCTTTATTTTTTTGAGCAGTATAGTATTTCTGTTTTTGTTTGTAATACATTTGCAAACATTTCTAAAAACCTGTTTTCACTTTGTCATCACGGGGTATTGTGTGTAGATTGCTGAGGAAATTGTTTTATTTAATACATTTTAAAATAAGGCTGTAACGTAACAAAATTAGAAAAAAGTCAAGGGGTCTGAATACTTTCCGAAGGCACTGAATCTTGTCTCACCAACCACCAATGAGATGGGTGTGCTTTATGCATGTCGCGTCAGAGCTTCTCAAAGTCAAGAGGGGCTTGGTCGACAGTGCACACCTTATCTCTGCTGTCACATCCAACCTGGATCAATATTTGGTTTTAGTGCAGACGAGAGCACTGAATCCAGCTTCACACAGATATGAGCTGGTGAAGGGTTCTATGAGTTTCATGGTGCTTTCAAGACAACTGAGAACTCAGCCCGAGTTCACAGTTGTTTTGAACGTGGCATTAATGCTCAGAGGCACTCTCTCCAATAAGGTATGAATTCCTCTGAATCCACTGATTTGTTCATTCATCTGTAGAATGTTTTTGTATTTCCCCTGCATGCTTGTGTTCAGTTCATTTAGTTTCCCAAATATATCTGTTACATCGGCAAGGAGATACATTTTCTTTACATTACACAGGAAGTCAACCATCCTTTACATTACACAGGAAGTCAACCATCCTTTACATTACACAGGAAGTCAACCATCCTTTACATTACACAGGAAGTCAACCATTCTTTACATTACACAGGAAGTCAACCATTCTTTACATTACACAGGAAGTCAACCATCCTTTACATTACATCCAATGAATGACAACAGTTTCTCTCTTAATGCGAAAAATATTTCCAACACTCCCCCTTGATAACCACCACGCAACACACTGAACATCCCATATGGAATCTGTTTTTCATCAATATAGCCACGCAGCACACTGAACATCCCCTGTGTCGTTTCATGCTCGGTAATCATGAGACAGAACAATATGTCCTGGTGAATAGAACCCCCCTGACATGTATTGCTAACAAGTCAATACAATGGCATCTTCGCGCTCACACCTAACGTCCATTTGGAGAGCATGAGCTGGGGAGTTCAGTGGTTCAGTCAGTTTCCTCATCTCTGCATGCCTGGCAGATATCTCAGCCTGGATGTCGGCCCACCACCTCAAGCTCAACCTCGACAAGATGGAGCTGCTCTTCCTTCCGGAGAAGGCCTGCCCGCTCAAAGACGTCTCCATCACGGTTGACAACTCCACAGTGTCGCCCTCCCAGAGTGCAATGAACCTTGGCAACACCCTGTCATTCTCTGCAAACATCAAAGCAGTGACTCACCCCTACATGTTCATGCTCTACAACATCCGTAGAGTACGACCCTACCTCACACAGGAAGCAGCGCAGGTCCTAATCCTCTCCCGTCTGGACTACTGCAACTCACTGTTCCCCGCTTGTGCCATCAAACCCCATGCAACTTATCCAGAACGTGCAGCCCACCTGGTTTTCAACCTCCCGAAGTCTCCCCGCTGCTCTGCACACTCCACTGGCTCGCATCCACTACAAGACCATGGTGCTTGACTACGGAGAAGCCAGAGGAACTGCCCCTTCCTACCTTCCAGAGGATTTTGGAAATTCTTCTACGACCCCTTTTTAATATTTTTCAGACTCCTAGTTTGGGAGTCGCTGCTCTCAATTCTGGACCTGGAAGCCAGTTCCACTACTTTTTACATTGTTACCCTCTAATCAAGGCATGATTTATACATGGCACACCAGGTGGGTGCAATTCATTATCAGGTAGAACAGAAAACCAGAATTTCTCCAGACCTCGTAGGGTAAGAGTTGAATACCCTTACTCTAGTGGATCAATTTACTTATTAATTTTTTCCCATCCTTTACATTTCAGTCTTTTAGCAGACACTCTTATCCAGAGCAACTTTCAGCAGTGACTGCATACATTTTCATACTGGTCCTCTAGTGGGAATTGAACCCACAACCCTGGTGCTGCAAGTGCCATGCTCTTCCAAATGAGCCACACAAGACCACACCAATTACATGTTAATTACAGGTTTAATACTTAATGACTAATGAATGGGGAGACACCACTGTGGTTCAGTTCATATGGAGACACCACTGTGGTTCAGTTCATATGGAGACACCACTGTGGTTCAGTTGATATGGAGACACCACTGTGGTTCAGTGCATATGGAGACACCACTGTGGTTCAGTTCATATGGAGACACCACTGTGGTTCAGTTCATATGGAGACACCACTGTGGTTCAGTTCATATGGAGACACCACTGTGGTTCAGTTCATATGGAGACACACTAAGTGGGACCCTAATGCTACACTGTGGAGTCAACTGAACTCAGAGATGTTGTTTATTTACAGAAATACAATCTTGTTTCCTCCCCCAGCCCATTGATTGGTGTGTGTGTGTGTGTGTGTGTGTGTGTGTGTGTGTGTGTGTGTGTGTGTGTGTGTGTGTGTGTGTGGTTCTTTAATCCTAGGTTGCAGTGTCTCTTTAATGGTGTGTAATGAGTGGCAGTCAGAGGGGAGTATCTTGTATCACTGCTCTTTACTCATATAATTAGTCACTGGCTCTGCCAATTTTCTCCTCCCAAAGGGAAAGGCTTAATTACTGTTTCTAAATGTATAAAAAATGTACAAAGGCTCAGACTTCTGCCAAAACCCAAGGTCAGGTCTCTTCATCTCAGCCAACTGTTACAGCAGAGGACCAGGATGTAAAACTTGATTTCTTACTTGCATTTGTATTGAACCTTCATTTACCCTGGTTAGTCTGGAGATACAATCTATTTTACAAGAGAGACCTTCTACTGTACTAGTAGTGATGGTCTGGTTGTCCTCCAATATATTCTGATGTCTATCTATGATGTCTCTCTGCTCTAAAATCATCTCAAATAATACAATCAAAATATAATCAACATGTTAAAATGAGGTATGTTTTAGTCAACATCTTTTTGATTGTGGACCCATCACTTTTGTTTCTTATCAGGATTCACTGGTTTTAGGCACCAAGCAAACTTTTGGGAGAGCGACATGGTCCTCTTTAGATGAAGTCTCTATGATCTAATCCTTCAGTAATGAAACCATCATATTGTCTATGTTCACAACACTACAGTGTGTTTCCAGTCCACACAAGTAGAGTTAGGTGATTCCAATAACATAACATTTACTAAATCCGGCACATTATGCAGACATATATTCCTGTCCTTACTGCTCTGTACCTTATTTTTATTTTGCCTTTATTTAACTAGGCAAATCAGTTAAGAACAAATTCTTATTTTCAATGACGGTCTAGGAACAGTGGGTTAACTGCCTTGTTCAGGGGCAGAATGACAGATTTTTAGTTTGTCAACTCAGGGATTCAATCTAGCAACCTTTCAGTTACAAGTCCAACACGCTAACCACTAGGCTAACTTACTGCCCTGTACTCTACCTTACTGCCCTGTACTCTACCTTACTGCCCTGTACTCTACCTTACTGCCCTGTACTCTACCTTACTGCCCTGTACTCTACCTTAATGCCCTGTACTCTACCTTAATGCCCTGTACTCTACCTTACTTCCCTGTACTCTACCTTACTGCCCTGTACTCTACCTTACTGCCCTGTACTCTACCTTACTGCCCTGTACTCTACCTTACTGCCCTGTACTCTACCTTACTGCCCTGTACTCTACCTTAATGCCCTGTACTCTACCTCACTGCCCTGTACTCTACCTTACTGCCCTGTACTCTACCTTACTGCCCTGTACTCTACCTTACTGCCCTGTACTCTACCTTAATGCCCTGTACTCTACCTTAATGCCCTGTACTCTACCTTACTGCCCTGTACTCTACCTTACTGCCCTGTACTCTACCTTACTGCCCTGTACTCTACCTTACTGCCCTGTACTCTACCTTAATGCCCTGTACTCTACCTTACTGCCCTGTACTCTACCTTAATGCCCTGTACTCTACCTTACTGCCCTGTACTCTACCTCACTGCCCTGTACTCTACCTCACTGCCCTGTACTCTACCTCACTGCCCTGTACTCTACCTCACTGCCCTGTACTCTACCTTACTGCCCTGTACTCTACCTTACTGCCCTGTACTCTACCTTACTGCCCTGTACTCTACCTTACTGCCCTGTACTCTACCTTAATGCCCTGTACTCTACCTTACTGCCCTGTACTCTACCTTACTGCCCTGTACTCTACCTTACTGCCCTGTACTCTACCTTACTGCCCTGTACTCTACCTTAATGCCCTGTACTCTACCTTACTGCCCTGTACTCTACCTTACTGCCCTGTACTCTACCTTAATGCCCTGTACTCTACCTTATTGCCCTGTACTCTACCTTACTGCCCTGTACTCTACCTTACTGCCCTGTACTGGACCTCACGGCCCCGGACTCTACCTTACTGCCCTGTACTCTACCTTAATGCCCTGTACTCTACCTTACTGCCCTGTACTCTACCTTACTGCCCTGTACTCTACCTTACTGCCCTGTACTCTACCTTACTGCCCTGTACTCTACCTTACTGCCCTGGACTCTACCTTACTGCCCTGTACTCTACCTTAATGCCCTGGACTCTACCTTAATGCCCTGTACTCTACCTCACGGCCCCGGACTCTACCTTACTGCCATCTAATCTTATATGTAACATTTATATTGACACCACACTCCACAAAGGAAGTCCTGCAGGCTCTAGTTTTATCTTATCTTGATTACTGTCCAGTCACATGGAGAAGTGCTGCAAAGAAAGACCTAGTTAAGCTGCATCTGGCCCAGAACAGAGCAGCACGTCTTGCTCTTCATTGTAATCAGAGGGCTAATATTAATACCATGCATGCTAGTCTCTCTTGGCTGAGAGTTGAGGAGAGACTGACTTTGTCAGTTCTTGTTTTTATAAGAAACATTAATGTGTTGGAAATTTCTAATTGTTTACTTAGTCACTGACACACACACTTACCCCACCAGACATGCCACCAGGGGTCTTTTCACAGTCCCCAGGTCCAGGACAAATTCAAGGAAACATACAGTATTATACAGAGTCATGAGCGCATGGAACTCCCTTCCATCTAATATACATATATACATGCAGCGAAAGTGAACAGTAAAACCTGGTTTCAAAAACCAATAAAGTAACACCTCACGGCACAACGCCTCTCCCCCATGTGACCTACTGGTTGTGTGTATGAACTGACATGTGACCTACTGGTTGTGTGTATGTACTGACATGTGACCTACTGGTTGTATGTATGAACTGACATGTGACCTACTGGTTGTGTGTATGTACTGACATGTGACCTACTGGTTGTGTGTATGTACTGACATGTGTCCTACTGGTTGTGTGTATGAACTGACATGTGACCTACTGGTTGTATGTATGAACTGACATGTGACCTACTGGTTGTGTGTATGTACTGACATGTGACCTACTGGTTGTATGTATGAACTGACATGTGACCTACTGGTTGTGTGTATGAACTGACATGTGACCTACTGGTTGTGTGTATGAACTGACATGTGACCTACTGGTTGTATGTATGAACTGACATGTGACCTACTGGTTGTGTGTATGAACTGACATGTGACCTACTGGTTGTGTGTATGTACTGACATGTGACCTACTGGTTGTGTGTATGAACTGACATGTGACCTACTGGTCGTGTGTATGAACTGACATGTGACCTACTGGTTGTGTGTATGAACTGACATGTGACCTACTGGTTGTGTGTATGAACTGACATGTGACCTAATGGTTGTGTGTATGAACTGACATGTGACCTACTTGGTGTGTGTATGTACTGACATGTGACCTACTGGTTGTGTGTATGTACTGACATGTGACCTACTTGTTGTGTGTATGAACTGGCATGTGACCTACTGGTTGTGTGTATGAACTGACATGTGACCTACTTGGTGTGTGTATGAACTGACATGTGACCTACTTGGTGTGTGTATGAACTGACATGTGTGTGTAACTGATAGATGTACACACACTCTATGGTAATGTTTTTAAATGTGTGTCAATTGTAAAGTATTTTGTCTGTAATGTATTTTTCATTATGCGTCAGACCCCAGTAAGACTAGCTGTCACCACTGACGTCGACTAATGAGAATCCTAATAAATCACACATAACTGTATAATGCACTGAACAAAAATATAAATGCAACATGCAACAATTTCAAAGATTTTACAAAGTTACAGTTCATAAGGAAATCAGTCAATGTAAATAAATTCATTAGGCCCTGATCTACGGACTTCACATGACTGGGCACGGGTTCAGCCATGGGTGTGCCTGGGAGGGTGTGGGCCCACTGCGGACCCACAAAATGGCTTTATTACAGACAGAAATACTCCTCAGCACCCCCTCAGACGATCCCACAGAGGTGAAGAAGCCGGATGTGGAGGTCCTGGGCTGGCGTGGTTACACGTGGTCTGTGGTTGGGAGGCTGGTTGGCGTACTGACAAATTCTCTAAAATGATGTTGGAAGCTGCTTATGATAAATAAATGAACATTGAATTCTCTGGCAACAGCTCTGGTGGACATTCCTGCAGTCAGCATGCCAATTGCACACTCCCTCAAAACTTGAGACATCTGTGGCGTTGTGTTGTGTGACCAAAAATGCACATTTTAGAGTGGCCATTTATTGTCCCCAGCACAAGGTGCACCTGTGTAATGATCATGCTGTTAAATCAGCTTCTTGATATGCCACACCTGTCAAGTTAATGGATTATCTTGGCAAAGGAGAAATGCTCACTAACAGGGATATAAACAAATTTGTACACAACATTTGAGAGAAATAAGCTTTTTGTGTGTATTTCTGGGATCTTTTATTTCAGCTAATGAAACATGGGACCAACAAGTCACATGTTGTCACGACACCTACGGAAGGTGGCGCCCCTCCTCGCCCGGGCGGCGCTCGGCGGTCGTCGTCGCCGGCCTACTAGCTGCCACTGATCTATGTTTCACGTTCTGTTAGTTAGGCCTAGGTTAGTTGCGCACCTGTTTTGTGTTAGTTGTTAGTGGGGAGGGGTATTTAGGCTAGCTAGTTAGGTTTGTTGTTTGTGCGGGATTGTTCGTTTGTCAGGGTGTGTTTTGTCATGAGGTTCTGTATTTTGGAGTTACGCTATTCGTTTTGGGCTGCGTCCCTGGTTACGTTCTTTTAAGGGTGGTGCGTTTCTTTTTGCACACCATACCTTTGCATATTTTTCCGTGTGGATATTTTATTAAATTCATTCACGGAATCATTCTGTCTCCTGCGCCTGACTCTCCTGAATCCACACAACACCCATTGTGACACATGTTGCGTTTGCAGCCAGCTTATCGTTAACTGTCCATGAGACTGAGTTAGATTTCTCTAGTTTTTATTTGGTTTATAGGAGAGTCTGTAATAACAGTTAAATATTAGAGACAACAGAGAGGTGGTCAGACCAAAACAAAAACCGACATTATCACACAACATGCATCATAACCGTTACTTATTCTACAGAATGTCTGTTAGTCTTATCAACGACTCAGCAGAACAGAGAACACTCAGACAACACAGTCCTGGTGACTGACTCAGCAGAACAGAGAACAGTCAGACAACACAGTCCTGGTGACTGACTCAGTAGAACAGAGAACAGTCAGACAACACAGTCCTGGTGACTGACTCAGTAGAACAGAGAACACTCAGACAACACAGTCCTGGTGACTGACTCAGCAGAACAGAGAACAGTCAGACAACACAGTCCTGGTGACTGACTCAGTAGAACAGAGAACAGTCAGACAACACAGTCCTGGTGACTGACTCAGCAGAACAGAGAACAGTCAGACAACACAGTCCTGGTGACTGACTCAGTAGAACAGAGAACACTCAGACAACACAGTCCTGGTGACTGACTCAGTAGAACAGAGAACAGTCAGACAACACAGTCCTGGTGACTGACTCAGCAGAACAGAGAACAGTCAGACAACACAGTCCTGGTGACTGACTCAGTAGAACAGAGAACACTCAGACAACACAGTCCTGGTGACTGACTCAGTGATGACTGACTCTGTCAACTCTAGGCCTCCAGATGAATATAGTATTACCTCTGTGATTTAACAATGAACTTCAGCTCAATACCCACCATCTAAAACAATCTATTTCTCCTCAGCTCTGTACTCAAAGACACCGGGGAGTCATCTGAGCACAAACAACAAGGCAACAACAACAATAATGCTGCTTCCCTGAAAACATCGTTATCTACCTGCCAATTCAAAACCTCCCATATGATTTCCCAATGAAAACAGCATTATCCAACTACAGTACCAATACAAAACCTCCCCTATGATTTCCCAATGAAAACAGCATTACCTATCTACAGTACCAATACAAAACATCCCATACAATTCCCAATGGAAACAGCATTATCTATCTACAGTACCAATACAAAACCTCCCATACGATTCCCAATGAAAACAGCATTATCTATCTACTGTCAGGGATTTCTTCGTCGTCAGACGATATGGCGAAATCATCGTCGGAAAATGAGGACCAATATGCAGCAGAGTTGAGAAAGTTCATTTTGAACTTTTAATAAACTCAAAACGAACATACAAAAATAACAAAATAAACTCACGATTTACAGACAGTCCTGTTAGGCTCACTCACGCTAAACAAGAAACAATCTCCCACAAATACTCAGACAAACACACCCAACTAATATAGGACTTCCAATCAAAGGCAACACCACACAGCTGCCTTCAATTGGAAGTCCACCCCAATTAACTCAACATAGAAACAGATTACCTAGACTAAACATAGAATTACATAAACAAGGAACAGTGCCCAAAAACCCCGGAATACATAAATCAAATGCCCTTTTAGAAAAAACACCACCCCGAACCACATAAACCAAATACCCTCTGCCACGTCCTGACCAAACTACAATAACAATTAACCCTTATACTGGCCAGGACGTGACAGTACCCCCCCCCCCCCAAAGGTACTAACCCCGGAAGCACCTCAAAAATAACAAAAACCCCAAACAACAAAAACAAAATTCCCCCTAACTAAAGGGAGGGAAGGGAGGGTGGCTGCCGTCAACGACGGCACTGTGCTACACCCCCCCCCCCCCCCCCCCAACCCACCTATATCTGGAGGTGGCTCTGGTTCTGGCAGTTCTGGGTAGACGGGCCACTCGGGCTGGGCCGGAGGACAGTCGGGCCACTCTGGCATCGCCGGAAGACAGTCTGGCATCGCCGGAAGACAGTTCTGGCGACTCTTGACTGACGGGCAGTTCTGGCGACTCTTGACTGACGGGCAGTTCTGGCGACTCTTGACTGATGGGCAGTTCTGGCGACGTCGGACTGGGATGACGCACTTGAAGCCTGGTGCGTGGTGCTGGTACTGGACGTACCAGACTGGGAACACGCACCTCCAGGCTAGTGCGGGGAGCGGGAACAGGACGAGTCGGACTGGGCTGACGCACTTCCGGGTCCGCACGAGAGACAGGAGCTGGAAACCCAGGGCTATGGAGGCGCACAGGCGGTCTTGATCTTACCTCCTGCACAACCCGTCCTGGCTGGATGGAACTAGTAGCCCTGTACGAGCGGGGTGCTTGTACTGGGCGGACTGGGCTGTGCAGGGGCCTGATGGTAGCAGTGCGTAGAGTGGGAGTTGGGTAGCCTGGTCCTCGGAGGCGTACCGGCGACCAGATGCGCTGCGCAGGCATCCTCCTACCAGGCTGGATGCCCGCTCTAGCACGGCACCTGCGAGGGGCTGGAACAACGCGCACCGGACTGTGCGTGCGTATGGATGAGATAGTGCGCTCCTCAGCGAAACATGGCGCTCTCCACCTCATACGCTCCTCCATATAACCACGGGTAGCTGGCTTCTGGCTCTTCCTTGGTCTAGCCAAACTACCCGTGTGCCCCCCCAAAAACATTTCTTGGGGGTGCCTCTCGTGCTTCAACGCCAGTCGTGTTCCTCGGAAACGTTCCCGGTCCTTACCAGCCATTCTCCATGGGCCCTCTCCGGCCATTACTTGCTCCCATGTCCATTTCTCCCTTTTGCTCAACTCAAATTCCCTCTGCTCCTTCTTCTGCTGCTTGGCCCTGGTTTGGTGGGAGATTCTGTCAGGGATTTCTTCGTCGTCAGACGATATGGCGAAATCATCATCGGAAAATGAGGACCAATATGCAGCAGAGTTGAGAAAGTTCATTTTTGAACATTTAATAAACTCAAATCGAACATACAAAAATAACAAAATAAACGCACGATTTACAAACAGTCCAGTTAGGCTCACTCACGCCAAACAAGAAACAATCTCCCACAAATACACAGACAAACACACCCAACTAATATAGGACTTCCAATCAAAGGCAACACCACACAGCTGCCTTCAATTGGAAGTCCACCCCAATTAACTCAACATAGAAACAGATTACCTAGACTAAACATAGAATTACATAAACAAGGAACAGTGCCCAAAAACCCAGGAATACATAAATCAAATGCCCTTTTAGAAAAAACACCACCCCGAACCACATAAACCAAATACCCTCTGTCACGTCCTGACCAAAATACAATAACAATTAACCCTTATACTGGCCAGGACGTGACATATACAGTACCAATACAAAACCTCCCCTATGATTTCCCAATGAAAACAGAATTATCTATCTACAGTACCAATACAAAACCTCCCATACAATTCCCAATGAAAACAGCATTATCTATCTACAGTACCAATACAAAACCTCCCATACGGTTCCCAATGAAAACAGCATTATCTATCTACAGTACCAATACAAAACCTCCCCTATGATTTCCCAATGAAAACAGCATTATCTATCTACAGTACCAATACAAAACCTCCCCTATGATTTCCCAATGAAAACAGCATTATCTATCTACAGTACCAATACAAAACCTCCCCTATGATTTCCCAATGAAAACAGCATTATCCATCTACAGTACCAATACAAAACCTCCCCTATGATTTCCCAATGAAAACAGCATTATCTATCTACAGTACCAATACAAAACCTCCCATACAATTCCCAATGAAAACAGCATTATCTATCTACAGTACCAATACAAAACCTCCCATACGATTCCCAATGAAAACAGCATTATCTATCTACAGTACCAATACAAAACCTCCCCTATGATTTCCCAATGAAAACAGCATTATCTATCTACAGTACCAATACAAAACATCCCATACGATTCCCAATGAAAACAGCATTATCTATTTACAGTACCAATACAAAACCTCCCCTATGATTTCCCAATGAAAACAGCATTATTTATCTACAGTACCAATACAAAACCTCCTGTCACGTCCTGACCAGTAAAAGGGGTTATTTGTTATTGTAGTTTGGTCAGGACGTGGCAGGGGGTATTTGTTTTATGATGTTCGGGCTGGTTGTGTTAGTAGTTGGGTGTTTGATTTATTATTCCGGGTTTTGGGCACTGCTCTATGTTAATGTATTTCTATGTTTAGTCTAGTCATTTGTATTTCTATGTTTAGGTAATTGGGGGTTGAACCCTCAATTGGAGGCAGGTGTTTTCTAGTTGCCTCTGATTGAGGGTCCTATAAATAGGTTTGTGTTTGTGTTGGTATTTTGTGGGAGATTGTGCTGTGTATAGCTTTGTGCCTTACCGGCCTGTTATTAGTCGTTGTGGTTTTTTTGTGTACGTGTTTGTTGTGGTTTACCTTCTTTGTCCATTTAATAAAAGAAGATGAGTGCACATATTCCTGCTGCGTTTTAGTCCGCTCTACCCTATGATTTCCCAATGAAAACAGCATTATCTATCTACAGTACCAATACAAAACCTCCCCTATGATTTCCCAATGAAAACAGCATTATCTATCTACAGTACCAATACAAAACCTCCCCTATGATTTCCCAATGAAAACAGCATTATCTATCTACAGTACCAATGCAAAACCTCCCCTATGATTTCCCAATGAAAACAGCATTATCTATCTACAGTACCAATACAAAACCTCCCCTATGATTTCCCAATGAAAACAGCATTATCTATCTACAGTACCAATACAAAACCTCCCCTATGATTTCCCAATGAAAACAGCATTATCTATCTACAGTACCAATACAAAACATCCCATACGATTCCCAATGAAAACAGCATTATCTATCTACAGTACCAATACAAAACCTCCCCTATGATTTCCCAATGAAAACAGCATTATCTATCTACAGTACCAATACAAAACCTCCCATACGGTTCCCAATGAAAACAGCATTATCTATCTACAGTACCAATACAAAACCTCCCCTATGATTTCCCAATGAAAACAGCATTATCTATCTACAGTACCAATACAAAACCTCCCCTATGATTTCCCAATGAAAACAGCATTATCTATCTACAGTACCAATACAAAACCTCCCCTATGATTTCCAATGAAAACAGCATTATCTATCTACAGTACCAATACAAAACCTCCCCTATGATTCCCAATGAAAACAGCATTATCTATCTACAGTACCAATACAAAACCTCCCCTATGATTCCCAATGAAAACAGCATTATCTATCTACAGTACCAATACAAAACCTCCCATACGGTTCCCAATGAAAACAGCATTATCTATCTACAGTACCAATACAAACCTCCCATACGGTTCCCAATGAAAACAGCATTATCTATCTACAGTACCAATACAAAACCTCCCCTATGATTTCCCAATGAAATCAGCATTATCTATCTACAGTACCAATACAAAACCTCCCCTATGATTTCCCAATGAAAACAGCATTATCTATCTACAGTACCAATACAAAACCTCCCCTATGATTCCCAATGAAAACAGCATTATCTATCTACAGTACCAATACAAAACCTCCCCTATGATTCCCAATGAAAACAGCATTATCTATCTACAGTACCAATACAAAACCTCCCATACGGTTCCCAATGAAAACAGCATTATCTATCTACAGTACCAATACAAAACCTCCCATACGGTTCCCAATGAAAACAGCATTATCTATCTACAGTACCAATACAAAACCTCCCCTATGATTCCCAATGAAAACAGCATTATCTATCTACAGTACCAATACAAAACCTCCCCTATGATTCCCAATGAAAACAGAAACAGAGAGAAGAGTGGGATATCTAAAGAGCTTTGATAGTGTTTGTGTGTATGTGTGTCAAATCAAATTATTAGTCACATGCACTGAATATAACAGGTATAGACCTTACAGTGAAATTCTTATTTACAGTACAAGTCCTTAACCAACAATGCAGTTCAACAAATAGTCTATTTACTAAATAAACTAAAGTAGAAAATCTATTCAAATTAAAAGTGAAACAATAAAATAACAATAACGATATTG
This sequence comes from Salmo salar, assembly GCF_965601325.2. Taxonomy (NCBI): domain Eukaryota; kingdom Metazoa; phylum Chordata; class Actinopteri; order Salmoniformes; family Salmonidae; genus Salmo; species Salmo salar. The sequence continues at coordinate 11,528,726 of NC_138295.1, read as the reverse complement.
AGGCTGTATACAGGGGGTACTGGTACTGAGTCAGTGTGTGGGGGGTACAGGTTAGTCGAGGTAATATGTACATGTAGGTAGGGGTAAAGTGACTATGCATAGATAATACACAGAGAGTAGCAGCAGTGTACAAACAAAGGGGGGTGGGGGGGTAGTCAGGGTGTGTGTGCATGTGGTGTGTATGCCTGAGGTCTGTCTGTGTGTTTGTGCATGCATACGTACATCTGCATGTGTGCTAGTGTATGTGAGAGAGGGAGAGAAAGAAAGCTCTTGTAGTGTGTTAGCTAACAGTCTCCATTTTGTATTGCTGCTCACTGCGACTGCAGTGGTTTTCTAAGAGGAGAATAAGCTGTGAGTCAATGCCTTACCAACAGCCTCTCAGCTTCTCTCTCCATCCTCACTCTCTGCTTCTCTCCCTCCTCTCTCTCTCTTTCTCTCTCTTTCTCTGTTTCTCTCTCTCTCTCACTCTCTGTTTCACTCTCTCTCCTGCCTCTGTTTCTGTCACTACCTTAAACTCTCTGCACGAGTCTTGCTTCTCCTCTATTGCTCAGTTATCTCTCCCCCTCTCTATGCCTCTATATCTCTCCTCCCTTCTCTCTCCCTCTCTTTCTCTCTCCTCTCACTGTTTCTCTTTCTCTCCCCCTCTATCTCTCCTTCCTTCTCTCTCTCTCCTCTCTCTCTCTTTCTCTCTCTTCTCACTGTTTCTCTTTCTCTCCCCCTCTCTCTGACTCTCTCTCCTCCCTTCTCTCACTCTCTCACTCTCTCACTCTCTCACTCACTCATCCCCCTTTCTCTAAATCCTCTCTGGTATCACGCCTATCCCATCAAGTCTTTTTTCCACTCTCATTACAATCATTTCTTCATTTATTCCTAACCCAGCAACAGAAAACACTCACAGTGTCACTCAATAATTACTCCTCGTTGTATAACAGCAGAGAGCATGGTATCCAACATCAGGTATACAGCATCAAGCAAACACCTTTACATGTTAACGTACGCTTGTCAACAACATACATATCTGGCCTACCAGAGGAGGCTGGTGAGAGGAGCTAAAAGAGGACGGGTTGAATGTAATGGCTGGAATGGAATCAATGGAACAGAGTCAAACGTGGTTTTCATATGTTTGATGTGTTTGATACCATTCCATAATTCCATTCCAGTCCTTACAAAGAACCCGCCCTCCTATAGCTCCTCTCACCAGCCTCCTCTGTGGACGACATAGACGTCCCAGATAAACATCCTTAGAAAGCAACGAGATCCAACAACATCAGCAGATAAACATCCTTAGAAAGCAACGAGATCCAACAACATCAGCAGATAAACATCCTTAGAAAGCAATGAGATCCAACAACATCAGCAGATAAACATCCTTAGAAAGCAACGAGATCCAACAACATCAGCAGATAAACATCCTTAGAAAGCAACGAGATCCAACAACATCAGCAGATAAACATCCTTAGAAAGCAATGAGATCCAACAACATCAGCAGATAAACATCCTTAGAAAGCAATGAGATCCAACAACATCAGCAGATAAACATCCTTAGAAAGCAACGAGATCCAACAACATCAGCAGATAAACATCCTTAGAAAGCAATGAGATCCAACAACATCAGCAGATAAACATCCTTAGAAAGCAACGAGATCCAACAACATCAGCAGATAAACATCCTTAGAAAGCAATGAGATCCAACAACATCAGCAGATAAACATCCTTAGAAAGCAATGAGATCCAACAACATCAGCAGATAAACATCCTTAGAAAGCAATGAGATCCAACAACATCAGCAGATAAACATCCTTAGAAAGCAACGAGATCCAACAACATCAGCAGATAAACATCCTTAGAAAGCAATGAGATCCAACAACATCAGCAGATAAACATCCTTAGAAAGCAACGAGATCCAACAACATCAGCAGATAAACATCCTTAGAAAGCAACGAGATCCAACAACATCATCAGAGCTGTGGTGGAAAAGATGTGTGAAGAGGTTAGAGGTGGAGTTACTCTGTTCCTGCCCTCCGCTCCAGTAGATGTTACAGACATGAGCGAGAGACGGTTCCTTACCTAGTACTCCGACGCGGTAGTTCAGGGTGATCACGATGACGTTCCCGTAGCTGGCCAGGACGCTCCCGTCGATCATATTCCCGGTCCCCTCCATGTAGGATCCCCCGTGGATGTACACCATCACCGGTTTGGCCCCGGTGTCTCGTATGTCTGGAAGAGTTGTTAACCATTAACACATTCACATTGCCATCCTCCCTCTCGTCCAGAGCAGCAAGGGGTTAAACTCAGACACTCAGACAGAAAGCAGTGGGTGAAACAACACAGACACCTCCCAGGTACCAGCTACTCTATGCTGGGATTAAATCTAGGGCTCTGTCCAAAATGGGACACTATTTACTATATAGGGCACTACATTTGGCCAGGGGCTCTAGACAGAAGTAGTGCCCTATATAAGGAAAAGGATGCCATTTCAGACACACACCAAGTCAAAAACCCAGTTTGGATAGAAAAAGATTGGACTATGTCATGATTTGACTTCCATTTAAAGACAGATGAATGTTAAGTCATCATGTCGGGGAAAAGGAGAATCCGTCACTAGTCAACAGTACTTGGGCTGGCGATGCAGCTGGATGTTGTACAGTACATTAGAATTCTCCTTGGGTGAGTCTAACTACAGCGTTATAATCCAATTTGTGTCTTGTTTTGGCCCCCAGGAGGCTAGCTTGCTTCCCAATAAAGAGCATTATCTGTTCTGATGACATACCTGACGCCCTAACCCTGCTAATCACTGTTGACAGTAATATGTAACCTAATCAACTAATAGACACAGCTGTTTGTCTGCTACTGTACATGTTGTATGTACATACAGGATACACTACATGAATATAGTATAATACAGTACAGTATATGAAACAGGATATTATATTGGGGCGGCAGGTAGCCTAGTGGTTCGAGCATTGGACTTGTAACCGAACGGTTGCAAGATCAAATCCCCGAGCTGACAAGGTAAAAATCTGTCATTCAGCCCATGAACAAGGCAGTTAACCCACTGTTCCTAGGCTGTCATTGAAGATAAGAATATGTTCTTAACTGACTTGCCTAGTTAAATAAAGGTAAAATAAATTGTCTAGTAAATGAATGAGCTTGTGGACAAAGCTAAGTTTGTCTACATGCAGGTCAACTGTATGCCTAAGTGCTGCTGTCAAAGCTAACTTTGTCTACTCTAGCAGAGGTCTATGTGGTGTATGAAATCTCCCCTCATGTTTAAGTTAGGTTTTTCAGAATAAGGCTTTGATTCATAGCTTAGTTGGCCCTAGAGCAACTCAGAGATAAAATAATTCTAGAAGCTTAGTGGAAGAAAAAGGCCCCTCTCTCACACTCTCAATATGTCTCTCACAGGTTCTCTCTCACACTGCCTCCACTATCTCTCTATCTGTCTCTCACAGGTTCTCTCTCATACTGCCTCCACTATCTCTCTATCTGTCTCTCACAGGTTCTCTCTCACACTGCCTCCACTATCTCTCTATCTGTCTCTCACGGTTCTCTCTCACACTGCCTCCACTATCTCTCTATCTGTCTCTCACAGGTTCTCTCTCACACTGCATCCACTATCTCTCTATCTGTCTCTCACGGTTCTCTTTTCTCTCTCACACTGCCTCCACTATCTCTCTATCTGTCTCTCACGGTTCTCTTTTCTCTCTCACACTGCCTCCACTATCTCTCTATCTGTCTCTCACGGTTCTCTCTCACACTGCTTCCCCTATGTTTAACCTTTTCTCTCCCTTCTTCCTCCCTCTCTCTCCCCTCTCTCTCCCTCCTCTCTCTGTGTCTGTTTACCTCAGCCTTAAGAAAGGAGAGAAAAAGAGTCAGAGAGAGAGAAAGAAAGAAAAGGAGAGAGCAAAACAGAGAGAGAGCCATTGGAATGTAATTCAGAAAGACGATATTGTATTCAGGTTGTCATGGCGACGGAAAGCCGAAATTCAGAATCCTCAAGAAGGGCTAATCATGGACAACATCCTCCTGAATATAGAGTCTGAATCTATTGCATCTGCTGAAGCACACACACACACACACACACACACACACACACACACACACACACACACACACACACACACACACACACACCTGTCATTGTATGGTAAAGGAATATTGTGTATACATGGTATTTCTTTATTTATGGGTTTCTTCATCTATCTAGCTGGTATCTGGGAGGCCTTGGCTAAAATATCCTTTACAAAGCCACACTCCACACAGACACTTCATTCAAACAAGAAGAGAAGGAGGATGAGAAGCAGGAGGATGAGGAGTAGGAAGAGGAGAGGGAGGAGGAGGAGGAGGAGTAGTAGGAGGTGTAGAGAACGAAGAGGAGTAGGAGGAGGAGGAGAGGGAGGAGGAGGAGGAGGAGAGGGAGGAGGAGGAGTAGGAGGAAGAGGTGTAGAGAAGGAGGAGTAGGAGGAGGAAAGGGAGGAGAAATAGGAGGAGGAGGAAGAGGTGTAGAGAAGGAGGAGTAGGAGGAAGAGGAGAGGGAGGAGAAGTAGGAGGAGGAGAGAGGGAGGAGTAGGAAAAGGAGGAGAGGGAGGAGGAGGAGGACATTCCAGAGCCACACGAGACCCTCAGAGGAGCACAGACACAGGAAATGGAAAAGAAAGGAAGACAGGAAAAGAGGAAGGAAGGAGATATAAGAAAAGAGATTAGTCATGTCAACGTTATTGGTTGCCTCTTTTGTTGATTCACATCATGTTCCCATGACTACGGGGTAGATATCACCGTGGGAATGTCAACATTCCACAACAGTTCACCTGATGTATCGTTTTATTGACCAGATTAGATTGATTGCTGATGTGTCACAGATCAGGTGGGATGTATTGTGTTTGGTGTCAGATCAGGTGGGATGTATTGTGTTTGGTGTCAGATCAGGTGGGATGTATTGTGTTTGGTGTCACAGATCAGGTGGGATGTATTGTGTTTGGTGTCAGATCAGGTGGGATGTATTGTATTTGGTGTCACAGATCAGGTGGGATGTATTGTGTTTGGTGTCAGATCAGGTGGGATGTATTGTGTTTGGTGTCACAGATCAGGTGTGATGTATTGTATTTGGTGTCAGATCAGGTGGGATGTATTGTGCTTGGTGTCACAGATCAGGTGAGATGTATTGTATTTGGTGTCAGATCAGGTGGGATGTATTGTATTTGGTGTCAGATCAGGTGGGATGTATTGTTTGGTGTCACAGATCAGTTGGGATGTATTGTGTTTGGTGTCACAGATCAGGTGGGATGTATTGTGTTTGGTGTCACAGATCAGGTGGGATGTATTGCGTTTGGTGTCAGATCAGGTGGGATGTATTGTGTTTGGTGTCAGATCAGGTGGGATGTATTGTGTTTGGTGTCACAGATCAGGTGGGATGTATTGTGTTTGGTGTCACAGATCAGGTGAGATGTATTGTGTTTGGTGTCACAGATCAGGTGGGATGTATTGTATTTGGTGTCACAGATCAGGTGGGATGTATTGTATTTGGTGTCAGATCAGGTGGGATGTATTGTATTTGGTGTCACAGATCAGGTGGGATGTATTGTATTTGGTGTCAGATCAGGTGGGATGTATTGTGTTTGGTGTCACAGATCAGGTGGGATGTATTGTATTTGGTGTCAGATCAGGTGGGATGTATTGTGTTTGGTGTCACAGATCAGGTGGGATGTATTGTATTTGGTGTCAGATCAGGTGGGATGTATTGTATTTGGTGTCAGATCAGGTGGGATGTATTGTATTTGGTGTCACAGATCAGGTGGGATGTATTGTGTTTGGTGTCACAGATCAGGTGGGATGTATTGTGTTTGGTGTCAGATCAGGTGGGATGTATTGTGTTTGGTGTCACAGATCAGGTGGGATGTATTGTGTTTGGTGTCACAGATCAGGTGGGATGTATTGTGTTTGGTGTCACAGATCAGGTGGGATGTATTGTATTTGGTGTCAGATCAGGTGGGATGTATTGTGTTTGGTGTCAGATCAGGTGGGATGTATTGTGTTTGGTGTCACAGATCAGGTGGGATGTATTGTATTTGGTGTCAGATCAGGTGGGATGTATTGTGTTTGGTGTCAGATCAGGTGGGATGTATTGTGTTTGGTGTCACAGATCAGGTGGGATGTATTGTATTTGGTGTCACAGATCAGGTGGGATGTATTGTGTTTGGTGTCACAGATCAGGTGGGATGTATTGTGTTTGGTGTCAGATCAGGTGGGATGTATTGTATTTGGTGTCACAGATCAGGTGGGATGTATTGTGTTTGGTGTCAGATCAGGTGGGATGTATTGTGTTTGGTGTCAGATCAGGTGGGAGGTATTGTGTTTGGTGTCACAGATCAGGTGGGATGTATTGTGTTTGGTGTCACAGATCAGGTGGGATGTATTGTGTTTGGTGTCAGATCAGGTGGGAGGTATTGTGTTTGGTGTCACAGACATGAGTGTAGTAATACAGGACATCAGGGATAATGCTCCATTTAAATTTCATGTTAATCTTTCTTTTTTTTTTACAGTGAAAAGCATAATGGCTGTGGAAGCTTGTTCCCTACTGCGTCATGCAGTTCACGGTACAGTAATGATGTCACTAGTTTATTGTAACCAATAAGGTACACTAAAACCATCCTAAGTATTTGTGACTTAAACCTCATAGATCTCTGAGTTCTGATTCACTACCTCTAGCAGGTAAAAACAGAATCAAAACAAAACACACTTTACAATTCATACACAATGTTCTGTAGGACTGTAGGCTACGTAGTGTATGCTGGGGGCAGAAAAGAGAGATTAGATTAAATACATACCTATTAAACACAATTCATATCTGACAGTGAATATAATGAACATAAAATCTCATTTAACTGTTAACTCAATGACCTGAACAAGGAATACATATGAAAATATCAAAGTGCAAAAAAATGGCAGATTTTGAAATGTACTTGATGACTGATGTTGGTGATATGGTTCTATCAAGAATGATTGGTTTTCAGCCTTTTCCTTGTGGGTACCAGCAAAATGTCCCCGAATTTTCCTTGTTTTACTATCATTGTGAGGACTTCTGGTCCCGACAAGTATAATAAAACCAAACACACACACACACACACACACACACACACACACACACACACACACACACACACACACACACACACACACACACACACCACACACACACACACGCACACACACACACACACACACACACACACACACACACACACCTGTCCTTCTATGGTATCTGGTATCTGGGAGGCCTTGGCTAAAATATCCTTTACAAAGCCACACTCCACACAGACACTTCATTCAAACAAGAAGAGAAGGAGGATGAGGAGCAGGAGGATGAGGAGTAGGAAGAGGAGTGGGAGGAGGAGGAGGAGTAGGAGGTGTAGAGAACGAAGAGGAGTAGGAGGAGGAGGAGAGGGAGGAGGAAGAGGAGAGGGAGGAGAAGTAGGAGGAGGAGAGAGGGAGGAGTAGGAAAAGGAGGAGAGGGAGGAGGAGGAGGAAATTCCAGAGCCACACGAGACCCTCAGAGGAGCACAGACACAGGAAATGGAAAAGAAAGGAAGACAGGAAAGGAGGAACAATAACTAAAGACCCATTCTACAGTAGACAACATATATTCGGAAGAGAGGACAGAGGAGAAAATACCCTACAGAGAGAGAGGACAGAGGAGAAAATACCCTACAGAGAGAGGACAGAGGAGAAAATACCCTACAGAGAGAGGACAGAGGAGAAAATACCCTACAGAGAGAGGACAGAGGAGAAAATACCCTACAGAGAGGACAGAGGAGAAAATACCCTACAGAGAGAGGACAGAGGAGAAAATACCCTACAGAGAGGACAGAGGAGAAAATACCCTACAGAGAGAGAGGACAGAGGAGAAAATACCCTACAGAGAGAGGACAGAGGAGAAAATACCCTACAGAGAGGACAAAGGAGAAAATACCCTACAGAGAGAGGACAGAGGAGAAAATACCCTACAGAGAGAGAGGACAGAGGAGAAAATACCCTACAGAGAGAGAGGACAGAGGAGAAAATACCCTACAGAGAGAGGACAGAGGAGAAAATACCCTACAGAGAGAGGACAGAGGAGAAAATACCCTACAGAGAGAGAGGACAGAGGAGAAAATACCCTACAGAGAGAGGACAGAGGAGAAAATACCCTACAGAGAGAGGACAGAGGAGAAAATACCCTACAGAGAGAGAGGACAGAGGAGAAAATACCCTACAGAGAGAGAGGACAGAGGAGAAAATACCCTACAGAGAGAGAGGACAGAGGAGAAAATACCCTACAGAGAGAGGACAGAGGAGAAAATACCCTACAGAGAGAGGACAGAGGAGAAAATACCCTACAGAGAGAGGACAGAGGAGAAAATACCCTACAGAGAGGACAGAGGAGAAAATACCCTACAGAGAGGACAGAGGAGTAAATACCCTACAGAGAGGACAGAGGAGAAAATACCCTACAGAGAGAGAGGACAGAGGAGAAAATACCCTACAGAGAGAGAGGACAGAGGAGAAAATACCCTACAGAGAGAGGACAGAGGAGAAAATACCCTACAGAGAGAGGACAGAGGAGAAAATACCCTACAGAGAGGACAGAGGAGAAAATACCCTACAGAGAGAGAGGACAGAGGAGAAAATCTAATCCTAAAGGGTTCCCAGTTCACTCAGGCTAAATGGAGGGGCGGGGACGGAGGGAAGAGAGGGAGGAAGGGAGGAGAGGGGATACTCCCACACATAAACTCAACAAAAAAAGAAACGTCCCTTTTTCAGGACCCTGTCTTTCACAGATAATTCGTAAAAATCAAATTAACTGCACAGATCTTCATTGTAAAGGGTTTAAACTGTTTCCCATGCTTGTTCAATGACCCATAAACAATTAATGAACACGCACCTGTGGAACGGTCATTAAGACACTAACAGCTTACAGACAGTAGGCAATTAAGGTTAGTTATGAAGTTATGAAACCTTAGGACACTAAAGAGGCCTTTCTAGTGATTCTGAAAAACACCAAAATAAAGATGCCCAAGGTCCCTACTCATCTGCGTGAGCGTGCCTTAGGCATGCTGCAAGGAGGCATGAGGACTGCAGATGTGGCCAAGGCAATAAATTGCAATGTCCGTACTGTGAGATGCCTAAGACAGCGCAACAGGGAGACAGGACGGATAGCTGATCATCCTCACAGTGGCAGACCACGTGTAACAATACCTGCACAGGATCGGTACATTCGTTATACCGAGCGTGACACCGAGGCCTGTACTCTGGAGCGGGATCAATTTGGAGGTGGAGGGTCCGTCATGGTCTGGGGCGGTGTGTCACAGCATCATCGGACTGAGCTTGTTGTCATTGCAGGCAATCTCAACGGTGTGCGCTACAGGGAAGACATCCTCCTCCCTCATGTGGTACCCTTCCTGCAGGCTCATCCTGACATGACCCTCCAGTATGACAATGCCACCTGCCATACTGCTTGTTTTGTGTGTGATTTCCAGCAAGACAGGAATGTCATTGTTCTGCCATGGCCAGCGAAGAGCCCGGATCTCAATCCCATTGAGCACGTCTGGGACCTGTTGGATCGGAGGGTGAGGGCTAGGGCCATTCCCCCCAGAAATGTCTGGGAACTTGCAGGTGCCTTGGTGGAAGAGTGGGGTAACATCTCACAGCAATAACTGGCAAATCTGGTGCAGTCCATGAGGAGGAGATGCACTGCAGTACTTAATGTAGCTGGTGGCCACACCAGATACTGACTGTTACTTTTGATTTTGACCCCCCCTTTGTTCAGGGACACATTACTTCATTTCTGTTAGTCACATGTCTGTGGAACTTGTTCAGTTTATGTCTCAGTTGTTGAATCTTGTTATGTTCATACAAATATTTACACATGTTAAGTTTGCTGAAAATAAACGCAGTTGACAGTGCGAGGACATTTCTTTTTTTGCTGAGTTTAGTTCACAGAGATCACAGAAACACATGGGTAGATGGGTGAAATGCCACAGTGTGCCATCGCAGCAGCAAGATTTGTGACCTGTTGCCACAAGAAAAGGTCAACCAGTGAAGAACAAACACCATTGTAAATACAACCCATATTTATGTTTATTTATTTTCCCTTTTGTGCTTGAACCATTTGCACATCGTTACAACACTGTATATATACATAATATGACATTTGAAATGTCTTTACTCTTTTAGCCCTATCACCCAGCCATATCACCCAGCCCTATCACCCAGCCCTATCACCTAGCCCTATCACCCAGCCCTGTCACCTAGCCCTGTCACCCAGCCCTGTCACCCAGCCCTATCACCCAGCCCTATCACCCAGCCCTGTCACCTAGCCCTGTCACCCAGCCCTGTCACCCAGCCCTATCACCTAGCCCTATCACCCAGCCCTGTCACCTAGCCCTGTCACCTAGCCCTGTCACCCAGCCCTGTCACCTAGCCCTATCACCCAGCCCTATCACCTAGCCCTGTCACCTAGCCCTGTCACCCAGCCCTATCACCCAGCCCTATCACCCAGCCCTATCACCCAACCCTATCACCCAGCCCTGTCACCCAGCCCTGTCACCCAGCCCTATCACCTAGCCCTATCACCCAGCCCTATCACCTAGCCCTGTCACCCAGCCCTATCACCCAGCCCTATCACCCAGCCCTGTCACCCAGCCCTGTCACCCAGCCCTGTCACCCAGCCCTGTCACCCAGCCCTATCACCTAGCCCTATCACCCAGCCCTATCACCCAGCCCTATCACCCAGCCCTATCACCTAGCCCTGTCACCCAGCCCTATCACCCAGCCCTGTCACCCAGCCCTGTCACCCAGCCCTGTCACCCAGCCCTGTCACCCAGCCCTATCACCCAGCCATATCACCTAGCCCTGTCACCCAGCCCTGTCACCTAGCCCTGTCACCCAGCCCTATCACCCAGCCCTATCACCCAGCCCTGTCACCCAGCCCTGTCACCCAGCCCTGTCACCCAGCCCTGTTACTCCAGAGTGGGTAGAGACAATGAGAGAGGAGTGATAAGAATCTGAGATATACACTGTGGCTCCAACATGGTAAGTGTCAGTGGCGATCAGTGTTGTAGGCTGTGTGCATTCCTCAGTGTGTCAGTCAGTGGGGGTCAGTAATGTAGTAGTGAAGGTGGGGATGTGGCATGATGGTGGCCTGGTGTACTGGGACATATTACTGTACATGTTGTCTTTAAGGGTCAGACTGACTTACACTTCAATACACCTGCTATGTCAACTCTGTTACTTTGACTTCTGACTGACTTACACTTCAATACACCTGCCATGCCAACTCTGTTACTTTGACTTCTGGGTGACTTACACTTCAATACACCTGCCATGTCAAGTCTGTTACTTTGACTTCTGGGTGACTTACACTTCAATACACCTGCTATGTCAACTCTGTTACTTTGACTTCTGGGTGACTTACACTTCAATACACCTGCTATGTCAACTCTGTTACTTTGACTTCTGACTGACTTACACTTCAAAACACCTGCTATGTCAACTCTGTTACTTTGACTTCTGGGTGACTTACACTTCAATACACCTGCCATGTCAACTCTGTTACTTTGACTTCTGGAATGCGAAACACTATATGTATGAAACAGAGTTGTTGGGGTCAATTCGGTTTAATTCAGGAAGTGAGTTGACATTCCATTAACGAATTGAAAACCTTACTCCATCTCCATCCTCAACAACCACATCCTCAACTAATGACTATCTCTGTATGGCCATGGACAGACCTTGGTTCTATCTCTGTATGGCCAAGGACAGACCTTGGTTCTATATCTGTATGGCCATGGACAGACCTTGGTTCTATCTCTGTATGGCCAAGGACAGACCTTGGTTCTATCTCTGTATGGCCAAGGACAGACCTTGGTTCTATCTCTGTATGGCCATGGACAGACCTTGGTTCCATCTCTGTATGGCCAAGGACAGACCTTGGTTCTATCTCTGTATGGCCAAGGACAGACCTTGGTTCTATATCTGTATGGCCAAGGACAGACCTTGGTTCTATCTTCAAGGCCATGGTCAGACCTTGGTTCTATCTCTGTATGGCCATGGACAGACCTTGGTTCTATCTCTGTATGGCCATGGTCAGACCTTGGTTCTATCTCTGTATGGCCATGGACAGACCTTGGTTCTATCTCTGTATGGCCATGGACAGACCTTGGTTCTATCTCTAAAGCCATGGACAGACCTTGGTTCCATCTCTGAGATCATGGTCAGACCTTGGTTCTATATCTAAGGCCATGGACAGACCTTGGTTCTATCTCTGTATGGCCATGGACAGACCTTGGTTCTATCTCTGTATGGCCATGGACAGACCTTGGTTCTATCTCTAATGCCATGGACAGACCTTGGTTATATCTCTAAGGCCATGGACAGACCTTGGTGCTATCTCTGTATGGCCATGGACAGACCTTGGTTCTATCTCTGTATGGCCATGGACAGACCTTGGTTCTATCTCTAATGCCATGGAGAGACCTTGGTTCTATCTCTAATGCCATGGACAGACCTTGGTTCTATCTCTGTATGGCCATGGACAGACCTTGGTTCTATCTCTGTATGGCCAAGGACAGACCTTGGTTCTATCTCTGTATGGCCATGGACAGACCTTGGTTCTATCTCTAAGGCCATGGACAGACCTTGGTTCTATCTCTGTATGGCCATGGACAGACCTTGGTTCTATCTCTGTATGGCCATGGACAGACCTTGGTTCTATCTTCAAGGCCATGGTCAGACCTTGGTTATATATCTAATGCAATGGACAGACCTTGGTTCTATCTCTGTATGGCCATGGACAGACCTTGGTTCTATCTCTAAGGCCATGGACAGACCTTGGTTCTATCTCTGTATGGCCATGGACAGACCTTGGTTCTATCTCTGTATGGCCAAGGACAGACCTTGGTTCTATCTCTGTATGGCCAAGGACAGACCTTGGTTCTATATCTGTATGGCCAAGGACAGACCTTGGTTCTATCTTCAAGGCCATGGTCAGACCTTGGTTCTATCTCTGTATGGCCATGGTCAGACCTTGGTTCTATCTCTGTATGGCCAAGGACAGACCTTGGTTCTATCTCTGTATGGCCATGGACAGACCTTGGTTCTATCTCTGTATGGCCAAGGACAGACCTTGGTTCTATCTCTGTATGGCCATGGTCAGACCTTGGTTATATCTCTGTATGGCCATGGACAGACCTTGGTTCTATATCTGTATGGCCATGGACAGACCTTGGTTCTATCTCTAAAGCCATGGACAGACCTTGGTTCCATCTCTGAGATCATGGTCAGACCTTGGTTCTATCTCTAAGGCCATGGACAGACCTTGGTTCTATCTCTGTATGGCCATGGACAGACCTTGGTTCTATCTCTAATGCCATGGACAGACCTTGGTTCTATCTCTGTATGGCCATGGACAGACCTTGGTTCTATCTCTAATGCCATGGACAGACCTTGGTTCTATCTCTGTATGGCCATGGACAGACCTTGGTTCTATCTCTGTATGGCCATGGACAGACCTTGGTTCTATCTCTAATGCCATGGACAGACCTTGGTTCTATCTCTGTATGGCCATGGTCAGACCTTGGTTCTATCTCTGTAAGGCCATGGACAGACCTTGGTTCTATCTCTAAGGCCATGGACAGACCTTGGTTTTATCTCTGTATGGCCATGGACAGACCTTGGTTCAATCTCTAAGGCCATGGACAGACCTTGGTTCTATCTCTGTATGGCCAAGGACAGACCTTGGTTCTATCTCTAAGGCCATGGACAGACCTTGGTTCTATCTCTGTATGGCCATGGACAGACCTTGGTTCTATCTCTGTATGGCCATGGACAGACCTTGGTTCTATCTCTGTATGGCCATGGACAGACCTTGGTTCAATCTCTAAGGCCATGGACAGACCTTGGTTCTATCTCTGTATGGCCAAGGACAGACCTTGGTTCTATCTCTGTATGGCCATGGACAGACCTTGGTTCTATCTCTGTATGGCCATGGACAGACCTTGGTTCTATCTCTAATGCCATGGACAGACCTTGGTTCTATCTCTGTATGGCCATGGTCAGACCTTGGTTCTATCTCTGTAAGGCCATGGACAGACCTTGGTTCTATCTCTGTATGGCCATGGACAGACCTTGGTTCTATCTCTAATGCCATGGACAGACCTTGGTTCTATCTCTGTATGGCCATGGACAGACCTTGGTTCTATCTCTAAGGCCATGGACAGACCTTGGTTCTATCTCTAATGCCATGGACAGACCTTGGTTCTATCTCTGTATGGCCATGGACAGACCTTGGTTCTATCTCTAAGGCCTTGGACAGACCTTGGTTCTATCTCTAAGGCCATGGTCAGACCTTGGTTCTATCTCTGTATGGCCATGGACAGACCTTGGTTCTATCTCTGTATGGCCATGGACAGACCTTGGTTCTATCTCTAAGGCCATGGTCAGACCTTGGTTCTATCTCTGTATGGCCATGGACAGACCTTGGTTCTATCTCTGTATGGCCATGGACAGACCTTGGTTCTATCTCTAAGGCCTTGGACAGACCTTGGTTCTATCTCTAATGCAATAGACAGACCTTGGTTATATCTCTAATGCAATAGACAGACCTTGGTTCTATCTCTGTATGGCCATGGACAGACCTTGGTTCTATACTACACAGTGCAATTGAAAAATGTCTGTTGCACGGTGGTAGCTATTTTAAGCTCTAGCTCCTCAGAGCTCCAGTACACATCACCAGGAGAGGAGAGATGGAGAGATGGGGAAGAGGAGAGATGGAGAGATGCAGAGAGAGGAGAGATGGGGAAGAGGAGAGATAGAGGGGGAGATGTAGAAGAGAGATGGAGGGAGAGATGAAGTGAGAGGAGAGATGGAGAAGAAAGATGGAGGGAGAGATGGAGGGAGAGATGGAGGGAGAGGAGAGATGGAGAGGAGAGATGGAGAGAGGAGAGATGGAGAGAGGAGAGATGCAGAGAGAGGAGAGATGGGGAGAGGAGAGATAGAAGGAGATATGAAGGGAGAGGAGAGATGGAGGGAGAGATGAAGGGAGAGGAGAGATGGAGGGAGAGATGAAGGTAGAGGAGAGATGGTGGGAGAGGAGAGATGGAGGGAGAGATGTAAGGAGAGGAAGGGAGAAGAGAGATGGAGGGAGAGATGTAAGGAGAGGAAGGGAGAAGAGAGATGGAGGGAGAGATGTAAGGAGAGGAAGGGAGAAGAGAGATGGAGGGAGAGATGGAGAAGAGAGATGGATAGAGAGATGGAGAGAGGAGAGATGCAGAGAGAGGAGAGATGGAGGGAGAGGAGAGATGGAGGGAAAGATGTAGAAGAGAGATGGAGGGGGAGATGAAGTGAGAGGAGAGATGGAGGGAGAGGAGAGATGAGGGAGAGGAGAGATGGACAGAGGAGAGATGCAGAGAGAGGAGAGATGGGGAGAGGAGAGATAGAAGGAGATATGAAGGGAGAGGAGAGATGGAGGGAGAGGAGAGATGGAGGTAAAGATGTAGATGAGAGATGGAGGGAAAGATGGAGGGAGAGATGAAGTGAGAAGCGAGATGGAGAAGAGAGATGGAGGGAGAGGAGAGATGGAAGGAGAGATGGAGGGAAAGGAGAGATGGAGGGAGAGATGGAGGGGAGAGGAGAGATGGAGGGAGGGAGAGATGGAGGGAAAAGAGAGATGGAGGGAGAGCTGGAGGGGAGAGGAGAGATGGAGGGGAGAAGAGAGATGGAGGGAGAGATGGAAGGGAGATGAGAGATAGAGGGAAGAGAGATGGAGGAGAAGACAGATGGTGGAGAGATGGATGGAGAGGATCACCTTGATACTTCAGAGGAGTTTTCAACATGTCAGTTACACAGCACTCTAAGATGAACTTTCAACAATGCTGATATTTGATATTTTGCGTAACAGATGGATTGATGCATTTATGCATTATCTGTCCATTTTATAATTTATTTTAATTTCTAAAGTGACTATGCAATAAATCTGTAAGGAATTCAGTATAGTGTGTATGTGTGTTTCGATAGGTGTGTGTGCTCATTGACGTCTCTACACGCCTATTCCCCCGATCTTGACATCTCAACTGGAAACCTGACAGTTAGAATGACCTTTGAGAGACGGTGACAAGGTGTTATCCTCCAAACCAGAATCCCAGCCGGTGTGTTTATGCATTAAAGATGGTGTAGCTAACGCCACAGACACAGCCTTTGATGTTCTCTGTGAAGCCAGGCCCCTGGAAGGGAGAGGGCAGCAGGAGAGAGAGGGAAGGGGACGGAGAGAGAATGAAGAAAGAGAGAAAGACTGAGATTAAAGAAAGAAAGAGGCAATCCAGAGAGCATTCCTCTCAGTCTATAACCCAGACTCCACACTCAATCTATAACCCAGACTCCCCTCTCAGTCTATAACCCAGACCCTCCTCTCAGTCTATAACCCAGACTCCACTCTCAGTCTATAACCCAGACTCCCCTCTCAGTCTATAACCCAGACCCTCCTCTCAGTCTATATCCCAGACTCCACTCTCAATCTATAACCCAGACTCCCCTCTCAGTCTATAACCCAGACCCTCCTCTCAGTCTATAACCCAGACTCCACTCTCAGTCTATAACCCAGACTCCCCTCTCAGTCTATAACCCAGACCCTCCTCTCAGTCTATAACCCAGACTCCACACTCAGTCTATAACCCAGACCCTCCTCTCAGTCTATAACCCAGACTCCACACTCAGTCTATAACCCAGACTCCCCTCTCAGTCTATAACTCAGACCCTCCTCTCAGTCTATAACCCAGACTCCCCTCTCAGTCTATAACCCAGACCCTCCTCTCAGTCTATAACCCAGACTCCACTCTCAGTCTATAACCCAGACCCTCCTCTCAGTCTATAACCCAGACCCTCCTCTCAGTCTATAACCCAGACTCCACTCTCAATCTATAACCCAGACTCCCCTCTCAGTCTATAACCCAGACCCTCCTCTCAGTCTATAACCCAGACTCCACACTCAGTCTATAACCCAGACTCCCCTCTCAGTCTATAACCCAGACCCTCCTCTCAGTCTATAACCCAGACTCCACACTCAGTCTATAACCCAGACTCCCCTCTCAGTCTATAACCCAGACCCTCCTCTCAGTCTATAACCCAGACTCCACTCTCAGTCTATAACCCAGACTCCCCTCTCAGTCTATAACCCAGACCCTCCTCTCAGTCTATAACCCAGACTCACCTCTCAGTCTATAACCCAGACTCCCCTCTCAGTCTATAACCCAGACCCTCCTCTCAGTCTATAACCCAGACCCTCCTCTCAGTCTATAACCCAGACCCTCCTCTCAGTCTATAACCCAGACCCTCCTCTCAGTCTATAACCCAGACCCTCCTCTCAGTCTATAACCCAGACTCCCCTCTCAGTCTATAACCCAGACCCTCCTCTCAGTCTATAACCCAGACCCTCCTCTCAGTCAATAACCCAGACCCTCCTCTCAGTCTATAACCCAGACCCTACTCTCAGTCTATAACCCAGACCCTCCTCTCAGTCTATAACCCAGACCCTCCTCTCAGTCCATAACCCAGACCCTCCTCTCAGTCTATAACCCAGGCCCTCCTCTCAGTCTATAACCCAGACCCTTATCTCAGTCTATAACCCAGACCCTCCTCTCAGTCTATAACCCAGACTCTCCTCTCAGTCTATAACCCAGACCCTACTCTCAGTCTCTAACCCAGACCCTCCTCTCAGTCTACAACCCAGACCCTACTCTCAGTCTATAACCCAGACCCTCCTCTCAGCCTTTAACCCAGACCATTATCTCAGTCTATAACCCAGACCCTCCTCTCCGTCTATAACCCAGACCCTCCTCTCAGTCTATAACCCAGACCATCATCTCAGTATATAACCCAGACTCCCCTCTCAGTCTATAACCCAGACTCTCCTCTCAGTGTATAACCCAGAATCTCCTCTCAGTCTATAACCCAGACCCTCCTCTCAGTCTATAACCCGGACCCTACTCTCAGCCTATAACCCAGACTCACCTCTCAGTCTATAACCCAGACCCCCCTCTCAGTCTATAACCCAGACCCTCCTCTCAGCCTTTAACCCAGACCATTATCTCAGTCTATAACCCAGATCCTCCTCTCAGTCTATAACCCAACCCTCCTCTCAGTCTATAACCCAGACCCTCCTCTCAGTCTATAACTCAGACCCTCCTCTCAGTCTATAACAAAGACCCTCCTCTCAGTCTATAACCCAGGCCCTCCTCTCAGTCTATAACCCAGACCCTCCTCTCAGTCTATAACCCAGGCCCTCCTTTCAGTCTATAACCCAGACCCTCCTCTCAGTCTATAACCCAGACCCTCCTCTCAGCCTATAACCCAGGCCCTCCTTTCAGTCTATAACCCAGACCCTCTTCTCAGTCTATAACCCAGACCCTCCTCTCAGTCTATAACCCAGACTCTCTCCTCAGTCTATAACCCAGACCATCCTCTCAGTCTATAACCCAGACCCTTCTCTCAGATTATAACCCAGACCCTCATCTCAGTCTATAACCCAGACCCTCATCTCAGTATATAACACAGACTCCCCTCTCAGTCTATAACCCATACTCTCCTCTCAGTCTATAACCCAGACTCTCCTCTCAGTCTATAACCCATACCCTTTTCTCAGTCTACAACCCAGACCCTCCTCTCAGACTATAACCCAGACCCTCCTCTCAGTCTATAACCCAGACCCTCCTCTCAGTCTATAACCCAGGCCCTCCTCTCAGTCTATAACCCAGACCCTCCTCTCAGTCTATAACCCAGGCCATCCTCTCAGTCTATAACCCAGACCCTCAACTCAGTCTATAACCCAGACCCTCCTCTCAGTCTATAACCCAGACCCTCCTCTCAGTCTATAACCCAGACCATCATCTCAGTATATAACCCAGACTCCCCTCTCAGTCTATAACCCAGACTCCCCTCTCAGTCTATAACCCAGACTCTCCTCTCAGTCTATAACCCAGACCCTCCTCTCAGTCTATAACCCGGACCCTCCTCTCAGCCTATAACCCAGACTCCCCCCTCAGTCTATAACCCAGATCCTCCTCTCAGTCTATAACCCAGACCCTCCTCTCAGCCTTTAACCCATACCATTATCTCAGTCTATAACCCAGACCCTCCTCTCAGTCTATAACCCAGACCCTCCTCTCAGTCTATAACCCAGACCATCATCTCAGTATATAACCCATACTCCCCTCTCAGTCTATAACCCAGACTCTCCTCTCAGTCTGTAACCCAGACTCTCCTCTCAGTCTATAACCCAGACCCTCCTCTCAGTCTATAACCCGGACCCTCCTCTCAGCCTATAACCCAGACACCCCTCTGTCTATAACCCAGATCCTCCTCTCAGTCTATAACCCAGACCCTCCTCTCAGTCTATAACCCGACCCTCCTCTCAGTCTATAACCCAGACCCTCCTCTCAGTCTATAACCCAGACCCTCCTCTCAGTCTATAACCCAGGCCCTCCTCTCAGTCTATAACCCAGACCCTCCTCTCAGTCTATAACCAAGGCCCTCCTTTCAGTCTATAACCCAGACCCTCCTCTCAGTCTATAACCCAGACCCTCCTCTCAGTCTATAACCCAGACCCTTCTCTCAGTTTATAACCCAAACCCTCCTCTCAGTTTATAACCCAGACCCTTCTCTCAGTCTATAACCCAGACCCTCATCTCAGTATATAACCCAGACTCCCCTCTCAGTATATAACCCAGACTCCCCTCTCAGTCTATAACCTAGACTCTCCTCTCAGTCTATAACCCAGACTCTCCTCTCAGTCTATAACCCAGACCATTCTCTCAGTCTACAACCCAGACCCTCCTCTCAGACTATAATCCAGACCCTCCTCTCAGTCTATAACCCAGACCCTCCTCTCAGTCTATAACCCAGGCCCTCCTCTCAGTCTATAACCCAGACCCTCCTCTCAGTCTATAACCCAGGCCCTCCTCTCAGTCTATAACCCAGACCCTTCTCTCAGTCTATAACCCAGACCCTCCTCTCAGTCTATAACCCAGACCCTCATCTCAGCCTATAACCCAGACCCTCCTCTCAGTCTATAACCCAGACCCTCCTCTCAGTCTATAACCCAGGCCCTCCTCTCAGTCTATAAACCAGACCCTCCTCTCAGTCTATAACCCAGACCCTACTCTCAGTCTATAACCCAGACCCTCCTCTCAGTCTATAACCCAGACCCTCCTCTCAGTCTATAACCCAGACCCTCCTCTCAGTCTATAACCCAGACACTCCTCTCAGTCAATAACCCAGATCCTCCTCTCAGTCTATAACCCAGACCCTCCTCTCAGTCTATATAACCCAGACCCTCCTCTCAGTCTATATAACCCAGACCCTCCTCTCAGTCTATATAACCCAGACCCTCCTCTCAGTCTATAACCCAGACCCTCCTCACAGTCTATATAACCCAGATCCTCCTCTCAGCCCTCAGCTAGATCTCTATACATTACAGTCTACTGCTGAGGTTCTGTCATTCACACTACGACCCTGAGACAGTTGTTAGCCCCCTGAGCTAAAGGCTAGCTTTTCAACTAACCCAGGCGGGTTAGTCTTATGTTACACGTGCGTATTCCACGATAAATAATCACAGTGCTGTACTACAAAAAGGAGTTGACCATGTGCCTCCCCTCATACATGTTATGGTCCATTCTTTAGATGAAACATCAGCATTAACATGGTTTCACGTTCCCATTTATTCTACGCCACTGAAGGCTATAAAGGAAAGCAGAAACAGCAGCCTTTCATCCTTAGTAACAGATCAGCCATTACAGCTGTGATCCTAATCTTGGAAAGGGGCTAAACAGTACCGTTCCAAAAATATCTGGGCTTCAAGAGGCATAATTCCTCTTCTCTAAGACATCAGAGAGAATGGGATAGTGTTGGGGCAGGGAGGGGAGGCCGTGTGTGTGTGTGTGTGTGTGTGCGTGCACATGTGTGGCTGGCTGTGTTGGAGAAAGGATGCAGTGAGGGCTGTATGGTGGAATGAATGTTAATCCCAACACAGGTGGAGCTCAGATCTCTGGCCCAGGAGCTAGGCTGGGGAGATGGAGGGGGTGTGTTTGTGTATGATTGTTGAGGTGTGTGTGTTGTGTGTAGGAGGGGTGGGGGTGGTCTGTGTGTATGTGTGTGTGTATGAGTGTGTGTGTATGTGTGTGTGCTCCCTACTCCCTGATTAGAGATCCAAGCATTTGGCAATCCAAGCCAAGTCAGTAACATACATATTCATTACTCAACCTCAGCAGTGGGGAGAGAGAGAGAGAGAGGGAGAGAGAGAGAGAGAGAGAGAGAGAGAGAGAGAGAGAGAGAGAGAGAGCCGGAGAGAGAGCCGGAGAGAGAGACGGAGAGAGAGCCAGAGAGAGACGGAGAGAGAGCCAGAGAGAGGGGACAGCTTTATTACAGGCCATACTGTTTCTAACTGTCTTAATCTCCCATAGAAACACAGTGACAGCACCATCAACAATAACAGAGGGATCTGTTGCAGCTCTGTAGAAGCCTGGGTCTGTACTTTGTCAATGGTAGGTTACGGGGGGGACTCTGGGGAGATTTACCTACTGCTCACCTCTTGGCCACAGTACAGTAGACTATATGATTACAGACCTTCTCTCTCAGCTCATTCACTGTCAAGCCACTAACACCTCTGTCTGATCACAGCCAAATTACGTTGTTCCTCAAAAGAACAGACATGGAAACAACCACACATTCACAGCCCAGTAAGCTGTACAACATCAGAAATTCATACAGATGGGCCCAAAACAGCACAGAAGAATACCAGAGAGCAACCTGTATGTTACGCTCATTGTTGGAATGAGACCAAGGTGCAGCGTGGTAGGCGTACATTTTAATTTATTTAAAAATGACACTGGAAAAAACAACAAAATTCAAAAACGAACGTAAAGCTATATGCAGTGCAGAAAGCAACTACACAAACAAGATCCCACAATCACAGGTGGGAAAAAGGGCTGCCTAAGTATACTGCTCAAAAAAATAAAGGGAACACTTAAACAACACATCCTAGATCTGAATGAAAGAAATAATCTTATTAAATACTTTTTTATTTACATAGTTGAATGTGCTGACAACAAAATCACACAAAAATAATCAATGGAAATCCAATTTATCAACCCATGGAGGTCTGGATTTGGAGTCAGACTCAAAATTAAAGTGGAAAACCACACTACAGGCTGATCCAACTTTGATGTAATGTCCTTAAAACAAGTCAAAATGAGGCTCAGTAGTGTGTGTGGCCTCCACGTGCCTGTATGACCTCCCTACAATGCCTGGACATGCTCCTGATGAGGTGGCAGATGGTCTCCTGAGGGATCTCCTCCCAGACCTGGACTAAAGCATCCGCCAACTCCTGGGCAGTCTGTGGTGCAACGTGGCGTTGGTGGATGGAGCGAGACATGATGTCCCAGATGTGCTCAATTGGATTCAGGTCTGGGGAACGGGCGGGCCAGTCCATAGCATCAATGCCTTCCTCTTGCAGGAACTGCTGACACACTCCAGCCACATGAGGTCTAGCATTGTCTTGCATTAGGAGGAACCCAGGGCCATCGCACCAGCATATGGTCTCACAAGGGGTCTGAGGATCTCATCTCGGTACCTAATGGCAGTCAGGCTACCTCTGGCGAGCACATGGAGGGCTGTGCGGCCCCCCAAAGAAATGCCACCCCACACCATGACTGACCCACTGCCAAACCGGTCATGCTGGAGGATGTTGCAGGCAGCAGAACGTTCTCCACGGCGTCTCCAGACTCTGTCACGTCTGTCATGTGCTCAGTGTGAACCTGCTTTCATCTGTGAAGAGCACAGGGCGCCAGTGGCAAATTTGCCAATCTTGGTGTTGTCTGGCAAATGCCAAACGTCCTGCACGGTGTTGGGCTGTAAGCACAACCCCCAGCTGTGGACGTCGGGCCCTCATACCACCCTCATGGAGTCTGTTTCTGACCGTTTGAGCAGACACATGCACATTTGTGGCCTGCTGGAGGTCATTTTGCAGGGCTCTGGCAGTGCTCCTCCTGCTCCTCCTTGCACAAAGGCGGAGGTAGCGGTCCTGCTGCAGGGTTGTTGCCCTTCTACAGCCTCCTCCACGTCTCCTGATGTAAAGGCCTGTCTCCTGGTAGCGCCTCCATGCTCTGGACACTACGCTGACAGACACAGTAAACCTTCTTGCCACAGCTCGCATTGATGTGCCATCCTGGATGAGCTGCATTACCTGAGCCACTTGTGTGGGTTGTAGACTCCGTCTCATGCTACCACTAGAGTGAAAGCACCGCCAGCATTCAAAAGTGACCAAAACATCAGCCAGGAAGCATAGGAACTGAGAAGTGGTCTGTGGTCCCCACCTGCAGAACCACTCCTTTATTGGGGGTGTCTTGCTAATTGCCTATAATTTCCACCTGTTGTCTATTCCATTTGCACAACAGCATGTGAAATTTATTGTCAATCAGTGTTGCTTCCTAAGTGGACAGTTTGATTTCACAGAAGTGTGATTGACTTGGAGTTACATTGTGATGTTTAAGTGTTCCCTTTATTTTTTTGAGCAGTGTATAATCCCCAATCAGAGACAACGATAAACAGCTGCCTCTGATTGGGAAACATACTAGGCCAACAAATAAATAGAAACATAGATATGCCCACCCAATTCACACCCTGACCTAACAAAATAGAGAATAAAAAAGGCTCTCTAAGGTCAGGGCGTGACACTGTAACCAAAATATCTAAACACTCTTAGATAACTTTCTGGATACCACATTCACTCACAGTAAAGAAGGCATCAATCTAGCAGTGAAAAACATCAACTATATATTCAGGCAAACGGCAAAAGAAGCACAATTGAAATTGATAAAAAACAAAACAAAAAATATCACAGATGACAACTGGTTTGATGCAGCTTGTAAAATTATAAGGAAAAAACTTAAAACATTATCCAACCAAAAGCACAGAGACCCAAATAATGGTGAATTACGCCTTCATTACTGTGAGACTTTAAAACTCTATAAACGTACACTCAGATCCAAAAAAGCACAGTACAACAGCAAGCAGCTGACACTAATTGAGGAGTCCATAAACACAAACAACTTCTGGCAAAATTGAAAAATAATAAAAAAATCTAAACAAGAGGAATTAGCGAAACAAAATGGTGACATATGGACAACCCATTTTAAAACACTCCACAACAACGTTCAAATTGACACACATGCAGAACAACGCCAAATTCATGAGAAGTTGAATGGATTAGAAAAAGCTATAAAGGACAATCAAAATCCATTGGACTCCCCAATTACTGACCAGGAGCTCTATAAGAAACTTCAGGCTCTCAAATTTAAAAAAGCATGCGGACCTGATGGCATCCTAAATGAGATGCTCAAACTCACTAGTGCAAAATTTCAATTGGCTATATTAAAAGTGTTTTGAGCCTGAGTGTAGGTTATTTCCCTGACATCTGGAATCAAGGTCTCATAACCCCAATCTTTAAGAACGGAGTCAAATTTGACCCTAACAATTATAGAGGCATTTGTGTGAACAGTAACCTGGGGAAGGTTTTCTGTAGTATTATAAATGTAAGAGTTCTAAACTTCCTTAATAAGCACAATGTCTTGAGTAAAAGCCAAATTGGATTTATACCAAAACATCGCACAACTGATCATATTTACACCCTATACACCCTGATAGATAAACATGTCCACCAAAATAATACCAAAATATACGCTTGCTTTATCGACTTCCAAAAAGCATTTGATTCTATTTGGCATAAAGGACTGTTCTACAAAGTTATTGAAAGTGGTGTAGGGGGTAAAACCTATGACATAATTAAATCAATGTATACTGGCAATACGTGCAGCATTAAAATTGTCAAGAAAAGAACAGAATTCTTTAACCAGGGGCCTTCGTCAGGGTTGCAATCTGAGCCCTGCACTCTTCAATATTTACATCAACGAATTGGCCACTATTCTAGAAAAATCCTCAGTCCCTGGTGTTAGTCTCCACAATTCAGAAGTTAAATGCCTGCTCTTCGCAGATGACCTATGCCTGCTGTCACCCACAGCACATGGCCTACAGCAGAGCCTGGACCTGCTAGAGCAGTACTGCCAGACCTGGGCCCTGACAGTAAACCCCAAAAAGACTAAAATAATGATTTTCCAGAGAAGATCCTGATCTCAGGGAATTAGACCAAAGTTCTCAATTGGTACAAAAGATATAGAGTACTGTACACACTACAATTACTTAGGTTTAAAAATAAGCTCAACTGGACACCTTAATGAGGCAGTGAATGAACTGAGAGAGAAAGCACGCAGGGCATTCTACGCCATTAAAAAGCAAATTCAAATTGAAATTCCTATTAAAATTTGGCTAAAACTAATTGAATATGTCATTGAACCAATTGCACTTTATGGCAGCGAGGTGTGGGGTCACTTGCAAAACAAGATTTCATCAAATGGGACAAACACCCCATTGAAACCCTGCATGCAGAGTTCTGTAAGATTCTCCTACATGTACAGGGGAAAACTACAAACAATGCATGCAGGGCAGAATTAGGCCAATATCCACTAATAATCAAAACTCAAAAAAGAGCAATGAAGTTTTGGAAACATCTAAAATACAGTGACCCCCTCTCATATCATTACCAAGCCCTGTAATGCCAAGAGCTGAGCAAAGAAAAGAGTCCCCTCATCCAGCTGGTCCTGGGGCTGAGTTCACAAACCTGTTCTACTAACACACTGAAGCCTCAGGACCAGAACATCCAATCAATCAGAATAAACCAAATTACAACACAGTCAAAACAAAACTACATTGCTTATTGGGAAACACAAGCACAAACACAAAGCAAAATGCAGTGCTATCTGGCCCTAAATCGACAGTACACCGTGGCTAAATATTTGACCGTGGTTACTGATCAAAACCTTAGAAAAACCTTGACAAAGTACAGGCTCAGTGAGCACAGCCTTGTCATTGAGAAGGGTAGACACAGGAAAACCTGGCTCCCTGTAGTTAAAGGCGGTGCAACCACTGCACCACAGCAGAACCTGAGACGGAGCTGCATTTCCTGACAAAATGTCAAAAATATAAAACAATTAGAGAGTGTCATTTTCCCAAATTTGAAACCCTTATTCAAGGTTTCAAAGACCTCTCTGATGAGGATAGGCTACCCGTCCTGTTGGGGGAAGACGCAGAGAG